>NC_065535.1:70457361-70817361 GCF_932294415.1 Quercus robur
AATAAATTAGTTATTAGATGAATACTATATTCAAAATCTATAATATATATACCCTTTATATATGTATTAATTGTTTGTGTATCTTATGATACACGATACAATTTACATATACAAGATACATATATAATATACCCTATATATATAACCAAAGCTAAGAAAAAAATTTATAATTTCAATTAGATTTCAATATGAGTTTAATTTTGTGTCATGTGTTTTATCTCAATTTTTTAATTTTTGTATAAAGTGAGTTAATTTAGTGCAAAATACAATGAGTTCTATGTAAATGAATTATAAAAAACCAATCATATATCTAATTATATATCTAAAATTAGAAGAAGAAAGAGTTTACAAATTAAAAGATTATGTTTTCCAATGTCATTTGTTTGTCTAGCCAAAAATAATTCAAATTTATCAAATTTGTATATAATATTATGAGCAAACATTATATATTAAGTAGAAACTTATCTGTATAATGTGTGTGTGTGTTTTATTATTTATTTATTGTATTTGTGCATGTGCATGAGGTTCTAATCTAGTTCATTAATATTTTATGGTTCTTACTTATGGGTTCCTTATGTTTATGTATAGTTCGATTATATCAGCTATCATTGTTTTCCATAATCTCTTTAGTTACTGTGGGTGCTCGAGGATCGAGGAGGAAGCTGAAGGGTCGCAGCATTGTCCCAAGGACCGAGGATGAAGTCAAAATGTCACAGCATTGACGTGGTGATACTGCAAGCCACGGGCCTAAGGGAGGAAGCTGCTCGAGGAGGAGAAGAAATGAGTCATGATACTCTATGGTATTCTAAGTGGAAGCTATAATCTGAAGAGAGTGGAAGTCCGTAGGCAGTATGGAATCTTTTGACTTGATGTAGCCTGTTGCATTCGCATTAAATGGTAAACAACAGTTTTATCAGCCACATTGATGAGGAAGTGACCTGAACAGTGTAAGTCACAGCTAAGTAGGTTTCTTCCACCACCTACTTTAGATGTGAAAGGTAACAAGTGTAAAAAAAGGAGGGAGGTGAAGTATAAATGGATGGTGAAGATGTGATGAAGGTAGAGGTATATAAGGAAAGGAGAAAACATTGGAAAGGGGATCGAAAAAGAAGAGAGAGAAAAGAAATAGAAGAAAAGGCACTGGAAGAAGAAAGTGAACATGACCAATTTTGTACAAATCTAGTCTCCTTATAAGCAACTGTATAGAGCCCTATACTTATGTGTTTCTGAATTAAAACGAGATTCTTCCTTGTACATGTCCTTAGGTAGAGCCCATTGTTGTTGTTATTTCCCACCTCTTATAAATTTTATTAATTTAGGCCAGGTTTGAAAGGCACAACCTATTGTTTTAAGTGGGCGTGGGTTACAGATTTATGGGTCCTTATAGTTACATATCTTGTTCATGTCTAGCCTACTTTGTGTTTTGCTTGAATGCAAATATTTCATCATTTGGAGTCATTCTCTTTCAAAAATTATGCTTTGATATTTTAGGGTATGACGGTACATTAAATTGACCATTGTATAATAGAATACCATAGGCCGAGTGGATGCCTGACACATATTCCCTTAATAGCGTAGGCCCTAAACCTAGTATTTGGGTTGTTATTTTTTGCTTAATTATAATTTTACTTTTATTTTAGTAGAATGAATGAAATTACTATTTGCATTAATTTATAAATATTTAGTAACAAATATTTTTTTAATTATTACTATTTTGAGAGGAGGGGTGAGCTTGTTGGACTAGGAGCTTGGTTTTAATGTGGGTCTATTACTGAGTGAGAAAAACGAAAAGAGGAAATAACTAATAAGAGTCCATTTGGTTGGGGTGAAAAATGGGAAGGGTGAGATGGATTATAGGTGTATTTGGTTGAGAAGAGAAAATGGTGGAGTTTCACAGTTTTTTCCTTGGGTCCATAAAAATTCAATCTTGCCAAAATGAAGAGAAAATAGGGAGAACAAAGGGGACTAATTGAAATTAACAATCTACCCCCACTTCCCTTAACATTGTTTTTCCCCCTTTCATTAAAGCCCAATTCAATATTTTTTTCCCCTTATAAAATATCTTAAAACAAATTTTTAATAGGAACAAGAGAGTAAATCCATACAAACAACATTTTATATAATCTAATTTTATTTTCAACAAAATAAAAGAATTTATTACCCCTTTACTTTTTCCACCTCCCAGCTAAAATACTAGGAAAGAAAACTAAAATCTCTAATTTCTTCTCACTTTTCCGTACCTTCTCTATTTTCTATCCCTTACTTTTTTATCTCCAATCAAACGGACTTTAATGGGAAGAAAACAAAAGTGATTTCTATAATAAAATTGATCAAAATTGAATTATTTATAATATACAATTGCGCCTAATTGATGGAATGATCAAATATATCATTTATGATAACTCAAGTGTCAATAACACAAAACCGAGAATATATTATAAACCCTTAAAACTAAAAGGGTGTATTTTTGCAATTAAACAAAAAATTAACAAGAGGAAGAAAAGAAAAGAAACCCGCGCAGTGAAAGCTTGAAATTTAAGTTCCCGCTCTGACGTTCCTCCCGCCAATACTCCGCCCCAGAAAATAAAAACTAAAAACCATCTCGCTAATGCTTCCTCCTTCACCTCCTCTCTCTCTCTCTCTCTCTCTATCACTCTCTCTGCACAGACTCAATCAGCAACAACAACAACCAAGACTATTGCAAATGCAGACCTCAAACTCACACTCCATCTTTCACGACCTCAGATCCAGAGAGCTCAACGGTTTCAGAGGTCCCCTATCTCTCTCTCTCTCTCTCTACATGCATGTAATGACCCTCTCACATTTTGCATATCCATAATATTTTTTTTTTTTTTTGGTTTGGTTCAGTTCGAAAACGAGCTCACATAAGCGACGTCGCAATGGGCATCAATGAGATCGGAGCGGTGGCGGTGGAGCACCGCGGCGAGGAGACACCGCCATTGGCTATCTCATTCTGCAAGGTATAAAAATTTGGGTTAAATAGCTTAATCATATTTTCTATACGTAGATCCAGACTAATTGTATGCAAATGGCAGACCAGTAAGAACTCGCATATCCTTGCGGTTTCCGATGAGGACGGGTACGTGAGCTTGTTCGATTCTCACCGCAAGTTATCATCTTCTTCATCCCATCAAGAAAATGCAGGTCTGGTTTTCTTTTTAGGTTTTTTCATTGTTGACACAATTAAAACTTTAGGGATGAAAATTTAACACTTTAACACTTGACAAATGTACATAAGCCAAAATTGTAGTTGGAATTAATTTTTAATTATTGTTAATTTATAGAAAATATTGATTTTTTTCTCTTACTTTTCTTGCATAACTGTTTTCCAGACAAAGCTAGGGTTTGTGATTGGGTTGCGCATCATAATGCGGTGTTCGATTTATGTTGGATTAAGGTACTTCCAAAACTACATTGTGATTTTGTCTCTTTTGCTTAAGGAACAATTATCTTTGTTAACTTACAATTAAGCCCTTTTAGAGCATATTTTTGATTGAACATTTCATTTCTTCTTGATATGCTAAAATCGAGCATTGGTTATTATCACCATTCATTCTTCTAAATATATCCAGATTGTTAAAAATCCACACATTTTCAATTATGTGTAAGAAATGGGAAATGGGAATTCTGGGTTCTTTAGTAAATTTCAATGAAGGTTAAGCAAAAATGAGTTTGGAGTAAACTAGAATGGCACTTGTCGATTTTACAGTTTAGCATGATTGGTTAAAGAAAAAATTATTTGTTTGTTGTTTTACAATGCTAATTTCTTTATAATTTGACTGATTTTGCAGGAAGACACTCAAATTCTGACGGCTTCTGGTGATCAAACTGTAAGTATTGAACTTTATTTAGATTTGTTGCTTTCATTAGCATGTTCAAATCGTTGAATGGACATTTGAATTTGTTTGAACTTTAGCACAGGCTTGCTTATTTGCAATTCATGCCTTCGAGCATGTTTTGCTTGACTTTGTCCGTGGTCATTTTTTTACTCAAAATTTTATTGTCATGCTAGTTATGGGCTCACAGAACCTTAGGCTATAGTTAACCTAAATTCACTCTGTGATGGTTATTTAATGGGCACTCATTTTGTGATCCGCAATTCATGTTCTATGCTTTAAACTATAGGCTGGATGTCAAGATTTTAGTTGGAAGTTAGGTTTGAAAGTCTAAAACCAAAAACTTTTCAGAATCACTTTGTGATATGGTTCAGTTTAACTCATCATGAGAAAATGTGATACATAACACTTATCAATATAAACAAGTTGAAGCTTAAATATTGTAAATGACAAAAAATAGAATATGGAGCTGGGTTCCCTGGGGAAAATAGTGGTATACTTAATTTCAAACCAATTTAAGTTTTCACTTGTAGTATAACTATTTTCAGTTTCTTAGCCAATTATGCTCTTTGGAATTTCTGTAGATGAAGGTATGGGATGTCCAGGAAAGGAAATGTATTGGAGTGTTGACGGGGCACACCGGAAGTGTGAAGTCTATGTGTTCTCATCCAAGTAATCCAGGTAGGCTTCTAAGTTCATTTGTATATCAATATCTTATATTCACTTCAACTGGCTGCTACATATTTTGAAATGATGAACCCTTCTAACTTTAATAATTTTTTTTTTGGATAGATATTATTGTCTCTGGTTCAAGGGATGGGTCCTTCGCTCTTTGGGACCTGAGATGCAATTTTAGTTCCAAGAGTTGGAACAGGGAGCTTTGTATAGGGTAAGTTATGGCTTCACACTTCCTTTGATCCAATCAAGTATTTTACGTTTGTAATCCAAACATTAGCAGTTTTTTATTTTTAATTTACTCTTCATTCAGCACAATGCTATTTTGCCTCTTATTTATTTTTTCTTATTTTCCAATTATTTCACAGTTCAACTGCCATGGTAAAAAGAGCACATCTTTCCCCTCAAGCAAAACGCATCAGGCGGAGCAAGGTTTATTGCTGATTTTGTTTCTCCTTGGTCACTTCACTCACTTCTTCCATACTCTTTATTGATTCTTTAATTCCTTCAGGCAGCTTCTATGAGCATTACATCGGTCCTTTATCTCAAAGACGAGGTTTCCATTGCTTCTGCAGGAGCAGTGGACAGGTATGTATATAGCACTTGCATTCATACATGATATTAAAAGTTAATTCCCTGATCAGAAATTATATCTATATCATACTAATGCTTTGAGATTTTTTGTTGTTGTTGGTTTCTTTCTGCGGTTGGTTCATTTCAGCATTTTGAAGTTCTGGGATACCAGAAATCTGAAAAGTGTGGTCACACAGACAAGTCCTCATCCCCAGTCAACTGCAAAGGTTATTTTTAAATGTACTGCAAATTTATCCTGTAATGCCTATTTCCAAGGAGCAAGCAACAAATCAATTGTCATATATATTCAACCCTGCTCTCCACCTTAGTAACTTAGGACTGATTTCCAGGGTTTGTGATTTAAACAATTAACTTTTGGTCAAGGAATTGTTAAAATAGTTGGAAATCTAGATGTAGCAGGATAAGTAACATTTCTTCTGCAATTATTCCATTTTTTTTTTCCAGCTGGGCAAAGGGTTTTGGGGAATTTGAACCCTGAACATACCTCACCCAAGGGGGTGGATGTGTCGTAATTCATAATTTGAAATTTTGTTACAGATATTGGATAATTTGACATATTGTTATCTTGATGTTTTCTGATTCTTTGTTCTCATTTCAGGAAAGAAGATTACATGGTATATCAAGCTTGTCCCAAGATTTAAATGGAGTGTTTCTTTCAGCTTCATGCATGGACAATAGGTATTCCTTCCGTTTTGAATAGCCTCTATTTTTGTCATTAACTGATTTAGCTACTGTTTCACAGAACATAAACATAAAGTTATAAGCATGAGCAGAATGTTCAATGTGCAAGCATGAGATAAAAGGCAGCAATTCCGATCTAAAAAATTTACCCTTGCTGTAAACAGGAGGATCTAAGTAAATATAAGAGCCTTATTGGGGAATACTGAACGTCTTACATTTTATATTCTTGTTTCTTTCAGAATATACTTGTACAATGTACTTCAGCTTGAAAAGGGGCCTTTGAGATCATTCTCTGGATGCAGGATAGAATCTTTTTTTGTAAAGGTGAGAACTGCTTTTTTTAAGCCCAAGAACCCTGTTCATTTGAAATTGATGGCCTACAAATTTACATATCTTCCATATGATTTTTGCAATTGCAGTCAGCAATCAGCCCTGATGCAGCTCACATAATCAGTGGTTCTAGTGATGGCTGTGCCTATCTTTGGCAGGTTAGATTTCTTACCTATGAAGGGCTCTTTGTTTGATTTTGATTCGAATTAAGTTAATTGGCAAACTCATTCAAACCAGGTGAACAAGCCTCAAGAAGATCCCCTAAAATTGGAAAGCCATGATGGAGAAGTTACAGCAGTAGATTGGTAACTTTTAAAACTTAATGCTGCTGAATTGAGTTTTCACTGACAAAAAAGTAAGTTCTAAAATTTCTTTTGCAGGTGTCCTTTTGAGGTTGGGAAGATGGCAACTTCTTCAGATGATTTCACGGTGAGCAAGATGAATATTTAAATTAAATACAAGAGAATGATGCAATTGTTAATCTATTGCAAATTTTTTTTTTTTCTAGTTTTTACTATTTAGTGATATATTATTTCCTTATCATGCTTGCTGGAATGTGTCTCCAGCATTTTACCTACACTCCCTATGCCTCACTGTGCACATATTTATTTGTTAGGTTCGAATTTGGAACACACAGAGCAGTTATTGCTCAAGCACAAGATCCCCATCTTCCATTCGAAGGAGAGTAATGGCAATCCCTAGTGCAGAATGTAACAAGCTTATGAATAACGAACCAAGTTGTCTTAAAAAGGATCCTGACAGTTTATTTCCTTCCAATGAAGTATTAGTCCAAAGTAGCTCATCCAACAGAATCACGATGCCCACAATCAGTACTCCTGAGAGCCAGAAGAAGAAGTTATTCTCAGGTTCTGATTTAAATGAAGCCTTTGAGAAAACCCCAGAAGCTGCATTGAAGAGCCCATCTTCTGTTTTGAACCCTCCTTCCTCCATAAAAAGAACAATCCGAGACTACTTTTTAGCGGCTTCATAATTTATTGGTTTATACCTCTGGTTTAATTTTTATATACAATATGATACTGAAGCCCACATTTTACTGCTGGATCAAGGGCTTGAGAATAGAGAAGCAGGCACATCACTCTTTTCCAGATTGTAGAGTAAGTCCAGTTTTCATCTTTTTTAACACATGCACACGTATTTATACATATATGGAATTGTAAACTTGGAGGGGAAATTTCACCAGGTTCGCTTTTGTTTTTGCAGGGCTGTATTGGAAATATTGTAAAGCAGGATACAGGAGGGTTGTTAGACCATTACATCTCATCAATATTTACCTCGGAGTTCATGCCAATTTGGCATTGGACAAATATTTGCCAAACTGGAAACGTGTTCACTGTGCTTATAAAAAATAGAGCATTTTTGGAGCAGTTGTTTAAAATCTTTGTTGCTCATTCATTGGCATGAATTTATCATGTAAAATTTTTTGTTTTTTTTTTTTTAGGCTGTAAAATAGTGAGTTGAAAAGTGATGCCTGCATAGACTGGTTGCCAGTTTGAAATTCTGAAATTGTGAATGAACTGCCGGCAGCATCCAGCTTCAAGGCTTCATTTTGCCACTCAGAATAACTTTGTGACCCCCACCTCCTCCCCCCCACCCTCTTCCCTTCTTTTTGTTGAGAATTTGAACTTTAGGAACCTGAAAGAAAAATTTAGGATTTTCTCCATAGTTTTTTAGCTGCTTGAATAAGCTATGGATGGTGTATAAGGCATGGCTTGAACTTGTTCTGGTTTAACATACTTTTGCAGAGATGACATTCACCAGATCTTTTCTTTTTTGCTGCCTACCAGATGGTCCAGTCCAGATCCTTATATGTTAAGTGTATATGTTCTAAAGCTATAATGAGAGGTTGAAGGTATGTCACCGTTTATTCAATGGGCTTGTAACCATTTGTCTCAATCTAAAGTAACTCAATGTGGTAATTAATTAAGGGAGTAATGTAAAAAATTGAATTTTGGGTCAAAATCAAATCATTTATTGTTCTAAATTGAAACAATTAGTTCTTGAATTTTAAGAAATGTCTTTATCATTTTATTATTATTCTTTTGTTAATAAGATTGGATGAACAATACATCATGTGTTTTATGTGTGTTTCTTTAAATATAATATTCATTTAATAGTAAAGTTTATTAAAAAAAGATATATTTTTCTTTACCCTTCCCTCTCTGTTGCCCACAATTCCACCAAAACTACCTAGTTCGGCAGCTAACCATCACACAAATTTGGCCCTCCACCAAACGATACTGCCACCAAGAAACCTCTTACCTCATAATTTTCTATCACTTTCTTGAGAAAAATTCAAATGCACTTCTATTGTAACCAAAAACTTAGTAACTAACATAAACCTATCGAAATTAAACTCATAACAAGAAGTTAATTGGACATCAATTTTGTGAAGCCTAGTTTGAGATTGTTGATTACAATTTTGGCTTTCCTTTGATGCAAGTTGTATCCACTTCAATGACTTGTGGGAGTGGGACTAGGGTTGTAAACAAGCTGAGCTTTGTTGAGTAGTGCATATTCAAGCTTGGCTCGTTAAAAAAAGTAAAAAAGTCAAGCTTGGCTTGAGCTCGTGATAAGCTTAAAAATAGTGTTTGAGTTTGAGCTCGTTGAAAAGCTAAAAAGCTTGAGCTTGGTTTGATTAATTAGTCAAGCCAAGCTCAAGCTTAATATCAAGTTTAAACTTGAGCTCAGGTCAAGCTTTTGAGCTTGAGATCTTAAAAAATTATATTATCAAATATTTAAACCTCTAAAATTAAGAAAAAAGAAAAAAAAGTACTCATTTTATCATGCATCTAGTTCTACTTATGATTAGCCATTATTCAAATTAAAAATTTACATAATTAAATTTATTAATTCATTATTCATTGTTTATAACTTCAACAATTGTTTAAAATATAATTTTTACATTCACGTTAGATAATGAAGAATTAGAAAAATATTTATCTGTAACTATTATGAATGAGAAAATATTAATATGTTTCATAACTTTACTTTAGTTGACTGATAGAGAAAGATCATATGTGATCTACTTAATTAATTAATTTATTTTTAAATGTAATTATAGTCTAAAATGGTTCTTAGTCAGTTTAGAGGAATAAAAAATTAAAGTAATGGGTAGTGGTCTCATGTTGGCCATGTCATTATTAAGATATGTGTAATGAGTATATTTAACTAACACATAAACTTATAAATGAGTCTATGCTTGAATTGTTTTGTATCAAGCCTACTAGCTTATGAGTTTGTTCGTGAACAAATTTTTTTGTTTGGGCTCGGTTTGTTTATTAAACGAGACTAAAATTAAAGTTCAAGCTTGGCTTATTTATAAATAAACAAACATGAACTAACTTTTTATCAAGCCAAGCTCAAGTTGTTCATGATTGGCTTGGTTCATTTACAACCCTATGTGGGATATTTATTTGAACTCAGTGAGGTGACAGGGGAATCTAAACTAGTTTAGCTTATTAAGGGGAAAAAGGAAGAAGATAGGATCAATAAATTTTACTTTTTAATGAATGTTTTTATTAAAATAAAGTATTTTCCATCCAATATTTGCAATAGATATTTCTAAAAGTTTAGGAAGTTACTATTTCAAATTGAAAAAAATAAGGGGTTTGATTTTAATCTAAAGTCCTGAGTCCATTCTGCATTTTCCCCTTTGATTAAAGTATGATTTGAATTTTGAAGGATATGGGGTTGACTACTGCTATGTATATAGAGATGTTATCAGCTACGGAGAGTATGCATACTCTATAATCTAAAAAATGCATGGAAAGTGAAGCATTTGTGTTTTTGCCGGCTAAATATGTTACTGTGACAACATCCAATCCAGTGAAAATCTTAGCTGTAAGTGAGCTTGGTTATAAGCTAGACCAATTTATTCATACCCTTTTAGCTTAATCAAGAAAACGTGAAGCTAAAGAGCTTGAATTGAGAAACTATTGTAATAAAGATCAAATTGCTACAAAAGCTTTGGAAACATATCATTACAAATAAATAGTGTTAATGACACATTAAAAATTAGCTTAGATGAAAAGAAAACTAAAGAACTTTGGATATATTACATTACAGTGTTACTGATGCATTAAAGATTTGTTAAGATACATATTTGCAAGGAACACAAGTAAACAAACTTACAAGGAGCAAAACAGGTCGGATTGACACTAATAAATGTTTTGGCAGTATACATGGTTTCACTTTGACACTATGCCAACCCAAATAAACGTTAGTTTTTTACAACCATATAATACATTTTCACTACATGAATTAATATGTAATGACAATAATTTGTGTCTATGAAGTGGGACTATACACTCTGGAGAAGAGTTTGTTAGCTTCATCTTGTAAGTGTCACGGTTGTGATATCTGTCCACAAATATAAATTCCAAGTAAGTTTAGAGAAAGGACTACAAAAATGCAAAAAAAGAGAATGCAAGACAAATATAAAGCATTTGAGTTTGCAAAGGGACTTAGCTAGAATTGAACCCCTAATCATCTGCTTTAGAACAACCCTAGTGACTAGAAAGTTTTACTTGATGCATCTAATAGACTAACACCATTTGAGGGGCCATGATGATAGCAGCAAGCAGTAATAAAAAATAAGTATAGCTAAATAAGTTTTACCATAACTATATACCGTACACACACATAAGTTTCATGGTGGGGTCACGGAGAAGGCATTTCTCACTGGTAGCTACTAGCTAGCAATATAAAGAGGGAGCTGACAACATGCTGAAACTGTTTGTAATAATTGTATAGTACTTAACAAGGAGAATTTTCACAAAAGAGGAATACATTCACGCTCAAAATAAATTTAAAATCTGCAATGGCTACAAAATTGTAGAAGAACATTCAGAAAGTCATATAAACTTGTGCACAACTGATGAATCCACTAACCTGGGAGGACAGGATCCTCGATGTTAGTTTGTTCTCTACTGGGTAATATACAGCTCCTGTTTAGCAATGAAGTAACGCCCAATGTGACTGCTTGGTTCCATTATGAACTGTTCACGGAACGTTCCCATTCTCTTACTAGATAGATCAATGGAGAGATCTTTGAAATTTGGTAAACCCTCTACTTGTACACCATCTCCACAAATAAGGAATTGATTCCCAACAATGAAGGATCCTGATACCCTAATGGCAACTCCATCTTGACCATGAGCACGACACTGAAGTTTTTCCACAACATGCACAAGTTTTTCAGGAGGCCAGTCACCTGCTAATGTACTCCGGATGCTTGACAGAGCTGTAAAAATATCATTTGGACCAACAGAGTGTTTGCCAGAGAAACTAGAAGAATAAAAAGCTCATATTAGTGGACATGAAAAAGCCAAAACATACTACACAGCCAGTTTCTCATTTTAAGTTTAAAACTGACTTTCAACAATACTACATTTGCTGAGTTGGAGCACCTCATCCCAGACCTCTTTGAGAAAAAAGTTTGTATGGACTGACAATGTTTGAACCATTTACACCTTCCCTTTTCAGAACCAGCAACTTTTGCTTAAACAAAAGAAAAGGGAAAAAAAAAAAAAAAAAAAATCTCGCATAGTTCAGTACCTGAAAGTTGAACCTTCTTTGTATAAGGTCTTTATGTGCTGCAAGTGTTCATCAGGTCCATCAAAGAGTAAGTAATAATGTATCGTCAGCATCTGATCAGAAAACATGAAATGGAATCAATATCCATGGAGCATAAGCATGAGTAATTAGCTCTGTTTATTATTCAAGCTTCCATCTAAGTGCTTCAAATACAATAGGTCCATGTTCAATTAGAGCCATTTCTTTTATAATGTAAACCAAAATTCAGGCCATTCAACATAATCAGATTTTGAACATGCCATTTCTTCTTATCAAGGTCTGCAACCAGATGAAAACATTCTATAGATTCAAACCTTAGTTATCTACACAAATAGAATTTAGGTTGATTAGATAATAATGGAACACTTGATATTTCTGTCATTGTAAATGATGAAGAATAATTTGAAAATGAGGTAGAGGAAAACTTTAATCAAATTGTCAGCTATCATGAAAACAAAAACTTAATTAATGTTTTGGGTTCAAGATTAAGGTTGGAAGATGATGCCATCTTCAGCTTTGCACTCAAAGCAGCTGCATACAGAAGTTCTAGCGTCAGAAAGTTCTCAAGCATAATAGCCCACCGTTACACATACCACACTCAAATCCATCAGTTACTAATTTTCTCATCTGGATAAATTATTGTTAGAACATTTAGATAGAAAGTATAGAGATTAAAAGTTTTCTGTACTCACATCTGCCAAGTCCTTCATTCTTTGTGTTGGATCAAAAACGCTTTGGACAAATGCTGCTAAATCTACTCTGGAGTGCTCATACTTCGTAATAAAGGGGTGTGAAAGTAACTGCAGTTGGAGAGTACTCATAAATCAGTGTTGAATTGAGCATGTCTTTACTTAACAAGTACCTCAAGATGTTAAAAAAACATTAAAAAAGAATGAAAAGTGGCACAATGATTTTCAGAATCATGTCTTCAAATACATTAGGCAAGGATAAGAAGTGGCACTCTAATTGAACAAGGAGGAGTCCAAGTCAATAATAAGAACTAAGAACTTTACATCTACAATGGCAGATACATGTTCTAAGTGAAGGGAGAATCAAAACCATCTGTTGATAATAATCAACAAAGGTTAATTTTTTTTATAAAGTTAATAATTAAACTAAAATTTACCAAAACTTAGATTTTTTCTTTCTTTTGAAATTACAAAATAGTAACAATTAAAACCACCAATTTATGATTCACTAGCATTGGCATGTACCATGTCACAAATTTCTGCCATTTACTCACCTGCTCCGCTGTTGGCCTTGCATCTGCATCCTTCTGCAAGCAAGCATCGATAAATGAGCAGAACTCTGTTGAAAAATTGAGTTTTGATGGTGATGGAGATGGGTCATCCAAGATCTGCCAGACCAAGAAATTTCAGTTGCTAAACAAAGAAACGACACATAGGCAATAAAATGCATAAGAATGCAAAATGTGTCTGTAATATAGATGGAAGAACATTGTCATCATTATCAAAAAAAAAAAAAAAAAATGAAGACATTGTGCTCCCCTTTTATGATACATTCAATGTCTTCATTCTTTGATCAATGAAAGTATTACAACTGCTGAAATAGTATGTTTGTTATATTGGATAAAACTCTTGTGAAGCAGACACAAATTTTTTTTTTTCCTTTTTTCTAATTTTCACACCTGCTAAGGATTTAAAACTATAACTATATCGAACCCTTTTAAAATAATGAGCATGGAAATTTTACGAAAAACAGTCTATTCGGAAACAATTTCTAAGCACTTTCATTTATCTTTCAATCATGATTATCCTCACCTGTAACATAAGATTGACAGGTCCTTCATTAGCTGAATATGGGAATTCTCCTGTACCACATTCAAAGAGAGCAAGACCAAGGCTCCAAATATCAGCCGGATAAGAATAGCTCTCATTTCGAATTCTCTCAGGTGACATGTACGTAACAGTTCCAACAAAAGTAGCACACTGACATATTACATTGAGAGATAAGTAATAAATCTACAATTTGAAAATCATGTAAAAAAAGTAACTAGCAAGTAGAAAACACGTATCAAATTGACATGTATTAAAAGCAAGAAGCATAGAACAATAAAACCAGCACTTATATTTCTTGAATTGATGTAGAAAGTATCACTAACCATTGCCATCGAATTCTCTAAGCCAGCACTTATACCAAAATCTGTTATTTTTGGCTCCCCCTTCAGATTCACAAGCAAATTTGCTGGCTTTATGTCTCTGTGCACTAAATGTCTAACTCCATGCAAGTAGCTTAACCCCTTCCAGGATGAAAAAGAAAATGTTAATAACAAGAATGCTTATCTTCTGATTAGATGGGAAGTTTATAATGAGAAAAATCTAGCTGGAATTAAAGATATTCTTACATGAAGGAGCTTTTGAAACATAGACGAGAGGACAGGTTCAGGTATTCTTTTCTGCAATCTTAAGATATCTGCCAATGACCCTCCATCCATGTACTCCAAAGCTATGCTTATTTGCCCAGAATCTGGAACATAAAATGCCCCATGGAATTCTACGAGACCCTGATAACAAGGCGCTTCACACAATGTCCGTATCTCAGTAAGAAGCTGTTGCCTTTTCTCCTAGTAAGCACAAGGGAGTACTTATGTAAGACCATGTGATAAGAGAATAGTACAATTTACCCCATACTACTTTTTTACGCCGAACTTTTCTTTTAACCCTACATTGCTTGTGTTATGCACCATTTTAGTCATGGGTATCTGGATCAAGATTTTTAAAGTTTGTTATTTTAGAACAGATTATCTCAATTTAAGATCATTAGAAGAGGAATAATATCTATACACTAAAGTAGAGGCAAGTAGACAAGTTTAATGATAATCAACCTAAAGTTGGTGTGCCTTCCTGTGCAAGGCAGGACATGTAGATTATGAGAACTCAGAGATGCGACTAGTGCAAAGCAACTTTAGGTACTTCAGAAGAGAGTAGACCAAATTAAGAATATCCCTTATAGTTCCATAAGAAAAAGAAAAAAGAAGAAGAAGAAAAATATGCTCTCTTTCTTCATGGAAATATTCAAATAACAGACTAATGAGCCAAATATGATCAAATTTAGCCCACAATTCCCTATAATTTCCTTTTGCAATGAAGAAACCAACACATCAGATGGCCAAAATGTTTAATAAACACACCTCTAGACTGCCCCAGATTGTGATTCAATAGGTAAATCAAATGACCAATTTCTTTATCTTAATTCATGACAAACAAACTCTCACATCATTATATCAGTACAAAGCAACAAGACATAGTTAGCAAGCAATACTTTCTTAATTCATCCCCAAAAGAAAAATTTAAAAAAATACCTTCTCAAAGATATTTATCTTCTTCAGGGCCAAAATTCTATGATTAGGAATATGTATAGCTCTCTGAACTACACTGCTTGCTCCACTACCGATTGCACCAAATATCCTCATCTCATGTGAAGCACATTTGTATGTCTTTTCACTACCATCCGACTCATCCACCGGCGAAGACGTGCACTTTTGCAACCCAAGTTCGTTAATATTGTACACTCCATACGATCTACTCAACAAATTAACAGTCCCACCATCCGATAGCTTCACAAAAACCACGAATTCATTGGAAAAAAAAAAAAAAAACTCTGGCTCAAATGGAACTTCCCGTGTTCTTAGGTTCAAAACCCATTATCTAGTGTAACTTAACAATCAAATTAAAAACAGAAAATAAAGAAGACCCTTTTGTATTCTTTTGAAATTTGATTTTAAAAATTATCTCAAATTTTCTCTTCCAATGCAAAAACTTACAGTGTAAGAATCACAAGGGTCCAAAGTTGACCCGGCTGAGAAGCCCTTTTCAGCATCAAACAATGGCGCAAGCTTTTTTCTTAGTTCCTCCAATCCAGACATGATGAATTTGCTACTGCATTCATAAAATAAATAAATAATTCAACATGATCTTATTTGGCTTAAATTATATAATTTTACGCTAGGAAATAAAATTAACCTTGATTATTAATCATCTAAAAGATTGAACAAAATATATGTACTAAGCAAGTGAATCTTGGAAATTAAAGACCTTGGGTTGTAATTATAGAATAAAAGATTCAAATTTCAAACTCAACAAAACCAGAGCTATATTTATTCCCATTTAAAAGAAAAACTAATAATTAAAAAGAAATTAAATTACAAAAAAGAGAGAGTTAGTGTAAAACTTACAGTGACAACTGAAAGTTGCTACAATTCCAACGGTTTTTTGAATGAATCTTTGACCGTTTTTGCTATCATTTGTTTTCGTTAATTGTTAAAAACTTAAAAGTTTTTTTTTTTTTTTTTGACGAAGAAAAACTTAAAAGTTGTAAAGTGTTCGACCTTCGAATCCAAGTTAAGTTCGGAGTTGGAGATGGATTCTATACAGTTAGGTTGTCGGTAGTGTTTACAGTTGCCAAATCATATACCGCCACGTATTTGGAATTTCAGGAAACAATCCCTATACGACGTCGTAGGTTGAGTTTTTAGATTTTGAATGCGGTGGTACGCTATTGTTTGGGCCGAAATATGATGTAGCTGCTCGGTTGCTTCATTTATTTTTTTTATTCCTAGGCCCAAATAGCCAATAGGCTATCATTACTCATAAATATATATTTATATATATATAAAATAAAAAGGGGAAAAAGTTTAGCCCATCTTTGTCCGATTTAATTCATCCTCATATATATTATTTGAGTATTTATAATTCTACATAAAAAGTTATAATTTTTGCTACAATTATTTTATATGACAGATTATAATTAGTTATTTTTTTTGTTATTTTTTTTTTTAATTCCTAAGCCCAAGTAGGCCATTGGTACTCATAAAAAAAAAAAAAAAAAGAACAGAAAAAGCTTAGCTCATCTTTGTACAATTCAATTCATCGTATGTATTTTTTGAGTAGTTATAATACCACATAAAAAGTTATAATTTTTGCCATAACTATTCTACATGACAAACTATAATTAACTGCTTGTCACTTTTACATGGACTCATTATTTTTTTCCATTGCTCACAGTTTGCCTTGTGAATAGTTGTCAAAAGTTGTAGTTTTTTTATTTTTTATATTTTTTTAATGAGGTCTTATAATTTTTAATGTATTTTTAGTCCTATAGTTTTTTAATGAATTATGTGATTTGTTTATTTAAGACTCTTGTAGGGTCACATTCCGCGACGAACCACAGTAGTGTTGGGTTCGCATGTGAATGGGCCCAAACAATATCATTTGTAGAGAGTGGATTCGAAAGGCTAGACCTTAGATACCTAGCGGTGGTTTTTGTGATGCTCACATGTGATTAAAGTGCCTTCACCCTTGGAGTCTTTCTTCTGGAGGCGGACTGGAGGCCCTTCCTCTTTGGCCAGTCTTCCAGCCCCCCCCTCTCTAGATTACTTATTTCTTCTTTTATACTAGTCTGCATTCACTTTCCTTCGTCCACGTGTAGGGTCGACATTTCCAAGATTGATACTTGTCCCGTCAATCCAAACCCAAAGTCGTAGGGGATGGTTGATAAAGCTGACGAATACGACTCTGTTAGGTCAGAGCCTTGCATGGGAAGGGCAGCTTTTCCTAGATATTTTGGATTTTCTTTCAGGCTTGTTCCTATACCGTTTTTACCCTTCTTCTCGGTGGAATTTTGGGTATGCCGAGGACTGAACTGTCCTCGGCAACATCTCTGGGCCATTTTGGGCTTTATGTTATTGAATTTGGATTGTAGCCCTCTTCGGCTTGGGCCTTAGGGCTCCCCATGAATAAATGGGCTCGACCCATAAATCGTTGGGCCCCACAATAGCCCCTCAAAACCCTGCTGTCCGACTTCTTGGTTGGAGAGGGGGGTTTTGATAATACCGAGCCTTTATGACTGACGCTGGCGACTCTTCACCTGCCCAGGGAATGTATCGGTCTACAAGATATTCCCCTTGATTTGCGTACGATGCGTTTATGCCGTTTGGCTATCTGCAGCGCGTATTTAATATCTTCCCTTTACGAGACCTCCCAGGTTCAACGGTTTTTGATGGCGTGGGGGAATGAAACGGACGTATTTATGTTTGCAGATTTCCTTGGAGATCTGAACTCATTAAGCACTCTTTTCTTCGTCCCCTATATAAAGAGAAGAAACAGGAGTGGTTTCTCTCACAAATGAGTCCCTTTACTCCCACCAAAATTTGAAACCCTTAGATTTCTTCCGGAGTTTACTATTATTCTCCGGTTATACCTTAACCTGAAACACACTCACCGTAGTAACAAGCAATGAAAAAACTATTCCCCTCCCAGAAACACCATGTTCTAACGAAGCTCGAAATGGCTCGATCAGGGCAAGGATGGCGGAGACTTAAGATTTGTCTCGCCTTTCTTTCAGCCAAAATCCGAAGCAGGGACTCGTCACGTCACGTTTTTGGCATGACTGAGCCGAGGACACACATCATCAGTACTACCCGCTCTCTCATGAGCATATCTAATACGGCGCCAGTGTGTTAGGAGTCAGGACTGGGGCAGGGACTAAGTGCCCCTGCTTCTTCCTCTCTTCGTTCACTGGCGCCTCCTTTTGCCTTTCTTTCTTCCTTCTCACCTTTTCCCTCTTCTTCTCCTCCTTCTATTACTCATGTCCTCCATCTTCCTCATTCATCTCCTCCATCTTCCTCATGTCCTCCATCTTCTTCATTCATCTCCTCCATCTTCCTCATTCATCTCCTCCATCCTCTTCTTCCTTGTCCTTCATCTTCCTCATTCATCTCCTCCATCCTCTTCTTCCTTGTCCTTCATTTTCTTCTTCCTTCTCCTTCAACTTTTTCTAAAGAAAGTTCTTCTCTCAATATGAGCAATACTGAGGCAGAGATTGGAGAGACTTTGAAGACGAGTTTAAAGGACACCTGACTGTTTACTTATCTGTATTACGAATATTATTGTTGCTTCGGCAGTTTACCTTTTGTATAGGCTTGTTTAAGCCCCTCTTTGTACGTTGTAATAATTTTTCATATTAATAAAAATTGTTGTTATTTTACTTCGCATGTTCTGTTTTTACGTTTTTACAAGTTTACAAGCGCTGCTCGGCCCAATAATACAGCATTTGAACCAATGACAACTAAGGCCAAAATACTTGCTAATAAAAAGATGTCACCATAACTTTAATAGAATTATTTGACACAGCAATGCCTATCTGTGAATAACGATACTTACCCAAAACAATGCCGAGATTAGAATTGGATGCTGTATGCGGTGTAGGAGATAATCATCCGAAGACATACCCCTCGCAAGAATGAACATTTCCCATAGGCTACCAAATAGTGGGGCGTCTCGCCATCATCCTAACACTTTTATCAGCCTTAACATTTTACAGTATTCGAGCCGAGGGCTTTCCCCGTCCGACTAGTGGGTGTCCCAATAGGTTTGAGTCCGAGGACTTCACAACGCCTTAGTTCTGTCCAAAACCTAGTTTTGTCACCTAGGTAGTTGGTTTCCCCATAGGCTTGAGTCCGAAGGATGTAGTTCAGTTTCTCCCTTTCCTTAGGTATTTCGCGAGGTGCCGAGCAGGAGGTGGTTCTCGGCAACGGTTATTCCTCGGCGTGGGCCATTGTCCCTGGGCCCCCATGCAGAACGGGCCTGGGCCGCGAATTCACTAGGCCCACAACTTAAAGGGCATTTATGTAGTTTTTGGTCACGTAGTACTTTTTGGCGTCCCAATGTTCGAGGTGCACCTTCCCGAGACTCCTTTAATCCCATGGTTGCAGGTGGCGTTGGAGATTGAGCCAGAGCCATCTTGTCTGTAGCGTTCCTTGGGACGCTGCGCGAATTAAATGCCACCACCTTATCTCTTTAAATAAATAGGAGAGAAAGTTGATTCACCTACGCACCAATTCTTCTGTTTCCTCCCAAATCACAACTCCCATATCCAGTGCTATCCCCTCTTAGCATAACATGTTTGAGGCGAGGGTTGGGGAGAAGAAGCTCTCTCCGCCACAGAGGAGCCGTGTCCTCCTGAGACTCAGGATAGTGAGGCACGGGCAAAGGAAGTATAAATTTAAGAGAATACTCCACTTCGACAGAGGGGAAATGGTGTTTCTCCCTCTTCTAGTCAAAATCCGAAGCAGGTTCTGTTCATGCTAGAATTTTGGTGTGTCAGAAGAAAGATTCTCCGCCATCAGCGTCTCTGCCCTGTCGCAGGCAAATTTTTGGTGAAGGCTTCTCAACTTCCGGCTCCCTGTACCTTTCCTTCAGCAGTGTGAGGCTCAAGTTGGGTTTCTTTTGCTGCCTGAGTTATGGGCATATAAAGGCATTGAGGAAGAACAAGGTCCTGGAGCAGTAGCCAACCTCTCCTCTGATCCACTTCCTCGGCTTTATCTTATTTTCTTGTATCTTTCTTTCTTTTTGGTTATGTGGTTAGCTTTAGAACCCAACCTCTCGTCTGTACTGCCTTTTTCTACTTTGTTTTATTCTCTTGTATCTTCCTTTCCAATTATGTAGTGAGCTCTGACATAAGCTGATCCCAGCTTTTCATTGTACGCTGTACTGTTTCTTTGTTTTAGTAAAAATGGAAACTTACTTACTTGTTTTGAATACTGTTCTTTTGGCGACACTACTTTGTGAATGGGTGTGCTCCATGTGTTTGTTTCTTCTCGGCGATATTTAAAGCAAGAACCCGTGAAATACAATCCAACTAACTCTAATTTGCCGACACTACCAGGCACAATAATAACAATTCATAGTAAGTTGAACTTAGGAAACTAACCGAGATAATGGTTGAACGTTTTGTAATAAGTGCGAAAATACTGTCTGAGAGCGACAAATTCTAAATAATTCATCCAAGGGCATCGAGCATTGAATGACTTCGCTTATGCTTTTGGAAACATGTTGCCCCATTCTGTATTAGTCCCTTTGGTGTTGAGGATCCGAGGGCGAACTAGAGAATCCAAGTAGTTCAGGAATTAACCCAATTGTTAATGGAGAGTTTTCCTTGGGGAGATCCTAAGGTCCACGTAACGTAGTTTTCCCTTTTAAGTAGTTGGTTTCCCCAGAGGCTTGGGTCCGAGGACTATACAAGGCCTTGGTTCTGTCCAAAACTTGTATTCTCTTTTTAAGTAGTTGGTTTCCCCAGAGGCTTGGGCCCGAGGACTATACAAGGCCTTGGTTCTGTCCAAAACTTGTATTCTCTTTTTAAGTAGTTGGTTTCCCCAGAGGCTTGGGTCCGAGGACCGTACAAGGCCTTGGTTCTGTCCAAAACTTGTATTCTCTTTTTAAGTAGTTGGTTTTCCCAGAGGCTTGGGTCCGAGGACCATACAAGGCCTTGGTTCTGTCCAAAACTTGTGTTTTCTTTTTAAGTAGTTGGTTTCCCCAGAGGCTTGGGTCTGTGGACCATACAAGGCCTTGGTTCTGTCCAAAACTTGTATTCTCTTTTTAAGTAGTTGGTTTCTCCAGAGGCTTGGGTCCGAGGACCATACAAGGCCTTGGTTCTGTCCAAAACTTGTGTTTTTCTTGTAAGTAGTTGGTTTCCCCAGAGGCTTGGGTCCGAGGACCATACAAGGCCTTGGTTCTGTCCAAAACTTGTGTTTTTCTTGTAAGTAGTTGGTTTCCCCAGAGGCTTGGGTACGAGGACCATACAAGGCCTTGGTTCTGTCCAAAACTTGTATTCTCTTTTTAAGTAGTTGGTTTCTCCAGAGGCTTGGGTCCGAGGACCATACAAGGCCTTGGTTCTGTCCAAAACTTGTATTCTCTTTTTAAGTAGTTGGTTTCCCCAGAGGCTTGGGTCCGAGGACCATACAAGGCCTTGGTTCTGTCCAAAACTTGTGTTTTCTTTTTAAGTAGTTGGTGTCCCCAGAGGCTTGGGTCCGAGGACCATACAAGGCCTTGGTTCTGTCCAAAACTTGTATTCTCTTTTTAAGTAGTTGGTTTCCCCAGAGGCTTGGGTCCGAGGACCATACAAGACCTTGGTTCTGTCCAAAACTTGTGTTTTTCTTGTAAGTAGTTGGTTTCCCCAGAGGCTTGGGTCCGAGGACCATACAAGGCCTTGGTTCTGTCCAAAACTTGTGTTTTTCTTGTAAGTAGTTGGTTTCCCCAGAGGCTTGGGTCCGAGGACCATACAAGGCCTTGGTTCTGTCCAAAACTTGTATTCTCTTTTTAAGTAGTTGGTTTCCCCAGAGGCTTGGGTCCGAGGACCATACAAGGCCTTGGTTCTGTCCAAAACTTGTGTTTTTCTTGTAAGTAGTTGGTTTCCCCAGAGGCTTGGGTCCGAGGACCATACAAGGCCTTGGTTCTGTCCAAAACTTGTATTCTCTTTGTAAGTAGTTGGTTTCCCCAGAGGCTTGGGTCCGAGGACCATACAAGGCCTTGGTTCTGTCCAAAACTTGTGTTTTTCTTGTAAGTAGTTGGTTTCCCCAGAGGCTTGGGTCCGAGGACCATACAAGGCCTTGGTTCTGTCCAAAACTTGTATTCTCTTTTTAAGTAGTTGGTTTCCCCAGAGGCTTGGGTCCGAGGACCATACAAGGCCTTGGTTCTGTCCAAAACTTGTATTCTCTTTGTAAGTAGTTGGTTTCCCCAGAGGCTTGGGTCCGAGGACCATACAAGGCCTTGGTTCTGTCCAAAACTTGTATTTTTCTTTATTTATTTATTTTCCGAAGGTTAGCTCCTCGAACAAGGTGGGGGAAGCTAGCCTAATGTTTGAAGCCCCTAGACTTGTCCATGCCATTAACACTGCGAGGCGTAGCCCCTAGTGGGAACTTATGTTGGAATAACAACAATATGTCGCCGGTCATAAAGGCATCCTTGTAGACCCTTGTTCGACAGAAACTCAACTCCACCGTCGCTCGAGCTAACGCGCAAGCCTGCCCCACGGTGGGCGCCAATTGTAGGGTCACATTCCGCGACGAACCACAGTAGTGTTGGGTTCGCACATGAATGGGCCCAAACAATATCATTTGTAGAGAGTGGATTCGAAAGGCTAGACCTTAGATACCCAGCGGTGGTTTTTGTGATGCTCACATGTGATTAAAGTGCCTTCACCCTTGGAGTCTTTCTTCTGGAGGCGGACTGGAGGCCCTTCCTCTTTGGCCAGTCTTCCAGCCCCCCCCCTCTCTAGATTACTTATTTCTTCTTTTATACTAGTCTGCATTCACTTTCCTTCGTCCACGTGTAGGGTCGACATTTCCAAGACTGATACTTGTCCCGTCAATTCAAACCCAAAGTCGTAGGGGATGATTGATAAAGCTGACGAATACGACTCTGTTAGGTCAGAGCCTTGCATGGGAAGGGCAGCTTTTCCTAGATATTTTGGATTTTCTTTCAGGCTTGTTCCTATACCGTTTTTGCCCTTCTTCTCGGTGGAATTTTGGGTATGCCGAGGACTGAACTGTCCTCGGCAACATCTCTGGGCCATTTTGGGCTTTATGTTATTGAATTTGGATTGTAGCCCTCTTCGGCTTGGGCCTTAGGGCTCCCCATGAATAAATGGGCTCGGCCCATAAATCGTTGGGCCCCACAACTCTCTTTTGAGATATTTAGATGAAGAGTTCATTAGACTTAAAGAAAATGCTGTAAATTCGGGAGCTCAAAATTCCTTCCTCCACACTATTGGTTTATGAAAATGTTTGGATATCGCTTATTTTCAAAAACTGAAAATACTGTAGCAAAATAATTTTTAAATGTGTGAATAGTACTGTGGGACCCAGTTTTAAAGTTTTTTTTTTTTATTGAATAAAGTACTTGTGGGTCCTGTAAATAGTACACATGACACTGAAAAACACACAACACAGCTGAAAACACTTTTCAGCCCTATCCAAACGTTCACCAAATATCTTTATATATCTACTAAATTATTACTCTATTCCCCAAAAGAAAATGACTTGAGAACGAGAGATGGATAAATACTTGCGGACTACATTGTTGAAGATAGCATCATCAGTTAAGGTGATGGCACATTATCTTCAATGCTCATATTCGTACTGTTTAGTTCCCCATCTAGACAAAGAATATAGGTTTAAATTATTTTGGTGATCATTTATTGAAGGGAATGGCATCCATGAATCTAATCTTATATTCGATTGCATCCAGTTTCCTATATCTATAATAAGCAATATTGATACCAAGACTTATCTCATTTTCAAGACTTTTTTAGATAATTCACCTCAATTTCAAGACTTTGAGTTAAGGTCTCTGAGTTCCAAACTATTATTTATGGAATATCTCACGTAATCCAAAATGAAAATTTATACCCAAATCAACTAGGGTCTCTATTTAATTTTAGAAGTTGAGAGAATGATATTAGGGTGAGAAGAACACCACAAAATATATCGTTTTTCATTCTTGGGCTAATCCTTTCTCTCCATTTTACAGGTATTTGGATTGGATTGACCGTACAAAATTCATGCTTCAACAATTTTGTAGAAAAATGTTTATTAACAATTAAAGTATGGCACAAAATGCCCACTACGACTGATTTTTGTTTGGCTTGACTTGTCAACCTGTAAAGCTATAATTATGCCACATAAATATTAAGAACTATAAGAAGCATGACAGCTGAACTTTCTTTGGAGGAAGTTGGATGTTGAGTTCATAAGTGCCCAAGCTATCTTGAAATTAAAGTTAGACTACTCCCTTTTAGATTTGGGATAGACTTGGATTTACACCTGTGGGGACACAGTTTGGAGCCCAAGCCCGCACTTCATGAAGTCTTGGTCCAAAAAAGCCCAACACAATGAATTTTGTAGAGTATGGGTCAAAGAACTAGGTTTAGATAAGTTAAGTAGAGGCTTGCATGAGATTAAGGAACACACATACAAGAACAAAAGCTATTATGATGAAATAACCTCCGGTCCGAGGAGACTTGGAATTTAATTTATGAATACAGATCACTACATTAGGGTTCTTTTGCATGCTACAGTATTCTCCTCTCTTTTTTCTCGTCCCTCCCTCATCTGTATTCATAAATTAAATTCCAAGTCTCCTCGGACCGGAGGTTATTTCATCATAATAGCTTTTGTTCTTGTCTGTGTGTTCCTTAATTCCATGCAAGCCTCTGCTTAACTTATCTAAACCTAGTTCTTTGACTCATACTTTACAAAATTCATTGTGTTAGGCTTTTTTGGACCAAGACTTCATGAAGTGCGGGCTTGGGCTCCAAACTATGTCCCCACAATTGGCGCCGTCTGTGGGGAGAACTTGAGTGTTAGTGAATACGACGGTTGAGCATGGCAGGATCAGGTCCACACCAAGAAAATCCACGCCAAGCTGGCCCTTAGCAAACAGAACCTATTGGGCCTCAACGGCAAAATAATCCTCCGGACCTTGAGCCAAATCTGGGCAATGGTAGGAACCGAGAGGGAAGCGTACATACTACTTAGACGAGCCAAAGCCACGCCTAAGTAGGCAGTCGCATATCCCAAAGGCGAAACAATTATCAGGCCATGCAACGAGAAATAGACGACCTGAAAAAGAAGTTGCGTCATTCACAGCAAAAGCTACCCCCACCACATTAAATATACTACAGCTACTTTTCTGGCCGCATTAATGTGGAGAAGACCCTTGAACAGTGTTATCCTGGCTACCGCAGCTCACAAAGGATTGAAATGGGTGTCTGATGGGATGGGTGCTCAAGTGGGGGTTCAGATGATCAACAAGTGTAAAGCCCAGATGATGAGGAAGAGTCTATATAATGTAGAGAAGCCCACCATGAGGGAGGAACGAGAAAAAAGAGGGGAGAACACTGTAGCATGCAAAAGAACCCTAATGTAGTGATTTGTATTTATAAATTAAATTCCAAGTCTCCTCGGATCGGAGGTTATTTCATCATAATAGCTTTTGTTCTTGTCTGTGTGTTCCTTAATCCCATGCAAGCCTCTGCTTAACTTATCTAAACCTAGTTCTTTGACCCATACTCTACAAAATTCATTGTGTTGGGCTTTTTTGGACCAAGACTTCATGAAATGCAGGCTTGGGCTCCAAACTGTGTCCCCACAACACCTATAATAATTTTATTTACTCTTCTCCTTTTTCTTAATTACTTAAATTAAAAAAAATTAAAATTATAGAACTGATTGCTGATATAAATACAATTATACAAATAATCGAATTACATCCATGAAGTTAAGAGCCTTGTAGTTTTATTGGTTGACACATTTTGGTATGTCTGTGACATTCAGAGTTTAAATCTCCATTTTCATATTAATTATCGAATTATTAAAAAAAAATTACATTTATGAAATTAATAATTTCATGTTTATAAAAAAAGGGTTAGACATGAGTCATGAGCGATGACCAGAACAAAACCTTGTAGGGCACTGCAGGCGATGAAATTAATGGATGGTCATGACAAAGTGATACCCTTTTGGACGCAACACACTAACATAGGTCAAGCATGGAATCCCATTTTGCAAGACGTACACTCTGTAAGATGTGGTGCTTGAAGAATTCTTCTTCTTTCAGCTTGGTTGTAAGCCACCACCATCAACTTTGTAACAGTTTCAAATCCTCCCTTATAAATTTTGTAAGATAATTCGTCTATATGCATAGAGCCACCACCTACCACTTTCTAAATTAAGCATTTTCACTCTTCCATAGTAGCCTTTTTTGTACCTTAACTCATAGAGCGCACCATTCACTTTGTATTAATTTTCCTATCTTCTTCCATTAGATTTTACACTAAATTATATTTTATCTAGAAACATTCGTCACTATCTTTTCGTTTCTCTCCATCAAAATATTTACTAAGATATGGGTAATTTGTTCTCAATCTCAATCGACCTGGGCAGTTGCTGCTTCAACTGCATGGCTTGGCATGCAAGCTATGCTAATCTGGAAAAAAATCTTAAGGAGCTGAGTAGTCAGTTGGAGAAATTGCTAGAGTTGAGGAATGATGTGAAACAACAAGTAGAAGTAGCTGAGGGACAACGAATGAAGCCAATGGAGCAAGTACAAGGGTGGCTTAAAAGAGTGGAAGAGTGAAAAAGAAGTTAATAAACTGATCAATATTGATGGGAATCAGGAGGTCCGTAAAGTACATGATGAAGGTCGCAATTGTAGGAATTGCAAGTCCAGCTACAAACTTGGGAAGATAGTCATTGAAAAGCTTCACAAAGTGAAGGACTTAATGAAAGAGGGAAACTTTGATGGTAAGGTAGCTCACAAAGTGCCATTACCTACTGAGAAAACTACAGCTTTGGAATCATCTTTGAATTCCGGACCAGCCTTAGGGAAGAACATAGGAGGCTAGCTTATTGCCTAATATGGATAGAAGGCATGGGCAACACAATCAACATGATGTTGCTCAACAAACCAAGTGGGGTCCAAACTTATCGATAAGGTTTAAATAGGGAAGAAATAGTTTTCTAGTGATATATATACTGGTTATCAAGACAAGAAGAGCAAGTGGTGAGAAAGCTGAAGGCATATTTTATAGGGTCTAAAGTAAAATAAGTTTGTTTGTGCGTTTATTTCTCAAGAAAAAAAAAAAAAAGAAGGTAATTGTTCTATATTATTTAAGAGTCTATTGTGTGTATGAATAACTTGCTTCACCATCTTTTAGAAGTTCATAGTTTTTTAGTAGAATTTGTGGTGTGCCATTGAATTAAAATCCCATCCACCCCTTGGTGTGGGTGTGCGTATTTTTGTTTCTAAAAAAATAAAAGTAAAAATAAAAATAAAAATAAAAATAAAAGAAGCTTGAATTGTTGCTAAATAATAATGGAAGAGTAAATTACAAGAAAAAAAAAAAACTAAGAAGAAAAATAAGAGAAAAAGTATGTTGGTGAATATATGAATGATGGAAATCTAATTTTCTTTAAAGGAGGAGATTGAAACCCTCTGCAGACAAAAGCCCCAAGAATTTCCTCCTTTTCACCTTCTCATGCATGTGTGCTAGATGCCTAGATCCATTTTGCTTTAACCTATATATGAAGGCAGGTCTCTAAGCCGAATCACGTAAAAATCTTGCTTCCAATATTTGCTTTCCTTTCTCTCTCTTTCAATTACTCAACAACTTAATTATTTAACAATACGGATTCTTTGTTAACAATGTGAGATTCATTTTTTTACTAAGACATTAACTCTACACTTAAGATTCATTAACCAAGTGAAACTCCCACTTTTTCCATTTAATTTTCCATCTTATTATATAATTAATTTATCAAAATTAAATTTTAATATTATAATATTCCAGTAGAGTAAATTTGTGGTTGCATGTGCTAGTCATGCTGTGTGTAAAAATTTTTCATAAATTTTGGCGTTAAAGTACAATATAGAAAGAAAAAGATGAGGAAAATCGGACCTATATAAATTGGAGCAATTATATATGGGAATGATTGGGAGAGTAAGAGATACTAAAATTTTTTAAGTCAATTATATTCTAAATCTATCTTATAATTTAAAAAGTTTGAAATTGTTACAAATTAATCTTTTATAATTATTAATTTCTCTAGTTTCACTTTCAACTTGAACCCTGAACTTATGAAATCATCTCAATTTAAATATTTTGAATTTGATCTGAGGATTTGATTGAAGGTCTAAATCATTTCGTTTTCAAAATTTTAAGGTTCAGTATGAAAATACAGAAATTCATAGTTTAATTTCAAACTTTTAATTCTCTAAAAAAAAAAAAAAATCAAACTTTTTAAAACTATATGGATTAATTATTTGGAACCATCCCTAAAGTATATGATTTAAGTGTGTAATTTGCATCAAGATTATTTTCCTCTACTCTTTTCCCTACATACCACTTTCACATTGTGATGAGACAAACTAATTGGCTAGATGAGACAAAGCATGTAATTTTGTAGAGGCGACGCTCTGAATGTTATTCATCATCCCCAACAGAATTCGACTTCTTCTCCTCGTTGGTTTGTCGATGAGACCAAAATGATTTTGAATCCCTTTTTTGAATGGTTTGTAATTCATATATACGTGGCTAATTTGTTGCCATAACTTAGCTAAATAGGCCCTTTTGAGCTGTCGGGTGGGAAACATACTCATCTCTTTTGTGCTTGATTTTGCCGTATGGAATAGGGACACTTGGTCTAATAAGTATAAAATATTGAAATGTCCCAAGGCCCCGAGTCATGCAATCAAGTTAGTGTCATATTCTTCTCAAAAAAAGAAAAGTAGTTAGTGTCATATTAGTTTTTCATGTTAAGGGATATTGTAATTCTATAGCTCATAAATTTGCTAAATATGCTGTTCATATCACAGGTTTGTTGGTATGAATAGAAAATGTTCTTTTACACCTTAATGCTTCAATTCTAGCTGATGTTGGCTAAGTTTTATCATTAAAGTTTACAAAATTCTTCTAAGAAAAAAAAAGCTAATATCACTTAATTAAATTTGGTTAGAATAGTAGGTGGTCCCCAAGATTGGTTTTCTTTTGAGGTGTGTGTCTGTGGATAGATAAAGATTGGTTTGATAAATCATGGAATAGGAAGATTGCTTAAATTGAGAGGACAATATAATAATATAGAAGATAGGTTTGCGTATATAGGAAAAAAACTGCAGTGTCCCAATTAAACTATAATCAAAGCAACAGGCACTTTGGAACCATATTTCATTATCAATGACAAGAGAGTGGCAAGACTCAGTGGTAGCACTCAACAAGGCTTGGCTTTAGAGTTATTGAAGGAAGAACCTAAAACTTCATGCAATGGTCATTGTATCATCGACAGGTGTTGGGGAATAGAGGCAGGCTATAGGAGGTAAATTTATTTTGAGCCCAGAGCAAGCACATTGTATCATCGACAAGATCAATTCTAGGCATGGAATGTGAGAAAGCCTATCCAAATAGCCATTTGAACAATTCACAAACCTATGAAGCCACAGTTCCTGGTCGAAGTGATAGCCAATTGGGTGGCCTTTTTATGTCCCCTTTTAAACATGAGGGCTAAATTATTAAATGGGACACTTTACCTGGAATCTCTCTCTTTTTTCTTTTTCATTTTTTTTTTCTCTCTCAAATTTGTCAATCAACCTATTCCTTTCAATGTTGTCCATTGTATCTAACTAATTGTGGTCGGCATTATTTTGGTTAGTACCCAGAACCCTGTGAAAGGGGATAATGTTTGCATTTTTCATTTTTGTAAACCACCCCCCCCCATTTTTTTTTAACCCTACATTTCGGCTCTAAATAATCAATGATGAAGTCAGAAATATGGCTTTTGAGGGGATCGAGTAAAAAATGAGATGATTAATAGTATTCTTTTTTCTTTGTATATATTTATTTATTTTATATGAATAGTACTATAAACATAACAAAATGTATAAATTAACTATTTATAATCTAATGTAATGTGTACTAAAAAAATATACATATTAAATTTCAACAAATAACTTGAACCAAGTTGACAAAATTTTTTGTTTCTCAAAAAAAAAAAAAAAAAAAGTTGACAAATTTTTTTTGATGTACTTATTAATTAGCTTATTTTTAGGTAACTATTTTTTATGAGAAAGGAGGAAAAAAATTATTTTCCCTTTATTTTTTGAGATAATTTTCTAGATAACTATATATTTATTATAATTTTATAAATTTCAAGTTAATTTAAGTAATTGGATATCACAACAAAGTATTATATCTCTATTAAAGACTATAAAGAAACTTAGGCTTTTTTATAAAAAAATTATATATTTTTATAACTTATATTATTTGTAGATATATAAAGATTTTAATTGGGATTTGGGGCCATAAATCTATATACTTAATAGTTTTTAAAATTTTTGGGACCACTCATATAAAATCATTACATTTTTTAGAATTTTTCAAAAATTTGGTGGAGGTGAATTTTTAACTTTTTAAAAGGAGGTGAAATCCAATGTGGATACAAGATCTAAAATTCGAATTGCCTACTTTGATACCATAACAAAGTTTTAGTTATTTCAAGAGTTTAAATTGTTAGAGAATGAAGAATTTAATCATTTAACAGTTATTTTGATAGAAAACACCAATCCCGTGAATCATTAGCGATTACAGGTGGAATCCATATTATATATGATGAGTCAAATCTGAGTCTTTTTTACAAAAGTAAAAGAGTACTGAAGCTAGATTCTTTGTTTCACCATGTCCTACTAACTGATATTTCAAGAATTCAATACATTACATTGTATTGAGCATGATATATATTAATATATCTTCTACATATCCAATAATTGCCACTCATCATTAGGGCCATACTTACTTAACATAATTTATTCACAGAAAAAAAAAAGAATCTTTTTAAATTTCTATTGCAACTTTTTTCTCAATGCCCCCATTGCAATCTGACCCTCACAGTGTGTAAAGAATCCAAGTCGGCATGCAGCAAGGAGAACAGAACTTGTTTCTGAAAGTGCCCATATCATCTCTCCACTTGTATTTCTTGGTGCCCAAAGGCTATGATAACAACAAATATTAATAAATTTAAAGAAAAAGTGAAGCTTTGTACTAATTATTAATGATTTGATCGATTTTCCATATAATGTTTTGTATAAGACAATAGAAGTTTAAGCATTCATATATAAAAATACAAATAGAGATGCAGATAGCCGTCCACATATGATAATACTACAAAAAGTAGATTCATGTACCTTAATGAGGAGATCTAAAATAAATCTCATCATTATATGCTCATTGCTACTATTCTAAATTCTGAATATAATTACGACACATTGTCTTAACTAAATATGTATTTCATAAACTAATATATATATATATATATATATATATATATATTGTTCATAACAAAAAGTTTACTTGAGGTTGTGATTTGAGAAATGGGGTTAAATTTTATAATATCAAAGGTGGAAAGCATTTTACCTAACTAGTTTTAGGAAACCCTCTTAGCAAATAAGTCCTAGGGAACCATCGACCTTTTATCCTCTACTATTTAAGTAATTTTTTTACGCCTTTTTGACCTTCTGAAAGATCAAATTAGATTAGGGCCGTGTTTTTTTAAAGCATATATACTTGCAAGATACTAAAAAGTTTTCTTTTCTACACATTTGATTAGAATTAAACTTATGTTAAGTCACTTTATGATAATTGTCTTTTACCATCATGTTAAAATATCAAATGTTTATTTTTGGAAAAAGTTTAGCTTCAAATGGTTTTTTTTATAATTTTTTTTATGTAAATAGGAATTTTTATCATTAGATTAGAATATTAATTGATTTTTTTTTTTTTTTTGTATAAAAAAGGTTCAAAGTTTAAAACCCTAGATTTTTTATTAGACAACAATTGATTTTTGTCCTTTATTTTTGATGTAAGCATGATTTTATCATAAATTTCTTATTTGACAATAATAGACTTTATTAATTAAGTTAATAAAGTTCACCTCAAAACTTAATCTTTGACTTAAGTGTGTTCACATGAGCATTCAAGAGTACACTATGATCTTACACTTCTATTAACACGACAGATTCCTCACTTTTTACATAAAATTTCCATACCCATTTACTTTGTTAGTGAGTGAGTTACAAATAAGTGCTGGTACATCTTTATTTTTTATTCAAATGTTGTTGGGATTTCTGCAATATTCTTTTGCAATCAAGAATTGTGATCTCATCAGCACTATACTCGTCAAATCACAGATCTTCAGGTTAAATCATGGAAATTATTGATGACATTTCAAGTTGTGGCTTTTGGGTCACAAGGGACAATCAAATATTTCAGAGTTCAGAGAGCTAGTTGAGAAGTGCAAATGTGATAGACCCAACCTTATTCAATTGGTGTCCGTCCTTGTATTTCAGTCACGTTTGTCTGTAGCTACACTGAAATGATTCAATGTACTGTGTCCATGCTGATTACTGAATTCAATAATGGAAGCTAATAGTAAACCTTTCGGAGTTTCCTGCTGATACTGGCACTCAATAATTGAACTAAACAGTAAAATATTTCAGAGAGGGCTGGGTGTGTATCCTATTCCTACCACATCTTTAAACAAATGAACCCTAAAGTGTGCCCCAGAAAGAGATAAGAGAGACCATGAACTGAGTGCCACATATAGAAAAAGTTGAAGGATTTAAAGCGTGATTTGTTTCTTCTCTTTGGTTATGATCTTGACTGGGTTTACTTGATTTCTTATTTCCAGTGCAGCAAAGAACAACAAATTCATGTTGCATATTGATCTTGAAACAATACAATTACTTGCCAAATGATGTACTTGGATATATGTATGCATCTTGGTGCAATAAATTAAACTAGTAGGAACAAAGTTTATAATCTTTTAGAGAGTACACCCTATATGCCATGAACACCTTAGTGTTACTAGGGTTTTGGTCACAATATATTCTTTTATGTATCTCTTATGTATCCGAAAAAGAACATGTTTTTCTAGATGCTCTTTTAGAGTGATAGAGAATTTCAAAATTCAAATAAAAAACCACGATATACATGTCATATTTCGTATTTAAAGAGATATGTAACATATACATATGAGTATTAATGTATGAATGTGACTGGGACAGGTTTCAAGTTTCAACTTAAGCTGAACAGTGTCTGATAATTATTATAAAGGCAGTGTCATAGTCATCCTTCTTTTCTTGTAGCCCCATTTATTGCTCTTGTCTTTTGCTTTCCGTTCCTCCTCACTGAAAAATGCTCTTTGCCTCCCTTTTTTTTCTCTTATTATCACCTTTTGTCAATGTATTTGCAAGTCTCTCTTTCTATCTGAACTGCAACTAAACTAGGGTTTTCCTCCTTTGAACACAAACCCAACAAAGGAATTTTAATCTCTCCCAATGGCTGCAGCAACATCTTTTTCCTTGGGAATATCAAAGAATAGATCTTGAAAGAGTTTACACAGACAGCAGGAAAAAAAAAGGTAATAGTATTCTTTCTGACCACAGAAATCAACACAAAAAGGTAAGTACATAACTACGTATAGGTGCAGCCTCTCTATTATTATTTTTCTTATAATTAATTTTCCTTTCTTTTAAAATAGAATGTTGCTTGAATTTTTGGGTTATAGAAGTTGATCCAGGGTTTTGGTTTATGGAATTTGATAGGTAGAGAGTTCTTACAAAAGGAAAAGGTTGAAATTACATGACTGAGTTCCTATGCTCTATTGGCTTATATTAAAAGATAGAAAAAGAAACCCAAGAGAGAGAAGGGATATTCACATGTGGTAGCTAGGTGGTGTAAACTAATTGCCATGAAATCCAGGAATTTAAATCTGTGGTGGTGGTTAAAGTGAAGGAGGTACAAGCACATAGAGAGAGAGAGAGAGAGAGAGATTCAAAGGACAAGCATATTGTATGAATTTAGGAACTGTTGACCAAATTCAGGAGAATCCTAACACAGGAAACCATCCTTGTCTTCATGTGTCATATTAATTACTTTTTTTTTTCTTTTGTCAGAAAAATAAAAATAAAAAGCGAGAGAGAGAGAGAGAGAGAGAGGGGGGGGGGGGGGGGGCTGTTTATCAACATTCAAGATGTAATGTTCATAAAGTAGTAGTACTCATGTTCAAGAAAAACAGCTTAGCAGGCAAAAAGTAAAATAACTTTGAAAGTAAGATAGCAGTAGATTTTTAGGTACCTATATATATAGACAAGTGGTAGCGTGGTACTAACCCTAGTTCTGTTGTCCCAGAAAATCACCAAGTTAAATTCAGGAAAAAAGAAAAGGTATTGTCATGTTCAACCATGTCAGAATATATATTCTTAAGGAGAATTCTTAATTTACATGAAAAGTGAATGTGTTATTCCTTAAAAGGAAATTACAAAAATAAAATAAAAAACAACAAGATGAAAACTTATATATGGCTTCCAATTTCAAGTGAATTTGCAATAAACTGCTTGATGGATCAGATGGGTGATTTTTTGCTGCAGGTGAAATATTTATATGGCCTCTTCTTCTAGCTACTCCAATTCTCCCTGTGCTGCCTGTAAGTTTTTAAGAAGAAAATGCATGCCAGATTGCATTTTTGCACCATATTTTCCACCTGAAGAGCCACAAAAATTTGCCAATGTTCACAAAATATTTGGTGCAAGCAATGTTAGTAAGCTTCTCAATGAAGTCGCTCCTCATCAGAGAGAGGATGCTGTAAACTCTCTGGCCTATGAAGCCGAGGCACGGATAAAAGATCCAGTCTATGGTTGTGTTGGAGCCATCTCAGTCCTTCAAAGGCAAGTCATTAGGCTCCAGAAGGAATTGGATGCCACAAATGCAGACTTGATCCGTTATGCATGCAATGCCAATGACATGCCTACATCATCCCAGTTTGGAAGAAGGAATATGAGCCATGGAGGAGGCTCTTTTGGTCAAAACTCTGGTATGTATTATCATTATTCTCCATGGAATAATGAGCCTGGTGAGGACAGCAATGAGAGAGGGGGAGAAGGTAACATGTAATGTAAGATGGATTGTGACATTCTTATGTACCTATGACTATCTTAGGACATCTATTTAAGTTTTCCTATTGAAAAGGGAACATGGTATGCTAGGTTGTGAAACCCCTCTACACAGAATATGGGGTACGACTACTGAATGCTACTAAACTTTTCATAATTGAGAAATTAGCAACTTATCATAGTCAAGTTTTTGGTGTAGCATATGGGAAGATTTCTATGTAAAGCTCTTGGTGTAATCTATGCTTGGTTGATTTTGTACATTGCTTGAGTATTATTTGGAGCATGTACATTGGAATTTTCTGTTTCTTTTTTGCCTATCTTTCCAAGTGATATGTTATGACTCAAGTCCAGTAATCAGCTTGCCTATCAATCAACTCTCCCATACCCCATATAAGTAAAAATTTTGTGCATTGGGTACACTTTTTTTTTTATAAATATTTTATATGTGTAGTTTCTCTCGAATATGTTCCAACCTTTTCTTTAGCTCAGTTATAGCTGTCCTTTGGATTCAGAAGATTATATTATCACTTCTTTTAATAAACAAAACAATTCTGAAGACCCAAGTTATATATCTATGTATGCCCGTAGATTATGATAATGATTGAGTGTCCCCTTTAGTTTTGAGGCCACCAACCTACATAGTTTATTTAACCACCAAACTTATAGCTCAATGGTCCATGGCACTTGGCACTGCATAATCGGGCCAGTAATTTATCAGTAGGCCTCTAGAATATTATTGGTTTATGAAATTATTATCTTAACTAAGAAACTAAAATCTTTCTTAATGTTCCAATGACATCATGTACAGGGTAGCACAAGTAGTTACATCATACACATCAGCTTGGTATACAGTTATAGTTAAGGAAGCTGATGCAAATTATGCACCTCAAACCTTACTTATGCAACAAATCATAAATGTACTTCTTATATTATCTTTAAGAGACATGCTCTATGGACTATAAATGGACATTTGTAATCTAGTTAAGTCTTAACCAGCTATAATGCAAATAATTTGTCAAGTGACAATAGAAAGGGAAAAAGGAAACACACATCTCATCCAACTAATAGGTTATCCTTTTTGTCCACGCTCATTCATAGGCCCTAAGTGTGAACCGGTGGAAACTGTAATGAGATTCTTAACTTTTGGCACATCAAATCTTCAGGCTCCTTACAACTTGCTTCAACTCAGTATATGATTTTCAATATTCAAGGACAGAGAAAAAGTGACACTGCAAATGTGTTGACTTTTCTAAAATTTTATTTTAAAACTATACATAATATGTGTAATCTTTGCTCGTAAAATTCAAGTTTTTCATTATAACATTGTCATTGTCTGAAGCAGTAAGTCACACAGATGCCTATCCATATAGGATCCATACAAGTATTGTTCTCCCATGTGATAAGGGCACAAAAATCCCTTGCTGCGAATCATAATTGGATATTGAACCTTTGACTTCCTCTACCCTTTATAATAGTATTATTTAGGATAAAGTATTCCAACCTCCTCTAAAATTTTACAAAATATCACTCCTCTCAAATGTAACATGAAATAAAACCCCTCTTCCTTTGAGTTTGTATAAAGGCAACCATTAGGCTTTTATTATTGGAATATCTCATTTTTTTTAAAAGAGTTCTATTAATTTATACATACCTCCTTCTCAAAAAAAAAAAAAAATTTATACATACCTAAGTGGGGAGTATGGCTTCTCCATAAACCTCAAAAGAGGAGCTTGTCATTTCATTTACATATAATTCAGGTAAAATTCTTCTGTAAAAATGAAACATTACGTTAGTGAATTAAATAACATTTTGAGAAGTTGCGAACTTTAATGTTGCATTTATACAAACCTTAAAAAGGAAGAAATGTCAATTATACAAACGTTAATAGGAGTGTATTTTGACAAATGTAGATGGAGGGTAGTATAATCTATCCCATTATTTATCATTTCTAACCTCTTGAAAAATGCAGTAACCCATCTCCCCCAACTTCTGGAGTAGCACACATTAATATTAGTGTGATAGCTTCCTTAACAATAAGAACATGATTAAGCACGCATTTGAATTTAATTATTTTTTATTAATTTATTAGCTGATTTATTTAAATATAATTTAAATAAACTCTTTTTCTAACCTAGCTAATGGTAAGAAGACACCTTTTCTGTTTCATCAATTTAATCCAAAGTAATCACAAACTTGGACTGATTAGTTAAACAAATTTATATAATTCAGGATGAAAACAATGAGGTTGGGACAAAAGAGTCAAGACTGTGTATATGCTATTAAATTATTTCATTAGATAAATGAGAATATTAAGAGAGTGTTATTCTTTCTTAAAAAAAAAAAAAAATACTAAGCCTATATTTAGCATTAAAGATTGTTATCTTCCAGTTTGGACATTATATAACATTAATCTTTCATCATTGGTCATTCACATTTGGTGTACCCAATAATTATTATGATAATAGTTGTGGGAGTAACAATTTTCAATTGATAAAGTAAGATATACATGGAGAGAGAGAGTAGATGAACATGTTGACAAGAAAGATACTTTATGTCTCTCTTTCTCATGCAAGAGCGAGCACGCGCACTGCATACGCTTAAAACACTAACAGAATTGTGCATTTGGAATGTCTTAATCTGAGACAATAAGTCCTAGGTCATGTCTATCGCTCTCCAATTTATGGGCCACCCCCACACAACCGCCCAAAGGGTAAAAATGACCCAAAAGTGTAGTCCAAGACCAAGACCAAGACGTGCTCTCTTTCTCTCTCTCAAAGTTGCAATCTAAGGTGATTGATTGATTAGACATTGCCCAAAGCCAGTTGAGCTTGTGCACATGCCCAAGTCTTAATCAGGGACGACATTCATTCAACACAACTTCAACTTCTTCAATAGACCTATATATATTTGAAGTGAACCACACATGACTGCTCAACTGCATGGCATAGGCCTCTATTGTGGTCGACAGCGGCCGGATTTGAAGGACTCTCACACGAGCTTTGGCTTTCACGGAATAAAGAGAGTTCAGAGGATGTGGCTAGGGATGGAGAGTGAGATTGGACGTGCCATTGAGGGATCATTTAGACATGTGATGATAAGATTTCGTGTTTATGTTGGACATTTTCAAACTTATTATTATGACTTCTGTAATTATTCTCCGACATTTGTTGATGTGATTTATATTTTATATATACGACGTATATAATTTTACGTATTGTGTTCATGTTTAAAATGTGAAATGAGTGATGTATATGGACAATGTACAATAAGGAATATGAAAGAATTAATGCTCTAATGAATCAAAAATTTCTAATAGATAATCCTAAGAAAAAAGAAATAAGGGAGAAATTTATTTGTTTTTATTTTTATTTGTTGAAATTGAGGTACAATATCATCTTTTCCGTCTAATCCAAAAGTAAAATTATAACAATACTAAGTGATTGTTATAAATATGATGTGGACAAAAGACATATGTTTCGATTTGAAACTTGAAACAAGAATTACTCTATTTTTCGGTGGAGGAATATTGTGACATGAATGTATTCATTCATGTTCAAAGGTACAACTACAGTAATATTCAATGATAGCAAGAAGTATGGTGTGAACAAAAGATCATCCTAAAGGTTGAAAAAACGAATTACCTTATGTTTCAATAGGGAAGAGAGAAGAGGAGAATGGTGACATGAATATTACATTTTCCTCTTTTCGAAATTCTTACCATATGCCCAAGGGTTGTTGGGGGAGTGGGCCATTCCTCCTTAGTTCTTACACATAACGTTCATAATTTCATGCACGATGTCCATATCTAAAACGTGAAATGAGTGATGTGTACAAATGATATACAATGAGCATGAGAAAATCAGTGCCCTTATAAATCTAAAATTTTCAATGGATAATCTTTAAGGGAGAATGAAGATATTTCTTTGTTTTTCTTTTTTTTTGGTTAAAATTGAGGTACAATATCATCTTTTCCATCTAATTCAAAAGTAAAATGATAATAGTATTAAGTGATTGTTATAAATATTATATGGACAAAATACTTATGTTTCGGCGAGTTGAAACAAGAATTACCCTATCGTTCGGTGGAGGAAAAAAGAAAGGAAAATTGTGACATGAATATATACATTCATGTTCAAAGGTAAAACAATAGTAATATTCAATGATGGCTAGAATTATGGTGTGATAAAAAGATAATCCTAGAAGGGTTGAAAAAAAGATTTCTCTTATGTTTCAATAGGGAAGAAAGGAGAGAGGAAAGCTGACATGAATATATACATTTTCCTCTTTTCTATGTTCTTACCATATACGCAAAGGTTGTCGGGGGAGTGGGCCATTCCCCCTTAGTTCTTACATATAACGTCCAAAATTTCATGCATGATGTTCACATTTGCTATTGGTATTCACATTTAAAACAAGGTGATGTGTATGGAAGATATACAAGGAATGTGAGAGAATCAACGCCCCTATAAATCTATGATGTGGAAAAAAGACCTATGTTTCGGTGGTTTGAAACAGGAACTACCCAATCTTTTTCGGTGGAGGAAAAAAGAGAGGAAAATTGTGACATGAACATATGCATTCATGTTCAAAGGTAAAACTACAATAATATTCAATGAAGGTTAGAAATAAGACGTGAACAAAAGATCATCCTAGAGGGTTGAAAAAAGGAACTACCTTATGTTTCGATAGAGAAGAAAGGAGAGGAGAATGGTGATATGAATATATACACCATTCTCTTTTTTAAGTTCTTACCATATACCCAGAGGTGGTTCCAAGGGGTGGTTGGGGGAGTGGGCCCTTGCCCCTAGCCAACCAAAATCTCACCCTTCCCCCTCTCCCCTCCCCACCCCCCCCCCCCCCAAAATAATATTTTTTTTTGCTTCCTCATTTTCTTTGTATTTTTTGCTCTTATTTATTTATTATATACTATTGTGTCTCTTTATATGTCAAACTTTATAAGAAAAATAGAAAGAAAATATTTCCTATTTTATCAATGCTTTTAAAGATTGACAAATTATAAAAGAAAAAAAAAAGGAAAATAAAGAAGCAAAAGTTTTAATTGAAGAGAAACAAATCAAAAAATAAAATTTAAAAGTATTGGGAGTTAAATTTTTTATGTAGCAATTTTTTTTTTTTTTTTATATAAAAAAAGAGTGTAAAAGTAAGAAAATTTGAAAATAATTATACAATAAACTCCATAATTTGTTATTATTTTCAAGTTAAACTTTAACATTATAAATATGTATATATGTTGTAATTTAATCATTTTATGAGTTGAAAAAAAATGACATAATTAAGTTGTACATGAAATTTATCTAATTATTAAAAATTATTGCACGAGCATTATAAATGAAATTTTGACTATAAAAAAATCTACAATATGGTTTGTTCATATATATTGTTAAAATAAAAGAAGAAAAATAAAAGATTTAGAAAAAGAAAATGGAATCAATAAAAAAGAAGAAGCATGGATCGGCCTAACGGCTTACATCCACAACGGAAAGACTTTGACAACTATATCTTACTATTTAAAATTGATTATTTTATTTTATTTTTACAATGAACTCTAAGTAGAGTATATATAAGAATTAAAGTTGATTCATGAGAGTCATCCTTTGATTGGACTAAAATCAAGGATGATTAATGTTCCTTGATTTTAGTCAATCAAGGATATCAACATATGCTAAATGTGATACGCACGATACAATAAAAGCCTAACAAATAAACACGATGTATATGTTCTCTCTCTTTCTTTTTCTTATTTTTACATTAAAATGCCGCTTAGTATTTATATAAGTGACATTTTGTTTTCTATATTGGTCTTAAGTATATAAACAATACGTATGTGTTGTGTACTTGCATAATATGTATTCATCTATATATATATATATATATATATATATATATCCACAAATGCATGGAGGTAAATGTATCGTTATAAAACTTTTTTCCCCTAAAGTCAAATCATTGTTCATTCATATTGACTTTAAATCAGGGATATTGACGTTGTCACTTATCCCCTTCAATAAAGTTTTGTCTATTGACAACAAAATCAAAAGCTATTCATCTGATGATGATGATCTACATAAAAGTCAAATAAAATTGACTCGGGGTTAAAACTTAAGATTGAGATTAAGGGCTTCGGGTTTAAAAAATGGTGGTGAAAAAAAAAAAAAAAAACCATGTGATTTCAACTTTTGAACTGTTTTTAAGTTTTTAGCACTATTAAGTATCTGTTTGATATTTCGTTTTGAAATCAAACTTTTTAAAGGTATAATTTTTTTAAATCTCACTTTTTTTTGTATACTATAATTTTTTTCAAACAGTCAATTTTTTCTTTAAAAAAATAAAGATTATGAACTATCTCTCTCTCTCTCTCTCTAAAAATATATATATATATATATATATTATACTAAATGGGCACCTAATCTATTGCGTTTTAGGCCTTTGTCCAATCTATCCTGAAGCTGAAGTCATAAGCCCAAAAAAAAAACCCAAAACAACACCCTCATAAGCCCACAAAAGTGAAGCACTTTCCTTTGACCCAAAATGGATCTACCATTTTGGATTTGGACCGCTATATAATATACCCACTTGCCTAGTCTTTTTTAAATAAAAATAAATTGGTATTGGCTATTGTGGTGAGGTGAAAATAAATTGGGATTCTTTTTTTTTGAAATTATGAAGAAAAAAATTGAAGATTTAAAAAACTGTATTTAAGAGAATGATTTAAAAGACTGTATTAAAGAGAATGATTTGACTTCGTTTCATTTTTAAGCCGTATGAAAAGAGTAAAAAATGCAAAGATATGTTCATCATTTTATTTTTAATTTCTATTTGAAAAAAATTTCACCAATTTTAATTAAATCCACTGTCAAAGGTCCTTTCTCTGTTTGTGAAACTGATAAAAGTACTTTATTAAGTTTTCATTTTTACAAATCTAACATATTGATGATATCGCGTCATGTAATATAAATTAATACCATCGTATGTTAGTTATTTAAGGCCAAAGGGGAATAGGTTCTACTAGACTACACTCCTGTACTGATGTAAATAACTATGATTGAAGTTACTGTTTTTATTTAAAATTAGTCTGAAATCCATGCATATTCATAAATACATTTTCAAAAACCTAGCTCTTAAAACATTTCTTCTAATAGTTCTACCACACACCTTTTTATTGTTCATATAAGAGAATCCATTACTATTTAGTCTATTTACCGGTCTTAATTGCCTACGGTTTAGCCAGAATTCTAACTCATGAAGACATCATTTAGCGTTCCAAACACTCAAAGCTAGAAGGCAATAAGAGAAACTCCTATTAAGATTTAAATATATATATATATATATATATATATATATATATATATGGAGCTAAATTTCGGTGTATATTAAATTGTTTGTCAAAAACCTTGAATCCAAATGATCTGATCTTGTCTTTAATAGACAGTAACTTATTGCGACCTACTTAGGTGGTAACATAAATAATAAATTCTCATGTTACCGTACGGTAGTTGTAAGAAATCAAATTTTGGTCTCCCAATAATCCCTCTCTCACAATGACACTTCCATGACTCAAACTCATAACCTTGGCTCTGATACCATTTGTCGGACCGTGAATTGTGTCATTTCACCTCAAAACTAATTGGAGATGAGGAAGACACATTTAAATCTTTTATGGCTTTCGACATCACACCATGTGGGCCTGTTTTTAAAGTGGTTGTAGGGAGTCAAATTGTGGTTCCCAACACATGTAATGATCTTAATCCAAGATTTTTTTTTTTTTTTTTTAAAATTTACCTAAAAGATATTTAAAAATTAAAACTACCATATCCCAAAGCTGTGATTGAGAATACTATTATTGTAGTACCTTGGCTTTCGTGTTTGATACCAAAGATAATTTTAAAACATCGTAAAATCATTTATTATTAATTTTTTTTATGAATTAAAAAAAAATCTTTGATATGGACTCATTAACCTCATACTATGTAACAACAATGAATAATATAACGTGTATCACCAGAGTCTTGACGGTTTAGCATTGTTGGCATCTAACCATGAAATACTCTCCATGCCTATGCTTCTAGTAATGGGGACCAAACCCACTTGTTTGCATGCATTAGAATTTAGACATAACACACCAATCTTACATAACAAAAAAACACAAATGTGGCAACATGATACATACCAAAATGCCACCTAAGTTAAACCCTTTTTTCAATATTTTGGTTTATGTTCCTCATCAAAAGCCACCTTGAAACTTGTTCCTCATGCAAAGCCCTTACTCACCATGTCACAAATACGTGTCCAAAACTCACACCCTCCACCTCTCTATATATATTAAACCACAATCCCACATCTTTTGCACCATCTTTATCATCTATCTTATATTTTGAGAAAACGCATTGATCATCTTTTCTCTCACTCAAATCAAAAGAACTCACTCAACCATGGCTGAGCGTGATCGTCCAGTACACCGGCTCCAAGCCCACCCACAACACCAACATGGGGGTGGCATGAAGTCCCATTATCAACAAAGGGGTCCATCGACAACCAAAGTTCTAGGAGTCCTTGCTCTCCTCCCTGTGGGTGGGACACTGCTTGCACTTTCTGGCTTGACACTCCTTTGTAGTGTCATTGGGATAGCTGTGTCCACACCACTCTTAATCATCTTCAGCCCAGTTCTTGTCCCAGCTGCCATTGTTATAGGCCTAGCTGTTACTGGGATTTTGTGTGCTGAAGCTTTTGGGTTGACTGGGCTTTCATCACTCTCTTGGTTCCTGAATCACATTAGGATGAAGGCCAGAAGGGCTTTGCCACAAGAGGTGGACCAAGCCAAGAGGGGCATGCAGGACATGGCAGGTTAAATGGGCCAGAAGACTAAGGAGGTGGGCCAAGAGATTGAGATAAGGCCCAAGAGAGGAGGAGGACATGAGAGGCATGAGGTTTTCAACTTGTGAAGTCACATCTTACAACTTGGAAAAAGAAAGAAAGATCAAGAAAGAGAGAATGGTTTGAGAAGTAAAGATGTGAGAGATGGAAAAGAAATAATGTTATGTTTGTTGTGTAGATGCACATGTTTGTTTTATGTAATTGTTGATGTGTTTTAAAGGTAGATAAGTTTGGAATTGAAGTGCTCTTGAGAATTTTGTTTTTGTTTATTATTTTTATTATTTAATGTTCTATATGTTTCGTTTAGAAGTGTTTTCAGATGCTTTCATTTGAAAACACTTTCAGGTGTGTTTGGTGTGACAAACACATATCACTAAAAATCGCGGTTCTTGGTCCGGCAGTCCAAGCTAGTGAAGTGAAAGAGAGATAGATAGAGACAGTGAGGCATATACATTGAAGGGAAGTTAAGGCATATATACAAGTTGTAACATAAGGAGTGCCCTTTGGAGAGATTCATTCATTAGCACCACCCAAATCATCCATCAAGTTTTCACAACTTGAAGCTTGTAAAAAGCAATGGCAATAGGATGTCAGTAGTTTAGAGTATATAAACATATGAAGACCAAGCAGCTGTGAACCCATTTAGCAATTCTTTATAAGCACTTCTCTGGTACTTGATATTAATAGAAGCCAGAATTTCTTTAGGTTGGGTACCAAAATAAATTTGGGGCCCTTGACGACGATACTTTTTGAGGCTGCATTGCCTCAATACACATTTCTGGCCACAGCGTTTGTTGATTGCAATAAAATCCCTGGGGCTGGGGTTTTACCCGTTATAAAAAAATTGTCCACTAAATTCATTTAAATTCTATTTATTAGGTTTTTTATTATTTTTTTATAGGTTTTTAATTCTATTAATTAGTGTAACCTAAATTATTTTAAATACAATGAACAGCTAAATTCTGCTTTATAAATTATAATTGAAAGAAAATGGTCCTGTCCATAACACAGGACAAGGATACTTTTTTTTTTGGGTCAATTTGAATTAATAGAAATGAGGGATGGGTCAGTTTGAACAATTCTAATAGTAGCACAAGAAGTCAGTCATCCCAGGATCTTTTTTGCATTTTGCCCCCATATTTTGCTAAGACAACCAACCAAACAAAACCCAAGGCATATGTGTTAGCTCTTTTTTTTTCCCATGAGATGGTTGAGAACACAAAATTTCCAGAATATATAGCCAGATGTAGCATCAAATAACAGGGACAAGACCAAAACTTTTTAACTGCAGGCAGTATAAAAATAAATACTAAAACCGCCGTAGTTACAGACAGTTTGTGATTTAAGCAAGGGATGAAAAATGGGGGGGATCATTGAGATGTAAGTTCGGATTGGGTTGGAGCTTCAGTGTCCATAGAAATAGAAGCAGAAGCAGGGTCAGCATTTAACTTGGAATTGTCGGGAATCCAAAACGTGAGAACAGTTGATGCAGCAACAAACATGGCTCTACGAGGAGCCCACTTTAAGCACGATGCCACACCAATGTGGCTGTTCCAGCTTGCCACCTGCAAACTCAAGTAAAATAATGGTTAGTCAATATGATATTTGAGCATTGCTCATTGTGGTGATCCAACAGCATATTGTAATCAATTTGAAAAGAATGGATATCAAGACCAAGTGAACTAGGATTTCTGCAACGTAATTGCATACATAGGTGGCGAAGCGCTGACACTGACATGACAAGAAAACACGACATGATCATTCTTGAAAATTTTCAATGAAAATTTTCGATAACGCATGCATAAGTGTTCTTAGCATGTCCATGTCCAACTTGTGTCTGACAAGGACATGTCGGGGATTTTGGAGTATCCTGTGCTTATAAATTGCATATCAACAGAAAACATTTTATTTTTTTAAATGGGTTTCCACTAAAAAGAAATTTAATGATATCAAATGCTCACAGGACAATGCATGTAGATTCGCCATTATATCTAGGTAGTTATTTATCACATAAGCAGTATAAGTGAGTTTTTTGATCCCTAAAGAACGATCTTAGGTAAAGCCTTTTGTATCCACTATTAATGAACTCCCCTTGACTCCAAAAATAAAGTAACTCTCCAGTTTAGGGAGCTATTGATCTCAAGACCATACAAGACACCATAAAAGGGGTTTTAATAATTATCCTAACCCACCAAATCAATTGAGCGCAAGGTTTTGGAGAATCGTCCATCCTGTAGTGCTCGGTATATGAACAACAAAAGAGACAATCCCTTGAGATTTCTCTTCTACAGACACAATAAAATCTCACAAGAAGTTGAGGTGTCAACTCACCATAGGTCAAAATAAAATAAAAATATTATACTCCGACACAACATAACTCAAAATAAGGGTGATGTGAAAATGTTGTGAGATTTTGTTGTGTCCTAGACTTTCTCTAAACAAAATATTACGCTCCTAAAAAGTTTTATATGCACTTCTATGTGATAGATAAGCACAAGTTTTATCAAAAGAACTCCATAAGGCAGAAAATTAAAACAGATTGATACCTCATTTCGCCTGTTTATGCTCCAAGCATGCATGGTTCCATCTCCTGAGCCTTAAAAGAGAGAAAAATTAAGTTTAGTTCTGATGCCCGCAACAAGATAAAGATGAAAAATCAATATGGAATTTGCATCTGATTAGCATTACTAAATTGCCAAAAAAAAAAAAAAAATGGAAGAAGAAGAAGAAGAAATCATTGATGCTAAAATCAAATTTGATGTATGGTCATCTATCAAAAGTTATCAGTGAAAATTGACTTAAAAGTCCATCCAATTCCTGAAAAACATGTAGATAAATGTTCTCAGAATAAGGTTATTAAGGATTGGGGCAGATTTATGTGGGCTGCAAACTACAAAGTATTCAAATTAGATGCAAAATATATATATATATATATATATATATTTATATATAAAGTAAGGTCTGGCACAGAACAATATGGGCAACAAAGAATTATTACAATTCATTGTAATGGTTAGTTTGTGAAAACTCCAATGATAAATATTTACAATTGGTATTGAATAATCATTCTAGTATTTAAGAAAGAAAACAAAATTTATAGTTCTATACATATAAAAGACAATGCAATTTCTATTGTTCATCTCTCTTTTTAGAAAACAAATTTAGGTAAGTTGGAAGTAAAATGAGTAGATGAGAAAAATCTGAACATGGACTAGATGCTAAGTGTGATTTTGTACAGAAAATATTGTAATTAAATACCTGAGACCACGTACTGGCCATCTGGTGTAAATGTTGCCTCTATATTTGCTGTTGGAGATGGTTCCAAACTGAACCCACAACGCTGCACAAGGGAAAAATTGAAAAGTTAAAATAAACAAAGTCTATATATCACAAATACAACACTAGCAACGAGACAAATTTATGACAAAGATTAAAAAAAAAATTTGTGAATTTGGGTGGACAACCTTCTCTCCTCCATATGCATCAAGAACATATATGTTGTTATTAGTCGTTGTCAATAGCATTGATTTTCCATCGTTGCTAAATTTGATATCGCAAACTTCAGCAGTATCTCCACCAACTAAAAAGGTGTCAAAGGGACCCTGCATTTGGAAAAATGATATTAAGTTTTTTACATACATATTGGAAAATGGAGAATCAGAACATTCTGTGTAATGTAAGAACCTTGTCATAGGAACGTGAATCAAACAATTTAATAGCACCCCCTTCCATTGCCACAGCAAAAACAAGGCCTTGTTGGTCATATGCAACGGTAGGTCTACCACGCAAGCGAAGAATCCCCTGAAAACTATAATGGTAAGCATAAATCATAATTGTAGTTTTTTTTCTTCTTTTTTTAAAATAATTTTTATTTTTATTTTTATTTTTTTAAATTTTTTACATGTGAGAATGCAGATCAAATTAAGGGATACTCCAACTTCTATCTCTTGGTGGACCTTGAACTTGTGACCTTACCCTCCATCCCATTATTGAAGAGGAGTAAATGCCATTTGAGAGATCATTGGAAAAAGGAAACAAAGGAACCAGTAAAAATAATTAAAAAGAAGCAGAGCTTATTGGTAATTATTTCAGCTTCTCTTGATTACTTCTCTGGCCTTCACCCCACAATTTTCATATGATCATAAGAAAGAAGAAACCAACCTGGCAAGCATTTACACGAAGATCCCATATTCTAACACTGTGATCAAGAGAACCGGACATGAAGCTATCATTGATTGGAGACATGCAGAGGGAAACGACTCTACAACAAAAGATTTTACAATATAATCAATAATTCGATATCACAACCTAGCAAAAGAAATACAGGAAAAAAATAATACCAGTATTGATAAAACAGGCCAAATAGAGATTAAGAGGTTGTGACAGAAAGAGAAAGGTTTTTTTTTTTTTTTCTTTTGGGCGGGAGGTTCTAAAACATATTGAGCAAATCTTGAAAAGATGAAGTGGCTTTGAATGCATGTACTTTGTATTGGTTCTTTCTAACTTTATCATTTTCTAAGTGGCTTCTTGCCAAAAGGTAAAAAATCTATTATACTGTTCTAAATGTACCATTTATGATAATGAGCATGTTCTTTTACAAACAGATAAAAAGTTTTTTTGATAAGAAACAGATAAAAAGTTATTGAATCATCTTTCCAGATTATAAAACATCAGTACCATTAAGTCATGGGTTCCAAACCTCTCTTTATGCCCTTTGAAGTAACGAAGGCACCGATTATCATACATTGATAGATACCGCAGGGATTCTGGCAAGTTAAACCAAAAGGAAGAAAAATGACATCAGTTCTCACATACAACCACTGAAACAGGAACTTCAAACCATCTTCTCTTTACACTAACAAACTCACCTCCAGTGGACTCCAAATTGTATCTTGAAGAACATATAACAGAGTTAGGGTGGTGGGTAAAGCATATACGATCAGCACCATGCTTCTTATGATACGTGGTCTTGACCAACCTGATGTTCATAACAAATGTTATTATTATTTGGTTTAATAGAAGGAAAAATAAAACCATTGCACGTGGTTATGTATCGCTTATCAAGTTACATTTGAAAACACTATTTGCATACAAAAGGGAAGTGTTCCAAGATTGAATATCTCTTTCATTCAATCATCCTCACAAACAATAACATCCTCAGATGGTGATAGCAAATATTGTGAAATCTTATGCAGAAAAACCAAGTGATAAAGCAAAAGAACAACACTCCATCTACAAATATCACTAAGTTCAACGCAGTTCATAAGCATTAGTCCAAATGACAGTATTGTACTCCAATTTTAAAAAGAAAAAACTGTATGTTACCGATTGCAACTTTGAACATGGATTTCAAAGGGATCAAATAGGAAATAACACTTCGAATCATAGAGCTATAATGAAATACATGATCAATCAACATTTATCAAATTTGAAAAAAGATTAAAAAATAAATGGTTTGATCCTCATAGGTTAATAAGCATATTATATATATTTGAATTCTTTGAAAAGGGCTTGTACACATCTTCTTATGTGCCATTCCCTTTTCCTTTTCTAATAAAATTTTTACTCATGAAAAAAATTAAGCATATTAAAATGATATCTTATAAAATCTATAAACTCTTATTTTCTTTAAAATATACTTTTCATGCCTAAAATTGGTCCAAGTTTAATTTTTTATCCCCTATATTTAAAAAGTTAGAATTTTGTCCCTATAAATTTTAAAAGTTCATACTCCCATTCATGTACCATGAAAAAGAACAAATAGCATACATGGCAGATAAATGACATGGTACATTAAAAAGTTGATGTGGCCTGAAATAAGTTGATGACAGATGTACAGATGGAATGAAGAAATTGATACCTACTAAATTATCCCATGGACAAAATTGCAAGGTTTTAAATTTGGAAGACAAAAACCGAAGTTAGGCCGAATTCAAGGGACAAAAAGACACATATCATCAACCTATATACTGTATGCTATAATGGATTAGGACTTTCTAGAATTCTTACGGTAATTCCACCATGGAATTCCTAAAATCCTATCTATTCATCTCGAAATGAGTGAATTGGATTTTGCCACATCATCAACATTTAAACAGACATTTACCATCACCATTATGCTATCTATTTAAATTATTGATAATTGTAGCAAAATCCAATCCGAACATTTCAAATTGGATGTATAAGATTTCAGGAACTCCATGGGAGAGTTATCTAAAGGATATTAATACTACCGAGTTTGATGAAAAACAAGGGTAACCACCAAAATTCAGTATCAGTGGTCTAGTTTTGATGTGTGGCTTTTTTGGCACTATCCATACTTTATTTTAGCGATTATTTTATTTTCTTTAACATAGAAAATTGTTGGTTCAAAATCAATTTTTTCATTAAGATTACAAGAATAACGGCAAACGGGCAATTTGATAATTTCCAAATTTTCTATAATGAGCCATCCCTTTGTGTTTTGAGTCTCAATAACATGGATAGTGTGAGATTGATTTTAATAATAAAATTACTGTAACTTAATTTAAGCAACGAGGGTGTGATTGCTTAGTGTTTTTCTCTCAGGTTTATTCACTGTTTTTAACAAATTGAAGATCCAAACTTTTCATTACCTAAACCCTTAAACATCAAACAACCCTTCAATATCTCATCAAAATTGGTATAAGAGGCCATTAAACCCCCACACAAAGAAACAAATTTGCTGAAACATGTAAAGAGTGTGCAAAGAAAAGAAAAGAAAAAACTGACTTAGCATTAGCAATGTCATAGAATCGCACAGAATCATCCTCACTGGCCGTAACAAGTAAATCTTCCTTCCTATGAAAATCAATTGAATTTATCTTCCCAACCTGTAACAATTTATCAAAAAAACACGGTTCAAGTTTACTATCAATTGCTAAACTTAAAGGAGAGCGAAGAAGAAGAAAGCTTACGAAGTCTGAAAATAAAGCTCCAATGGACATGGTGCGCACCGTATCGTCGTCGAGCTCCGTAAGCGAAGTCATAATTTATTTTCTTTTTGTTTTGTTTGTGAGAGAGAGAGAGAGAGAGAGAGAGAGAGCAAAGAGAAGAGACAACAGTGTGTTTTTAACCTGACTGACTGACTCCGATTCTCAAAAGGATTTCAAGACCCAAGAAGACAACAGAGACTACGACGTGCCGTTTTGTTATTAACTTGTTGGGCTGGACTAGGCATATATGGATTATTATAGACGACATTGTATAATTGGGCCCAAAACAATATTTGAGACAATGAAGTCCTACAACAACTCTTGTATGATAGATAAACCCAATCCATCCCAACACAACCAAAATGCTTTAGGTTAGTTTTTGGTAGGTTGATGGGTTGGATTGGTTCTCTTTCTTTTTCTTTTTCACCTTTTTTAAGTTTGGGTTGGTTGGCTTTAAATAGTTTTGATAGAATTTAATTTAATATATTTTGGTAGTGTAAGATTTAATTTTAATGAAGTTGGAATATTATACTTGATTGTGTTAATTTTACTCATTTATTAAGTAATATTGTCACGACCCAAACCTGTACTTCAGAATTTAGAGTATGACTGACATCAAGTTTATCTCAATATTAACACAAACCAACTAAGGCTGAAGGTGCTTATCAAAAATCGTTTCTTGTATTCCTTTTTATTTCCTTACATAAAAGCCATAATATACAAAATTGATAAAAACTTTGAAACTTCATTTCATTTCGAATTTTGCAAGATTACAACTTGGTTGTAACTTAAGATATTCGTGTAAATATTACATAACTAAATGTTTAGCAAAACTCTTATTTACAAGCCTAATCCCAAAGACATACAATTGGGGTTCAAAACAAACTAAGGTTTCGAAATACATCTGTGCTCAAAAAGATCAAGTATATCTTGATTCCTTCTATATAATAAAAGAGCTAAACTACTATACCAAAAAAAAAAAAAAAAAAAAATGCATTCTAACAATCGAGATTCACAGATTTCTTGCCACCTCTAATACTCTCACTGCTTTTAGGAAAGAACTTGTGCACTGAAATATAATATGGTGAGATGTGAAGCCCAGTAAGGTTTTAAGTTTCATGAGCATTTAATAAGAATGCATGTAAATCAAATATTTTATGGATATGTCAGTTTTGATAAAATAATCTTCATAATATTCTTAATAATAACTTATGAATTTTCATATGAAAATACATCATTTTCCTTTTATATAATAAAATGACATAATAAGGAATTTAAATATAATTCAGTAACTTTATCTTTAAATAGACTATAAAATACTTTATCATAGACTTTCTATCAGACTTATAATACATTTAACATACCTTTCTTACCATCATACATTTCTTATAAATTCCAAATAGCTTAATAGCTCATTCATAATATATTAGTCAGTCCAATTGTAAGTCTGTCACAACTTTGAGAGGCTTCCAGCACATTGTGCCAGGTATCCAACATTCTCCATAATACTAGGTAATCTTAGGATCATATCAGAAATTATCACACCACTTTCGGTGTGATCAAATCATCAACCATGGGAGTCGGTTGGCATCCTCCACAAATTAGTTGTTCCTAATAAGGGCGAGTATAGTAGAGTCCTCACCACTTATAATGGACAATCAATATTTTCATGAAAATGCCAGTATTATAACCCCTACTGGCTGAGTTCAGATCATAACAATAGAATAACCCAAAAACTATATTTTTTTGATAATTATGCTTTTAAATAAATATTTCATAATAGTAGCATATTCACTTCATTCTTAAATATTATGTTCGTGATATAAGTAATAGCATCAATACGCTAGAATTATCATATATATCTATGATTCAACAATTCACGAACATATATCTTTACTTAAATCATGCTTATATGTAATAGGTCTAATTAAAAGATTTTAATGCATAATAAATTTTCTAAACAATCCTTATACTTATCAAACGCACATGTCACATATCCCTTACCTGAAAACAAAATATGCGAGAGATTTGTATAAGAGGAGCTTAAGTGTCCACGTTCTTGTTCTCGTCACCTAAATGAAGGAACAAAACTTATTACTAACAAATCTTCCTAAGTATATAAACTTATACATGAATCACAACCTAACTCTCAACTCAAGAAAATCTTAATTCTCATCACACAAAGGTTCCCCAAATACAAGATACATTCATCAAACCCATGATGTATCAAACCATAGAGAAATCAAGGCATGCAAAATTTATTTATGATCCGAACATACCAAAAGATGAGCATACTAATTTATAGTTCAAAACATTCATCCTAATTTTAGAATTAAATCCTCAAAGTTAGGTATATCATTTACTGTTCACTGCTTATTTTAGTAGCATATACCTCCTTTATAAAATACAAATGGGCTATCCATTTGTTGGAGTTTTTACCCTAAAATCTAATTTATTGGCATGTCATAAATAATTAAATTGTTTAATTATATGAAACTATTTATAAATGAACTAATGAGACATTATCCATGAGATGCATAATATGTGATTTATGTGATTTAGTCACAGAAAATATAAATCACAAGTTCTTTATAAAGTCGGAATTTTAGTTTGTAGTCGGTGATGAAATTGAGCATTTCATCTGTGAAGATTATAATATATTAACTAAGATGATTTGTCTTGATCATGAAAGTGAAGACTTCTAGTTGATATGTTGATATGTTTTAAGAGTTAAAACATATTGAACTGGACCGCTGTGAGATTTATTATTCTCATAACGACTATCAAATGAATAATAAATCTCACGACTTTTATTTACATCAACTCTAAATCTTGAGAAAATAATGAACCTGATCATGAGATGTAGGTTGCTTTAATATATCAAGAGTGAGATCTAAATTCACGATCAAAACCTCAGTATATTGGATAGCCACATTTAATGTTGATGGAACATATATTTTCAAGATGAAATTCATAATTTTTTAACAGAGATATAAAATATTCCCTTGAGATAAGTTTAATGAGTTTGGTTATTGAGTGTTGGGCCCAACCACTTTAGTAAGGAGTTACTAAAGTATATAAATATGAAATTGGATTTCATAAATATATGATGAATAACTTAAAGGATTAAATCGGGTACTCAAGGATTAAGATGTAGTAATCTTCAAAGTGGCAGTCAACATTCATGATTTTGTATTACTACGAATATTTTAATGCATGTATAATAAAGTATTGAGATATAATTTATTAATAAGACTTAGAGTGAAATTATATTTATATAGTAGTATTAAATACAATTAATGGTAATTTTGGATTTGTCAAGAGTTGACAGAAAAGCCTAAGGCTCATTGGAGTTAGAGTCTTATTTGTTCCTTTTTGGTCCCACTCCAAACCATATACTAAAACCCAATTGGAATGACCCAAAAGGCTAATCCAATTAGTTAGTCAGTTAAATATAAGGAGAGAAACATACAAAATTTTCATAAGAGTTTTCATAAGTGAATGAAATGGTTTGTATGTGAGTGTAAACCACTCTCTTATTCTCCCTTGGAAACTGATTGAGAAACCACATTTCTTGGGTATTAAGTGGAATTGGAGTGAAGATTAAAAATGTTTCCAAGTACTTCTAATATTTTGTTTTTGAATTTCACTGCACCAAGGTACGCTTTCTTGTTCTTAAATTCTGAAACTTACATAGTATATGTTATCAATTGCGAATGAAGTAGATCCGTTAATTTTTCGCTGCGTATGTTTTATATGCGATACAAACATGTATTTTTCCAAAACCATTCACATCCAATTTTCATGCAATTTTACAGAGCCATTCCTTTGGATATCTAGTAGATACCATATCAATTTCATAGTCAAATCATAAAACCATGATTTAATAAAACTCATACAAGATAACATACTCAAATTTGTCCTAACAAAATTTCATTCAACTTAAAAATTAAACTATTATTTTTATATTGATCCAATTGTCGTGAGGCCACTTCCATTATAACTATGTGTGTCTTAGAATTCATAAGAACTACTTCTAGCATCCTAATTTACAGAATATGATTTGATCCAGCTTTTTCATGTTGTAAACATTGAATCTATCACAATGACAACTTTAACACCTTTCTCACAAAATCATCAAATAATTGCAAATGGCCTTCATTTTGTGTGGGTATTTTTATACATATACTATACATGTTAGAATACATTAATAGGCATTCAATTGACCATAATATCTTCAATATTTCAAATTGCTAACATAACCACAAATTCCAACTTCTAACACTCAAATTAGAGAATATAGAAGGGAAACTAAAGAAAACAATTACACTATCAAATTATCCTTAATAGAAAATAATCTTATTTACTTACCCACGACTGAAGCTGAAACTTTAGTAAGAGTTTGATTTCTTCTTGGAGAGAGAGATATCTATGGTTTTGGTGAGAGAGAGACAACTGTTGGTGAGAACAAAGAAAGAAGAAAAAAGAATAGAGAAAAAAAAAATAAATGGAATTTGGTGCAGCAAAGAAAAGATTAGGGAGGATGTTTTGGGTGGGGCACGTGTCTTGCTAAGGGTAATAGGGTGGATGACTCACCCATATACATTTTCAAAATTTACACTTACCACCCCTCCCTAACCTTATATTCTAGAAAGGCCTAATGAATAAAATAATTATGCACATATACACTTTACCTTTTAAAAACTTCTTTCTATATTTTTAAAAACAGAGCCTAACTTTTTTTTTTTTTTTTTGATAAACTTCAATTCATAAAACTAAAAACTAAGTACAAGGGGGGGCCTCTTCCAAACAAACTTTAACAAGGCAGAGAGGAAGGTTGGCCGAATTGAAAAAGAAAGACATATTGGAAGCAAGGGCAAACTAAGTAGCAGAATGGGCAGCTGCATTGCAGCTTTTACAGACCCAAAGAAAATTACAAACGATAAAACTAGAAGCTAAGTCTCTAATATCTGCGACAAAATGGGATATAGCCCGTGCATTACATGGCTCCTTGGTAGTAGCTGCTTTAAAGCAAACCTTGATATCTCCTTCAAACAGGACATGGCTCCAGTTTTCTTGAGTAGCTAGCCGGATTGCCCAGTGTAGCGCCATAGTTTCTGCTTGGAGAGGTGAGAACTTGGGGGCTATTCTGGCCCAGACCTCTTGAACAGCACCTTGAGAGTAGGGGTGGCAAAATCCGACATGACCTGCAAACCCGACACGGCTAAGCCGTTAATAAACAGGTTATAGGTTGAGGCTAAACGGGTTCGGGTCAAATTCGGGTTGACACGACTAACCCGTTTATTAAACGGGTCGTGTTCGTGTTCAACCTATTGAACCCGTCTGACCCGATTAACTAATAAAGGTAATTTTACAATTTTACCCTTAAAACCTAGCTATGATTTATTCTCCTCAAAACCAAACCTAACGCCTCTTTGCTGAACCTTCTGTCTCTTCGTTTTCATCAACAGTCATTACTCTGTCTCCTCTGCCTCTTCTTCTTCTCCTCAAAACTCTAGCCTCTCTTACAGATATAGATTCTACAATCTACACTATAAAATCAAAACCCTAGCCGCCTCATGTCTCTCAACCCTCTACTCTCTCTTCCCCTCAAATCCCTAGCCAACCCCTCTAATATCTCTTCCCCTCAAAACCATGGCTGCCCTCTCTTCTCTCTGTTCTCCTTCATGACTTCACAGCTTCACCAGTTCTTTTTCTTCAACTTTCAACCACCGAATCCCCTAGGAAGGTATATATGTTATATATTTTCATTTTGTTTTCTTACTTGTTTGTATTCTTTTTGTTGATTTTAAAATTACTAGGTCTTGCTCTATGATTTCTTTTCAAGTTTCTTTGTATTTGTCATCTTAAAATAAAATAATTGTAGATCCGCTTGTTTATTTTGTTAATCACTATCATGTTGATTGTTTTTTTTTTTTTTTTTTTTTGAGATAAAAGATAGAAATTTTATTAGATACTATATGATAAACAGTACATGTAACATCAAAATAGGGGAAAACCAGATTTATTTTACAGAAAAATAAATACCGTAGAAAACAAACACAGTAGAAAAATAATACTGTGCAGAAAAACACTGTAGAAAAATAACATTGTGCAGAAAAACTACACTGCAGAAAAATAACATTGTGCAGAAAAACACCAATGTGCATAAAAACTACACTGTAGAAAAATACCACCGTACAGGAAACACCAGTGAGCAGAAAAACTACACTGCAAAAAAATACCACTGTGTAGAAAACACCACTGTGCAGAAAAATATTTGTCACTCTTGTTGCATTGTTTAGTATACTAGTAATCACTATATTGTTGATTTTTAGTACATAATAGGAGATCTTTTTTACTGATATAAAAAATAAAAGTAGATATGTTTATTTTTTGTTGATTTAAAATAATTTGTCTTGCTCTATGATTTAATTTCAAGTGTTTTCTGTTTCTATCATCTTAAAATAAAATAATTGAAGATCCATTTGTTTTTTGTGTTAATCACTGTAATGTTATAGTAGATTTGTTTGTTTGTTTTGTTGATTTTAAATTTATTTGTTGTTCTTTATGATTTCTTTTCAAGTTTATAGTGATTACTAGTATACTAAACATTGTGCAGAAAAACACCAATGTGCAGAAAAACTACACTGCAGAAAACACCACTATGTAGAAAACCCCACTGTGTAGAAAAATATTTGTCACTCTTGTTGCACTGTTTAGTATACTAGTAATCACTATATTGTTGATTTTTAGTACATAATAGAAGATCTTTTTTACTGATATAAAAAATAAAAGTAGATATGTTTATTTTTGTTGATTTAAAATAATTTGTCTTGCTCTATGATTTAATTTCAAGTGTTTTCGGTTTCTATCATTTTAAAATAAAAATAATTTAAGATCCTTTTTTTTTTTGTGTTAATCACTGTAATGTTATAGTAGATTTGTTTGTTTGTTTTTTTGATTTTAAATTTATTTGTTGTTCTTTATGACTTCTTTTCAAGTTTATTTGTTTCTATCATCTTAGAATTACTAAATTTCTGATCAATAATTTTTCTTTAAATTGGTCTAGATGGAAAGTGATGAGCTGATTCCTATTGACATTGAGTATGAAAGAGAAGACCTTGACTTGGAAGATGAACTTGATGAAGTGGCTGAACTGCCTCCACCAAAGAAGGCTAAGACTAAGTCTAAGAATAAGACAAACAACGAAGACAAGAAAAGGAGGAGGACTTCAACCGTTTGGCATTTCTTTTAGATGCTTCCCACAAAAGATGAAGAAAAGCCTACATGCAAATGCAAGAAGTGTGGAAAGGTATATATTGTTGCCGGAGCATATGGTACTGGAAATTTGAAGTGGCATTTGAAGGTATGTCCAAGAAAAGACACAATAGATGTTGGGCAGCTTATACTCGGCCAAAATGCAATGTCTGTAAGTTCACCTAAATTTGATCCTGCAACATTTAGGGAGTTGTTATGTGCTGCAATTACAATGCATGAATTACCTTTCCGGTTTGTTGAGTATGTTGGTATATGGGCAATATTTGCGTACTTGTGTGTTGATGTCCCTAATATCTCTAGAAATACTGCTAAGAATGATATGGTTAAGATGTATAAGAGGGAAAAAGAAAGGATGAAATATGTGTTGACATCTATTCCTGGTAGAGTTTGTTTGACATCTGATTTGTGGACTTCTATAACAACTGATGGTTATATGTGTGTTACAGCTCATTTTATTGATGCTAATTGGGTCTTATAGAAAAGAGTGTTGAACTTTTGCTTTATGCCGCCACCACATAATGGTGTGTCTTTGTTTGAAAAAGTCTATAAATTGCTATCTATGTGGGGCATTGAGAATAAGATTTTTTATGTGACGTTGGACAATGCTTCTTCCAATGATATTTATGTTGACATGCTTAGAACTCAATTGAAAAATAAGAAAGCACTTGTTTGTAATGGTGAATTTTTTCATCTTTGTTGTTGTGCTCATATTCTCAATTTGGTTGTACAAGATGGATTGAAAGAAATTGATGTTGTTGTTCAAAAAATTCGTGAAAGCATTAAGTATGTAAGAGGCTCACAAGGGAGGAAAAAAAGTTTTTATGAATCTGTTAAGCAAATGGATTTGGATGGTAAGAAAGGTTTAAGGCAAGATGTGCCTACTAGATGGAATTCAACTTTTTTAATGCTTCAAAGTGCTCTCTCTTATTGACGTGCTTTTCAACTCCTAGAGTTAATTGATTACAATTTTAAGCACTGTCCTATTGGTGGTGAGTGAGAAAAGGCAAAAAAAGTTAAAAAGTTTTTGGCTGTTTTTTATGATGCGACATTGGTCTTTTCTAGCACAAAATATCCCACAGCTAACTTATATTTTCCACAAGTTTTCATTGTTTATTTTACCTTGAAGAAAGAAAGTGATAGTGAGGATGAGTACATGAGAAAAATGGCAGATCAAATGCTTGTGAAATTTGAGAAGTATTGGATAGAATTTAGTGTTGTGTTGGCCATAACAGTGGTCTTGGACCCTAGGTATAAGTTGCCTTTTGTTGATTGGTGCTATTAGAAGCTTTATGGGTATGCTAGTTCACTCAAATATTTGAAGGTTCGTGAAAAATTATTTGCTTTGTTTGGGGAATATGTGAGTAATGTTTCTGCACCTTCAATATCTTTTGAAATGGTGGTCAAGCTACTCAAGAAACTAAAGAACAATATGCTAATGAGGGATCTTTGTTTATGATGCAATATGTTTTTTCTTTTTTATTTATTTATTTATATTATGTTATTTATATTCTGCATAAATTAATATCTATTATGTTGTTTTTGTATGTAGGAATTTGATTCTTTTCATAGTATGGATATGAGTAGGCAAGTACAAAAAACTCAATTGGAGCTCTACTTGGATGAACCAAGAGTAGATAGGAATGCAAAATTAGACATTCTTGCTTTTTGGAAAGGAAATGAATTTCGGTATCCTAAACTTGCTGCTATGGCTCGTGATGTTTTAAGCATTCCTGTTTCTACCGTTGCTTCAAAATCCACTTTTAGTGTTGGGGGACGAGTCATTGATCAATTCAGGAGTGTGCTTAAACCTGATGTTGTGGAGGCATTGGTTTGTAGCTGAGATTGGTTATATGCAAATATAGGTAATGTATTTTTTATTTATATGTTGGTTGAATGAGTTATAAGTTTTATGATGATTTTTTAAAAAGAAAATAATATATATATATATATGTCGGATTTCCCATGTTATGTCAACTTTAAATGGCAGAAACGTTGCTCTATGGACAAAATATAATAGTTTATAGATGTTATTTGGAAAACTTGGTAGACAGTAGACAATATTTATGATGTGTTATCCTATCATTGTTGTCCAACTTAGCTATCAATATCTATGTAGGATCATGAAATTTCTTCTCCTTTTCTCTTTATGACATTGTGGTAGAAACTAAAACTTTACCTGTGAAATTAGTGTTTTATAGCTATTAATTTATAAAATACGAACTCTGAATTTTATGGAGCTTTTCTAAAAGTTTCAAATTTCAGTATTTCCTTGTAAAGCTCTTTTTAGCTTTAAAAACTCACAGGTTAAGTTCTGCTTAATGTAGAGTTAATATGTATTATTTTTTAAAACATAAATTTGTCTAGGTACAACTGTATTTTTATCCACATTTATCTAAGTTCATTACTACTAATTACTACTATGTGAATTACTATTATTTACTTAATTGTTTCAATTGCTTGATTACCCACAGTTTCTAAATTTCTTATTTATAATGCTTTGATAAGTTTTTAATGTTTCATTAAATTTTTTGATGTAGAACTTGCACAGTCATAGTTGGAAGAGCTCACTGAAGATATAATGGACATGAATATCAATAAGGATGAGCACATGGAAGACACCTCTTCAATGGGACCCTCAACCTCTTCTAATCCAGTTTCTTAATCAACGATGTCTTTTACTTTTTGATGTGGCACTTGGATGGTTGGACTTGGATTTTTTTGCCATCATGGAAATATTGAACTGCCATGTAATTATTTTGGTTTGTCTTTTAGTTTTTGAGATGGCACATCAATGCCATGTAATAATCTTGGCTTTTTATTATGGAACATTGACATATTATTGAATTTGAATTTGATTGTGTGGAGGTTGGAACCTTTTGGACTAGTAATTTTATTTTGAAGGAATGAAAGAATTATTTACTATTGTTATTATTTGAATTTTTATTACTTGATTTATGGTTGAATTATAAATTTAGATACATGGGAGTTGATAGCAGGTTATTTGGGTTAAGTTTAATTAAACAGGTTGTTCAGGTCATAATCAAACAGGTTATTAACAGGTTATTTATGTCGATCTTAACTTGACCTACTAATTAAATGGGTTAAACGTGTCGTGTCGGGTTACTCGTTTAATAAACAGGTCGTGTTAGGGTTGAGGAATCCTAACCTGATTACTAAACAGGTCGGGTTTGGGTTGACCCATATAACATAATACTCATACCTCAACCCAACACGAACCCGACACGCAAACACGAATTTCCACCCCTACTTGAGAGTCCCTAGCAATGACAACGAGAGCAGAGTGTGAACTTGAAATCGCTGCATCTGTATTGACCTTGATGAAGCTCGGTGGGAGGGGTGACTACCTTATAGTAGGTGGGGCTGGTGTGGATGGTTGTGGTTGTGAGATGATGATGGAAAATTCGTGGGACCTAGAGAGAATGCTTTTGATGGATTGAAGGAGGTCTACCTTTCCCCCTTGTTGTAGAAAATCGTTTCGGGTATGCCATATCTCCTCGATGGTGAGAGCCATGTAGAGTGAAACAATCCACTAGTCTTGGGCTTGGCATAAATAAGGTGGGGGGTTGAGGATCAATTTGACCATGTCAAGATTGGAATGCAAAGGAAGCTGATCAGACTTGAATCCCCAGCAAGTGGCAAACCATATGGCTTTGGCGGCAGAGCATTTAAAAAATAGGTGTATAGGAGATTCAACTACTTAGTTGCAGAGCAAGCAATTTGGGTTGTCCACCCCCATTTTGATCATGAGGTTGTGTTGGAAATATGAATGTACGCAGTGGAAAATTAACGGATCTACTTCATTCACAATTGTTAACATGTACTATGTAAGTTTTAGAATTTAGGAATAAGAGAGTGTATTTTGGTGTGGTGAATTTTAAAACCAAAGATCAAAAGTTCTTGGGAACCCTTTTAATCTTCGCTCCAATTCCACTTATTGCCCAAGAAGTGTGGTCTCTCAATCAGTTTGTTCGAGGAGAATGCAAGAGTCTTACACTAACATACACACCATTTCATGTTCTTAAAAATTCTGTATGTTTCTCTCTACATAACTGATTATCTAATTGGGCTAGCCTTTTGGGCCTTTCCAGTTGGGCTTTAGTGTGTGGCTTAGAGTGGGACCAAAAGGGAACAAATTAGACTTTAGCTCCAATGGGCCTTGGGCTTTTTTGTTAACTCTTGACAAGTCAAAAGTTACCATTAATTATATTTAATACCACTATATAAATATAATTGCACTCTAGGCCTTATTAATAAATTATATCTCAAGACTTTATTATACATGCAACCCCTTCATAAAATATTCGTAGTAATACAAAGTCATGAATGTAGACTGCCACTTTGTAAATTACTACATCTTAATCCTTGAGTATCCTGTTTAATCTTTTTAAGTTATTCATCATATATTTATGAAATCCAATTTCATAAATATATACTTTAGTAATTTCTTATCAAAGTGGTTAGGCCTAACTCTCCGAATAACCGAACTCATTAAACTTATCTCAAGGGAATATTTTATATCTCTGTTAAGAGACTATGAATTCCATCTTGAGAATATATGTTCCATTAATACTAAATGTGGCTGCCCAACATACTGAGGTTTTGACCATTATATTAGATCTCACTCCTGATATATTAAAGTAACCTACACTTTATGATCAAGTCCATTATTCTCTCAAGATTAAGAGTTCATGTAAATAGAAGTGAGATTTATTATTTATTTGACAGTCGTTAGGAGAATAATAAATCTCACAGCGGTCCAGTTTAATATGTCTTAACTCTTAAAACACATCAACTAGAAGTCTCCACTTCCATGATTAAGACAAATCATCTTAGTTGATATGTTATAGTCTTCGCAGGTGAAATGCCCAATTTCATCACCAACTACAAACTAAAATTCTGAGTTTACAAAAAACTTGTGACTTATATCTTCTGTGACTAAATCATATAAATCACATACTATGAATCTCATGGACTATATGATAATGTTCGAATATTCATGTTACAATTATTTCAGATAATAATAAAACAACTTTATTAATCACAACGTTAACTCATACATAATGTTATACGTAGCATCATACAATAGGATTTTAGGGAACTAATCCTAACAGGTTGTCTCTTATGGGGAGAGCATTAGCACCAAATCTCTAAAGGAGCATCTTATTCTTTCAGGGGCTTTGAGCTTCCACAACAACTTCCAGTCAAACTCCACAATATGGGGGGTAGTGTCTTGGGAGATGATTTGTTTGTAAGCTGATTTTACAGAGAAACAACCTTTCGGATCTGGCATCCAAACCAACTTGTCAGTCCTCGGTTTGATGGGGATAGAGATGGAAAGAATAGCTTGGGCGTCTGGAGGGGTAAACAACTCATGGATTAAAGGGGTTGTCCAGTAATGAAACTTGGGATTAATGAGCTGAGATACTGTCAGAGGTGTTAAAGGTGTTTAAGCATTTCTGGGGGATGGTATATATCCTTGAACCCACGGCACCCACGGGTCAAGCCATACATCTATTGATTTTCCATCCCCAATCATGTAACAAGCACCTTTGGTAGTGATGCCCATAGTTTTTTCAATGGCTTTTCAAATTGGGGATGCCTTTTTCAATGCTTCGGTTTTGAGTCAATCCTCCTTGACCTTGTATTTTGATCTCAAGATCTTTATACACAAGCTATCTTCTTTAGTTACAACCATCAAAGCTAGTTTTTCTAGTAAAGCATTATTGATGTCTTTGGCCTTTTTGAACTCGAGGCCACTTTCTTTTGTTGGGCTGCAAAGATAATCCCAAGCTTTCCAAGCGATAAACTTGCTGTCTTGTTGCTTCGGTTTCCACCAGAACCTTCTTGTGAGGGAGTCGAGTTTATCGCATACTTTGGTAGGGATACTGAAGGTGGACATGGTGTAATTTGGCATAGTTTGTGCTACTAAATTTATCAGTGTCCTTCTACCAGCCTAAGACAGGTTTTTACTTCTCCACCCCATAAGCTTGGCGTTAAGTTTTTCCTGGAGGAAGGCGAAGTCTTTGGAGGGTGCTTTTGAGAGAAACATAGGGCCACCAAGGTACATTGCATCCCTTTTCAGATTTCTTACTTGGAGTATGCTTTTGACAACACTTTGGGTGGGGCTTTTGGTGTACTTGGAGAAGAACACTCTGGATTTGTTCTTGTTGATGGCTTGCCCCAACTAGCTACAATATTTATTCAAGACCTGAACCAAGTTTGAAGCATCTCCCTTGGTTGCCTTAGTAAATAGCACAACGTCGTCCGTGTACATGACATGGGTGATGGTTGGGCCAGAGATGCTTGTTTCGATGCCACATATATTATTCGACCTAAGCTCATGATCAAGCAACCTGGATAAAACTTCTTGCTCCAGGATAAAGAGATAAGGTGACAAAGGGTCGCCTTGCCTAAGTCCTCTGCTAGGCTTGAAACTCTTTGTTTTACCCCCATTGACTAGAACCTCAAATGAGACAGATGATATGCAGGAGATAACCCAATTTGTGAAGGTGTCATTGAAGTCGAAATAGAGAAGGATGGCTTGGATGAACTTCCAATTGACTTTGTCATACGCTTTTTGGAGGTTGAGCTTGATTGCCATGAGACCTGGGCTTGTTTTTCGGGATTTAAAGCTATGAACAATTTCTTGGACAATAATCTGGTTCTCGATTATCCATCTGTTGGGAATAAAGGCCAATTAGGTGGGGGAGATGAGCTTGTCAAGGAGAGGCTTGAGTTTGGAGACAAGAATCTTAGAGATAATCTTGTACACAACATTGCACAAGCTAATGGGCCTGAAATGATTAACAGATGTAGGATTAGTAATCTTAGGTATGAGAACGATTAATGAGTTGTTTACCTCTTTAGGCATAGAGCCTCTTAAGAAGAAGGATGTCACTGCTTTGATTATATCGTTGCCTACGGTAGGCCAGAGTTTCTTGTAAAACAACACTGGAAAACCGTTGGGGCCAGGGGATTTCGAATCTTGCATCTGGAATAATGTGGATTTAATTTCATTTGGGGATGGGATTTGCTTTAGAGTCTTGTTTTCATCCTTTGTGATGCAAGGCAGGATCAAGTGTTCCAGATGATCAGGGAAGCTTATGTCTTTTTCTTTGAATAGGTTGACAAAATAATTCCCAAAGAGCTCCTGAATTTGCTTTGGGTAATGTATCCAGGATCCGTCGTCCGCTTTGATGGCATTAATGCTGTTGTTTCTTCTTCGGATAATTGTGGATAGGTGGAAAAATTTGGAATTTTTATCACCAAGCTCGAGCCAAAGCTCCCTTGATTTTTGACACCAAAGGATCTCGCTTCTAAGAAGCCATTCTATAAGTTCTAATTGTAAAGCTTGTTCGGCTACCTCGTTGGCATGGGAAGGCGGTGACTCTTGAAGCTCTTTGATTTTTTGGATAAGCCTGTTGATTCTGTCCTGACATTGGCCGAAAACTTCTTTATTCCATTTCCAGAAAGCATCTCTGGTTGAGGCTTGCCTTTTGTAAAGCTTTACAAAATTAGAACCTGATGCTTCTATATTCCACGCCTTGTCTATAACAGAGTGACAACTCTTATCTCTAAGCCAGGTTGCTTCGAACTGAAATGGTATGTGGGCAAAACTATCTGATGGATTTGTATCTAGGAGAATGGGGGTGTGGTTTGACTTGATGGCTCCGAGGTGATCAATGGTGGCTTTTGGGTAAGCCAGTCTCCAAGATATACTTGCAATCCCTTTGTCGAGCCTACGTTTGATAATGGCATTTCCCTATTTTCCTTTGGCCCAAGTGAATTTGTTCCCTGAGTATCCGAGGTCCACAACATTAAACTTAAACAACAACTCCTTGAGATAATTTATGGCCGAGGTACCACCCTTTTCCCCCCTAATTGCTCTTCATCATTGATGATGAAAGTGAAGTCTTCGATGCAAGCCCATGGGTTGTGGTGGGCTTCTAAGAGAGCAAATAGGTTCCCCCACACTTTCTTTTTCTTGGAGAGATAAAGGGGTCCATAGAAGCAGACTAACAAACAATTGGTAACCGAATCAGAGATATTGACTGCTATAAGATATCTGTCAAACTCTACTTCTTTTATCTACAAGCCATTCTTCCATAGAATACATAAGCCTCTTGCTCTGCCCTTTAGACTCAACCACCAATTTATTATCAAACTTTAAATAACTTTTAACATATTCCATATGATTAACATCAGCTTTAGTTTTTGAAAGGAAAATAAAATCCGGCCTAGCGCCTTTTATTTGAGCCCCAAGGGCTCAAACTGTCGAGGCTTTGCATATGCCTCGATAGTTTCAGTTGAGTATCCTTATGGGGAATTTGGGGGCATGATAAGGCCCACCTCCTCGTCTGTAGAGTTAGAACTGAGAGTGCAATCAGGGGTAGAGACATTAGGTGGGGTGAAGAGAGACTCACCATGGGTGGACTTTTCCTTTTCGTCGAGGAAGAAAAGCTTAAGCTTCGATCTTGGGATGAAGGTGACAATGTTGGGGTCGAAATATACAGGTTCAGGTCCTTCCACTACTTTCCTTAGTCTTTTGGAGAAGTACTTAAGATCAAGCCTGGATATCTTTCTTTTTTGGCTATTAAAGGGAGGCGGTGATTGCTGTTGGTTCGATGATGAGAGGGGATGTTGAGTGATAGGGTTGTTGTAAGGATTTGTGGACGCCGATTGTGTTGTGGGATCATGGATGGGCTATGGGAGGGTTAAATTGTGCTGGTTAAAAGGTGGGCTGTTTGTTCTCACAATGGGAGTAGATGGGCTGACATAAGTGAAATTGTTTGTGGATGGGCTTGGAATGGTGGGTGTGGGGCTCTGAATTGGGTTGAGAGGCGCAGATTGGGGGGGGGGGGGGTTTATGTTACTAGGTGCGTGTGTTGGGCTTGGGCTTGAAGGAGTTAGGGGAGTGAACCCTATTGTCACTGGGGTTAAGAGGATAAACTTGCGTGTGGGAGAGTTATCAAGTGAGCTAGGCGCGTGAGAGGTCGTTGTGTACGTCTCAAGTGCTGCGTGTACAGAATCTGAGGGTGCCACCCTGTAAACGTTCCTTTTGTTGTCCTTTTTTGTTGTCTCGAGATTGCTGAGTACGGGCTGGGGACTTGTGGGTGGCCACGTGGTAGGGGGTCCGTACTTGTGTACGTTATGGTGGTCTGGGTGTGTTGGATTGGTGGTGCTAGCTATGGAATACTCCTTTGTGACGGAGGAAGGCTAGGCGCTAGAGGAAGTTATGGTGTTGGGCATGGCAGTACCATCCTTTAGGCTTTTGGAGGGATGTCATCGTTGTCTGCTCTCAACCAAGGGCTTGTAGCTTTGAAGGGCTTACCCGAGGAGTTGTATAGTCGGAAAGGCTCAGCGAGGCAATGGTTTTTGTCATGACCGATGATGTCGCATTGATAGTAGAGGTCTGCAATCTTTTCGTACTTCAGACTTATCCATAAATCACTTCTACCTTGGCGGGGGAGGAGAACGCCAGGAAGAAGCCGGTTGGATATGTCAACTTCGACTCGGACCTGAATAAATTTTTTCCACGTGCCGCCGAAGTCTCCTATTAGATCAACATTAACTACAGAGCTTATTTTAGACCCTATTCTCTTTAGATTGTCCTCTGTTCTCCAAAGGTCTGGGAGTCCATGAATCTGGATCCAAATAGTCGACAACGAAAAGTCTACTTCTTGCCAAGATAAATCTAGGCTCCACTTCTTTAGGACTAAATGGCCGCCTCTAATAGACCATGGGCACTTGTGGTAAACTTTATGGAAGTCTACTTCGTGGCTGAAGGAAAGCATGTAGATGTTTTGGCTGAGCTTCTTGACCTCCATAGGGAATGCAGGCTTCCAAGCTTTTTGTGTTACTTCTTTGACCATAATGAAACTGATAGTTTTGGTGGTGTATAGTTTGGCTAGAAGAGTGAGTTCTGGTGTTGGGTTCATGTTTTGGTTTGGAGTGAGCTCAAGTTTGATATCCTGGCATGAAATTTTTTCTGTACAGGATACCAGATCGGACACCTCCATGGTGGAGGTTTTTTGTAGCCTTGGGTTAGATTGTGAGAGAAGATAGGGTCAGATTGTGGGAAAAATAAATGGGAGAAATGAGTTGTGGGTGAGGGAGGGCTGACAGATGAGGACCAGAGAAGGGGAGGAGGTGGTGAGGGAAAAGGATGAGACTAGCTCAAGAAATAGGGGAAAGGGGAGAGGTACCACGAGAGTACGAAGAGAAAAAAGTAACAGGATGGGTATGGCAACAGAGCCTAACCTTTTATAACATCAAAATATCAAAGCCTTATGCACTTAAAGTAATTAAGATAATACTAAGTATATAAATTCATAAAATTAATCATGCAATTAGGTTAGGATGTTACAAATACACTTAAATAGTTGAATGAAAAGTTAACCTTTTTATTTCATTATTTCTAATAAGACCCAATATAACATAATCCTTACGTGTTGAGTAAATTGATTTGGCTTTTAGAGGTACTATGGATTATGTTGGGTAGGAAGTTTTTTAATCTAACCCGCGCACAACGTTAGTATATATTTGTGATGGTGATCACGCCATATAATGTAGTGTACTCTTACATATGTAATAGCCTCCACTTGGTAGATTATGTTAGTTTATAGATGTAGTATTGTTTCAATAGAGGGATATAATTTTTTAGTATTATTGTAACTCTGGAATTAGATATATTTGCTCATTTAACAAATACGTTTGTTATAGTTTTAAAAACTGGGCTGGACCGGACCGGCCGGTCTGACCAGTTCAACTGGGAACCAGTCACAAATTCAGTTTGGTTATGACTAAAAACCAAAAATCAATCAAAAATCAGAAATAATCAAGAACCAGCTGGTTCAATCGTAAAATCGGGAACCAGTATGGTTGAATTGGTTATTGGCCAGTTAGGTTGAAAACCAAAACTAACCTAAAAACGCTCACGCCTCTCTCAGTCTCATTTTTTTCCCCCTCAAAGCTGCTTTTTGGAGCTGTGATCCCACCCATGTGTCACAAATCTTTAGAGAAAGAGGGAAAACAGACCCATAGACACAGAGTGAGAGAAAGACTCGGGCTTGTTTGGATTTGGAGAGGAGAGACCACAATTAATACATACATTAGCCTCAATCCATTTGAAACTGTGTGGCCAGATATTTTACTCATTTTTTTCTTAAAGAATCAGATAACAGAGGACTGATTTTTGACTTTTATGAAATGTTGCTTTTGTGAAGAGTGGCGGCACTGAAGTAGTGAAGTGTTACTTTTTATACTCATGAATCAAATCCTAGCCGTATGAGATCATTTACTTTCTTTGAATAAATTTCTGCCGTTTATTCTCAAAAAAGAAAAAAGAAAAAAAAAAGGATCTCAGTATTATCATGCTTCACAATTTATGTACTACTTTCTTGGTGGCTTTTAACAATGTGTGAACGTATATAGTAGATTATTTTTAATATTTAAATAATATTTATTATAAAAATTGGGCATAAAATTATTAACATTATTAAAATTATAAAAACTTATTAACATTATCAAACTTAAATATACAGATAACTAATTAGCTATACTTTAGATTTTTATAATTTAAAAATAATTAATTAAATTATTTATGACATCATCGGTTCGACTATCGGTACGATTCTAGTCGGACCATAAAACCGATAACCAGTCTCTTTTTCGATTTTTTGACCTTACCTGTTTTTAAAACCATGTGTTTTCAATGGTGCATGTGGGTTGTCTATAAATATAGGTACCCATTTGCATTTGGACGCAACTAATTCTCACTACTTCACAAAAAACATCTGAAAGGAAGCAAATTTAGAACATAATAAGAACAAATGCCAGCAATGGTTGAGATGGACCGCTCATTGAGTTGGCAAGCGTATGCACACCAATGTACACGCCAAGAGTGTGACATTGTGTACACAAGTCATGTAGTTTGACTTACCAATTACCATACTCTGGCATTAGTTAAAACTCTTTAACTATTATGACTTTTTTATTGTGATTTTTGAAGAACCCACATGAGCTTTGTGAATAAGAGCCGCATTATTTGGTTAGGTGAAAAGAAACTTTTATTTTTTGGGGTTATATTTATAGGCCAAAAAATTCATAAAAGCTCATAGGGTCCTTCAAAAATCACAATAATCGCCCGCAATATTCAATAATATTTTTTTATATAAAATAAAAATTCTACTCTAACTTAAACTAAGTGTATATGTATGTGAAGTTCTCTCCTGGAAACTTGAATCTTGGCCTTTACTCCCTATATACCACAAGCACTTATACTTGTGGAGTGACTAAGGGTGCGCGGTGGTACATATTCAATAATATTGACACGTTTGGTATGTATTATTTATGGTCTGTTTGTGATCCATTTATTTTGCTAATGCAAAAAACTTTTTGCTGAAAGTACTGTAGATAAAGGTAAAAGTTAGTTGAAATAGTACAGTAGAACTTATGAATAGTATCAAAAAGTGTAGTGGGGTCCATGAATAGTAGCAAAAATAAGCTGAATAGTAAAATAAGTTGGCTTTTTAATTTGGAGCCAAACGCACACTTAGTATGTACTTTTCAATTGCGATCTCTTTTTCCACCTTCTACTCTTCTTTTATTATATATATATATATATATATATATATATAGATGGGTTCAAGGTACACATTTTTTAAGCCATTGGATTTAAGTAGATCCAACGGTAAAAAAAGACACTCATTAATGCTAATATTCTAATCGATCTCATTTATTATTCTTTATTTAAGACATTTTATACTTATTTCTAAACCTAAAAAAATTTATAACACAACTATTGCTTTTAGTTGTTCTCTTTCTCTACGTTTCTCTCTCTAGAACACTCTCTCATTTGCCTCCACCGCTCTTCCACCTCCATGGATAGGTCATCGCGGTAGCCACACAAAAAAAAAAAAAAAAAAAAACACAGCCGGGAGCTAGTATTTTACTTCATCACTGATCCTGGCAGAAGGATAAGCCCAATTCACTAGTATTCATTAGTTACCTTAAAATCTCATAACACTTGGTTATCATTCATTCATTTGTCATGAACAAGTTCAAAGTCTATTAACTCTCTGTGAGGTTCAATATAGAACTGCACAATCTCAACAACTAAAATTTAAATGTGAACTCTGTACAACTTACATATATTCGGTCTAAATTCTACATATCAGGACAAAGATTGATTTGAAGGTATTTATATTTTCGTCCATACATATAGACACTAAAAGCAATAGTTGTGTTATAAATATTTTTGGATTTAGAAATAAGTATGTAATGTATTAAATAAGAGATAATAAATAATGAGATCAATTAAAATATGGACTATGTTAACAGGTGCCGGCCAGAACCTGTTAATGAATCAGCTGTGATTCATTTATGATTTATTACAAATCCCATTGTATAGGAATTAATTGATAAATTTTTTACTTTTCAACTGTAATTTTGTAAAATAATTTGACTTTTTCCATTTAAACTGACACATATTTAATACATATTCAGTTTTTTCATATCCCTAAAAAAACATGAATAATTTATTTTAAATTTTAAATTTTATTACATTAACGGGTGCTGTACAACACCACCAATTGGTGTCTTTTTTTTTTTTTTTTTTTTTCACCGCAATTGGTGCTTGTTAACATTTCCAATATATATATACACAAAATGCCAATGTGAACGTAGTTATTGCAATAGATGAGGTGCGTGCCTGCATGCACATAAATAGAAAAAAAGAATTGCTTTTTGTCCATGGTAATACTTCTGTCAATGTCACAATAGTCAAATAGGCTCCAAGGTAGTAATTGCAGATGTCCAAGAAGACATGTGCTTGCACATTAACAGATAGTCTAAAGTAGCACATAAATTATATCCTTTCATTTGTTACATAGTTATTAACATATCAGAATTGCTTTTTGTTGAAAAAAAAAAAAAAAAAAAAAAAAAAGAATTGCTTTTTGTTAATTACTCCTTCACACACACATATATACATATATATATATATATATATATATATATATATTAAAATATGTTACTGTAAGGACTCAATTTGTAACGACCTAAAATGATGTTGGGTTCGCACATAAAAAGGCCCAAACAATATCACTTATAGAGCGTGGGTTTGAAAGGCTAGGCCTTGGTCACCGGATGGTAATTCGGGTTAGCTTCGGTCAGTGAATCTCGTCCGACGAGTCTGGGGAGCTCTATGCTCTTCTTATTCTCCTTGTTTCTAGGACACCATGGCTGGGAGGACGGATTGTCCCCCTCTTCTCAAACTGCCTCTCTTATCCTTTTATATGGGCATTTACCCTCTTACCAGCGTCCACATGTAAGCTCGATTTCCTAAGACTTAAGACTTGTCCCGTCAGCCCATACATAGAGTGGTTGGGGATAGGTTGCAAAAGCTGAAGAGTATGGTCCTGTCAGGTGTAGAATGCTTTATTGCGGTACTGGCAGCCTTTTACTTGTGCTATTTCCGCAATGTGATCACTCTTCCTTTTAGGGGCATTTATGGCATGCCGAGCAGGAGCTCGTCCTCGGCCATTTCCTTAGACCGTCCCTGACTCTCATGGTGAGTCCTCGGCCTTGTATCTCCTCGGTGCAGGCCTTGGGCCTTAACATGAAATGGGCTGGGGTCATAAACTCTCTGGCCCCACAGTAGCCCCTCAAAATCCTGCTGTTCGACCTCTTGGTCGGAGAGGAGGGTTTTGGTGATGCCACGTCTTTATTGCGGTCTGCTTAGCTTTGCCCTTCATCAATGCAGGTGTCTTTTCACCTATCTAGGAAACACGCCGGACTACGAAACATTCCTCTGAATTCATTCACGATGCGTTCTTGCCGTTTCAGTGTTCGAGACGCGTCTTTAATGATTTCCCTTTACGAGACCATTTAAATCCGACGGTTATTGACGGCGTGGGAAAGTGGAGTGGGTTTATTCTCGTTTACAGATTTTCTTGGAAATTTGGATAGATTAAATGCCTCCCGTTTTGCCCTTCATATAAGAAGAAAGGCAAGAGGTTACTTCTCTTACACAGAGACCTTTTAATCCTTTTAAAGTCCGAAACCCTTAGCCTCCCCCAAAGTTTCCCTTATCCGCTCACTTACACCTTGAATTGTGATATGTCTGAGATAAGAGCGGGAATGAAGAGACCATATCCTTCCCAGAAACGCCATGTTCTTCCAAAGCTCAAAATGGCTCGGTCAGGGCAGGGATGTCAAAGACTCAAGATACCTCTCATCCTTCCTTCAGCCAAAATCCGAAGCAGTGGCTCGTCGCGTCAAATTTTTGGTGTGACTGAGCTGGGGTCACCCATTATCAGTACCAGCCGCTCTCTTATGAGCATAGCTAATATGACACTAGCGTATTAGGAGTCAGGACTAACGCAGGGACAAAGTATCCCTACTTCTTCCTCTCTTCCTTCACTGGTGCCTCCTTTTGCCTCCCCTTCTTCTTCTTTCCCATCACCAGATCCATCCTGGTGCTTTTCCTTCTTCCTCTTCTTCTCCTCTTCCACCAAGGGAGGTCCTCCTCTCAATATGGGTGTTACTGGGGTAGAATTTGGAAAGACTTCGGAGCAGAGCTTAAAAAGACTTCTGGCTGTTCGTTTGTTTTGTTCTTGTTTTCTTTTTTCTTTTTTCTTTTTATTTTTATTTTTATTTTTTTTGCAATTTGTTTTCTGTATAGGCTTGTTTAAGCCCTTCATTGTACGTTGTAATACCTCTTTATATTAATAAAAGTCAACATTGCTTTATTTAGTATATTCTACGTCTTCTTTCTGAAATGGTTATGCCATGAATAGACATACTACCATATGACTTTTTTTTTTTTTTATATTCGGAACAATACTTAGGGCCGAAATCCCAGTTAATAAAAAGACCTTGCTCTGTGCTTATTGAAACTATCCGGCATAATAATGCCGATTTGAACAAATGATACTTAGGGCAGAAACCCTTACTAAGAAAATAGAAAAAGATATTATGATGAGCTTATTAGAGCTGTCTGACATAATAACGCCGACCTGAAAACAATACTTAAGGCCGAAATCCCTTACCAAGAAAAAAAAGATGTTATTATGAACTTGTTGGAGCTATCGTGTATAGTAAGATTGACCTGAAAATGGGTTGTATACCCCAAACTTGAACGAGATGATGGCTGAATGCTTGGTGCCGTGTAGGAAGTAATCATCCGAAGATATATAACCCAAAATGAACAGCCCGTGCGGGTCACTGAGTAATAAGGCGTTTCGCCATCTTCCTAATGACCTTCATAGCCTTAGCCTTTTCTGGTACTTGGTCTGAGGACGGAGCGACTTAGAATTCTCCTTAAGTAGCTGACTTTTCCATAGGTTTAAGTCCGAGGACCATGCAATACCTTAGTTCTGTTCAAAACCTGATTTTTTAAGTAGTTGGTTTCCCCATAGGTTTGAGTCCGAGGACCATGCAATACCTTGGTTCTGTTCAAAACTTGATTTTTTAAGTAGTTGGTTTCCCCATAGGTTTGAGTCCAAGGACCATGCAATACCTTGGTTCTGTCCAAAACTTGATTTTTTAAGTAGTTGGTTTCCCGATAGGTTTGAGTCCGAAGACCATGCAATATCTTGGTTCTGTTCAAAACTTGATTTTTTAAGTAGTTGGTTTCCCCATAAGTTTGAGTCCGAAGACCATGCAATACCTTGGTTCTGTCCAAAACTTGATTTTTTAAGTAGTTGGTTTCCCCATAGGTTTGAGTTCGAGGACCATGCAATACCTTGGTTCTGTCCAAAACTTGATTTTTTAAGTAGTTGGTTTTCCCATAGGTTTGAGTCCGAGGACCATGCAATACCTTGGTTCTGTCCAAAACTTGATTTTTTAAGTAGTTGGTTTCTCCATAGGTTTGAGTCCGAGGACCATGCAATACCTTGGTTCTGTCCAAAACTTGATTTTTTAAGTAGTTGGGGGACTTAACCCCTCGGTTATGGCGTGGGACCTTGGTTTAGGGGGATTACCTCCTCGGCCAAGCCCCTAGAACCATCCATGCTGCCGACACTACGGAGCGCAGCCCTTAGTGAAGAAACGTAGCCCCTAGTGGAACTTTACGCTAGAACACTACAACCGGCTGTTGGAAATGACAAGGGGACTGTCTCAACCTACCGCCTGTGTCAACACACAAGCCTTTCCCACAGACGGCGCCAATTGTAAGGACTCAATTTGTAACGACCCAAAATGATGTTGGGTTCGCACTTAAAAAGGCCCAAACAATATCACTTATAGAACGTGGGTTTGAAAGGCTAGGCCTTGGTCACCGGACGATAATTCGGGTTAGCTTCGGTCAGTGAATCTCGTTTGACGAGTCTGGGGAGCTCTATGCTCTTCTTATTCTCCTTGTTTCTAGGACACCATGGTTGGGAGGACGGATTGTCCCCCCCTTCTCACACTACCTCTCTTATCCTTTTATACGGGCATTTACCCTCTTACCAGCGTCCACATGTAAGCTCGATTTCCTAGAACTTAAGACTTGTCTCGTCAGCCTATACCTAGAGTGGTTGGGGGTAGGTTGCGAAAGCTGAAGAGTATGGTCCTGTCAGGTGCAGAATGCTTTATTGCGGTACTGGCAGCTTTTTACTTGTGCTGTTTCTGCACTGTGATCACTCTTCCTTTTAGGGGCATTTATGGCATGCCGAGCAGGAGCTCGTCCTCGGCCATTTCCTTAGACCGTCCCTGACTCTCATGGTGAATCCTCGGCCTTGTATCTCCTCGGCGCAGGCCTTGGGCCTTAACATGAAATGAGCTGGGGTCATAAACTCTCTGGCCCCATAGTTACTATATGTTATTAAAGCTTTTTTCCCATTGTTTGTTAACCTGAGCAAGAGTGGGATTTGTTTTGGTACCAAACTGAAATTTCCTTAAGCAATAAAAGAAGTAGCATCAAGATCCCTCTTTCACTGTTCCCTAGACAGAAAAATTACAACTTAAAATACAATTTAGGATCCGTTTGGATACAACTTATTTTTGCTGAAACTGAAAACTAAAAACTGAAAATACTGTAACAAAATAATTTTTAAATGTGTGAAAAGTACCGTGAGACCCATTTTTAGTATTTTTAAATGCATGAACAGTGCTGCTACAGTGCGTGAACAGTGCTGTTACAGTGTATGAACAGTGATAATTGTCTCATGTACAGTAAATCCATGTGATTTTACTGTTCATGTGTTGAAAAAAAAAAAAAAAAAGGAAGGAAATGGTGAAATAGAAAACGTAGACGTACAATAATCTCTATCCAAACTAGCACTTAAATCAAGAGAAAATTTAGCTAAACTATAAGCAACAAAGTTACATTCTCTTCTAATCCAGTTCAGCATGCAGTGTTCAGCAATATGTTGGTTTCATACATCTACAACTACAATTAGCAATCAGAGGTGGTACTTAGCTATAGTATAGATTACTTTAATTTGCTTGTTGGTTAGCCAATATATATAAGCAATGGCACTACTTATCAAAAAAAAAAAAAAAAAAATGGCAGTCACCTAGGCTTCTCGCTTCTCTGATGAGACTTCCCTAGTCAAATTTCAATTGGATCTGCCCTCATAGTGGCTAAGGCTTGTGATCATATTCATGTAGTGAATCTTTGGGTGAAATACAAGTATAAAACCCTTGTATGGAAGAGTTTTAAGAGGATATATTGTCAGAGGGAACCCAAATTCCTTATGCTTTTTTCGGATTGTTAATTATAAGCCTTGAGTTGTTTGCATTATTCTCATTTAATCTAATCAAATCAACTACTAGTAGTACACCCTTGTGTTGCATGCATGGATTAATATCTCTGTCATTCTCTTGTGTTGTGAGGCAGGAGAAATTATAAGGTCCTTATAGTGGACCACATCATTTTTGCCTAGTGGTTCACCATTTGCTAAAAGGCTTCTAATTATTTAAAATTTTGCTAACTCATTTTATGATAAAAATTAAAGTAAAAGATAAAATCATTTAAACCTATCTGTTCAAAAACAAAATTAAAAGAAAGTGTGAGCAGGGCCGGCTCAAGGCCTAGGCAAGTTAGGCCTAGGCCTAAGGCCCCACTAAAAAACAAATATTTTTTTGGGAAAAAAGGCCCCATTTTTCATGGTTAAAAACCCAAACTTTTATAAAATTATATATATTTTTTAAAGGTTATAATTTTTTTTTTATTAGTGATGTACAAATTTTACTATTACAAATTGCCATGTTATTAATCACAAAAAATGTGATATAAACATTCATTAGTTAAATTAATGAAATTCATCAATGAGAAATAATATCATATTATATTTTGAACATTTTATAGTACTTTTAATTAGCGCATTTTTCTTTTTCATTTCTATTAAGACTCTCAAAGTGCGAGACCAATAGAACCTTAACTCAATTGAAACCCTAAAATATTTCAAAAAGATGTTGCAAATGTGTTAAATAATCAATTATAGATTAATCTCCCCTAATAGTTTGAGACTTTAATTTTTGTAAACTAATATCCTACAAAACCATACACCAAATAATATCAATCTCTCTCTCTCTCTTAAAATCAAAATATAAAATTAAAAATTAGATTACAACTTTATTTAACTATGCATCATCTTATATCCAAAATAAAGTATCTTTTTCAATCGCAATATATTTTTATTTCTTTTTATTAATATTTATAATTCAACTATGATATTCAATTCTCTATATGAAATTAATATTAGTCTAGTTGGTATTATTTATGTATTTAATGTATCAAATTAACCTTAATTTAATTAGTATTAAATAATTTTGTTTAATTAATATTTACATATTAAAGGTCCCACATAAATTTTTCGCTTTAGGCCCCAAATTATGTTAGGCCGCCCCTGAGTGTGAGGGTGTTTAAACGATATCTGTTTAAACACTATTTGTTTCAAACAACATCTTCTCCCTTAATCGGTAAGGTCCATATCATATGAAGCACAACGCATTTAAGCTCAAGAATGCTGATATGCAACAGTATAACTCTGTTTACAAAACAAGTTCAACTTAAAGTTCTTTATCATATTGTGGACCTTAAGGGTTAAAAGTGAGATCCAGGAGAATTAAATGGACAAGGAGATTAATATTTGTATGGTCCGCGACTAAGGATATCTGTTTATATAAACGCAATAGGGATCATGGTTAGGTGAGAAGAGCAATGCAATTTCCATGGAGAAAAGCTGCATTTCTAAAGTTCTTTCCCTGTCTACAAATTTGCCTAACTATTCTTTCAAATGGATATGCAGAGAGACAAATCGTGCTCCTCATGTATTGGCCACCCAGTCTCTTAAACAAAGGTTTTGGGGTAGTTTTAATGTTGATTCTGGACCCAAGGCCTTTCTTGATGTAATTTTTGAGGATAGCAGCGAGTCCTCTTCTTTGGTATTGCCTTGATGTTCACTGCTTTGTATTTTTATAAAATCTTTTTCTCTTAGCAAATAAAAATGAAAGGGCACCTAGCCACGAGAGGAATTTTTTGGCTTGTGGCAAAGAGAGGCTTTTTAGACTTGCTTTATATATTTATTTTACATCCTTCACCATGCCTTGTTATACGGATTGTTTGAATTGGCCAAGTATATATATTGGTTGTTGAAACGCGTACAAATGCAAAATTCATAGCTTATGTTCTGTTACCAACAAAGGAATGAATCCATTGCGTTCTAAAAACTCATTGCAACAATACAAAACATGGCAAAATAGAGAGAACAAATCAGAATAATCGAATGTAAAAGAGATGTCAATTTTTTTTTTTTTTGGATGAGAAGACTTGACTTTTTATTCATTATTTGTAAAAGAGGAAACATCGTGTTACATGCAAACTCTACGTGATTAAGATATTCCTCTAGCCATGCAACATAATTTTCAACATTAGCTGCATGTTGAGCCAACAAGTGGGCCGCCACATTTCCTAGCCTTTTGACAAAGCAACATTTCTAAATCCTTTTGCGAGATGGTGCGTTCCAGCAACAATGTTTTGCACCGAAGACGACGCCTCGCCCAGACCTTGAAGCGCGTTACAGATAGGTTTAAAAAATATTAAAAATAATAACAATATTTACCAAAAAAAAAAAAACAATAATAACAATAACTATATCTCAGTAATTCCCAGAAAACCCGCCCTTTTATTTATTAGATTCCAGACATGCCATTCTCAATTTTCACGCTGGAAAATCCCGTACGAAATCTGTTCCTCTTTCTTCCAAACGTTATAATTTTCATTATTTCCACAATTTGCTGACAGCTGTTGTGACTTGCGAAAGACTTAGACTGGACAAAATTCATCAATATGAGACGCATTAGACTAAGAGCATTCACATTAAAAATGTGAAAAATGCTAAATCATAATCTTAGTTGTCATTCCTTTAAAATATCATTCACATCAATTATGTTATTCTTAAAATTTTTGACATCTTTGCTACAGGGGAGTGTCATCTTTGACACCTTACTGTAGCAAGTTGCTAAAAATTTTTATTATTATTTTTTCTTTTTCTCTTTCTTGGTCTCTCTTGTGCCGTTTCTCTCTCTCTCTCTCTCTCTCTCTTATTGGATAAAAAAAAAGAATTATAAATAATAAATAAATAATATTTTAATGAAGTGGTAAAAAAATAAAACTTTTGATGTTGGGTGTATTATAAAGTAGAGTGTTAAAATAGATAAAGTAACATTTTAAGATGCTAAATACTATATTTTTTAACATATTTGATGAGAATGCTCATAAGAGTTACGACTAATATGATGAATAAAACACCAATTCTACTACTTACCCCAGAACACAACTCAATTTGTAACGCATACAGTACTAGATCAGAAAATAAAGAAAAGCCTTTTCAAATTTAAGCAAAATCCCTGTAATTCCCAATAAAACACCAATTGGGTCGGTCTTAAATTCCGCAATTAATAAATTCAAGTATTACTTTATGAAGTAATTCTTATTGAGAAAATCAAGAGACACGACGAAATAAACAAATCACCCAAATTTCAAATTTTTATTTCAGTTAGATTTAACAACTAGGTTTTTTTTTAATGATCGATTCAACCACTAGGTAAAGTGTAATGTAGAGAGGCCTCGTATTGACTATTGTGATTATGGTGTTGATTGTGAATAAGAAATATATGTTAATATCTATGTAATCTACAAAAAGTAATTACAATTTGAAGCTTCGCATGAGCTTAAACACTTGAGAGAGTACAAAGAAAGGTATTCTCTTGGTGTAGTTTTGGTCTCAATTACTTGTATAAAGTTATTCCGAACTATATAACGAACCGTTAAACTGTTGTATTTTGGAAGAGATAAGTCTTGTATTTTGGAAGAGATAAGTCAATAGAGAAGGTCTATACGGATTTACTAATTTTGCCAACTATAGCGGATTTGAATCTCTTTAAAGAGAACGAGATTTTCGTGCCTTTGTCCGACATGGTCAGATTAAAATTCCAAATTTCTTGTAGTTAAAATATTATTTTATTATAATTTTCTTCAAAAAGTATTATTGTCTAAATTAGATTTTTACAATAGCAAGGAATGTGAATTTTATTCTTATTGTGTGTTTAGTGAATTGAAAGATTTGTACATATTTTTTTAGTGCTCATTTGGGAGGAAAGAATGGAATGAAATGGAAAGATTTGTGCATATTCAGCACTTTATTTTAAAATAAGGGGTCTAATAGTAATATTATCATAAATTGATTTCATTAATTTCCTTCTATATTACTTCCAAATAAGATTACTTACATTCCATTCATTTGTATTCCTTTATTTTAAAACATTCAAATAATGTTACTTAATTCCATTCATTTTCTTTCTTTTCCGTTCTTTTCCTTTGCTTAAATACATTCTTTTCCATTCAATTCCATTTTCTTATGAACTTACAAATGGAGCTTTAAGGTGGAAGATCTGCTCCTAGAACAACAATGCTGGGACTACAAAAAAGTACACAACTTTTGTGAGTTGTGGTAGAATTTATATACTTGCGGCAAAAATTGTGTGTATATATATATATATATTTTTATTTATTTATTTATTTATTTATTTTAATATTCGTATAGTTTTTCATAGAACGTACAATTATAGACGATTCTAAAAGATGCCTAGTGTTGCCAGTTGCAACTATGCAATCTGGCATTGCTTATGAAAGTTTGACTGTTTATTAGATTAGGTTCCAGCCTTTAGCAAGGCCCCAAGTTGACATTTGTGTGTATGCTAGTTAAAAGTTTTGAATTTTGATAGCTTTGGAATGGAAAGACTTATTATTAGTTATAAAAAATTTATCCATAGATTAATTTGACTTTAACTCCTTAACTTTTTTTTTTTTAATTATAAAAAAGTGATAATGTGTTAGCTTTTTTTTAATAATGTGTTTCTTTTTTCTTATAAGAAACACATTATAAAAACAGCACCAAAACAAAGAAACCTCCCCTCAAAGGCTCTAACTCGTTTCCTTATCAAATTGATAGCTTGATAGCTTTGAAAAAGGAAAGACTTATTAGTTATAAAGTAATTAACCATAGACTTGACCTTTAACTCCTTATCATTTTTATAACAAAATCATAATGTTTTTTTTTTTTTTTTTTTTTTTTTTAAATTTATTTATAAGAAACACATTGTAAAAACGGAGAAATTATTGTGTATTAGTTCCGGATTACTATAAATGCGTATTCTATAATTTCATATGAAGGGTGGGTCCTTCTAATTAAATTCATAGTAGGACCTATTATTCATGTGAGAGAAGGGATTACATATTTATGGTACTCCAAGAGTATTTAATAATTTTCTATAAAAACAGCACAAAAAAGAACCTCCCCTCAGAGCCAGAGGCTCTAACTCGTCTCTTTATATAGCCATAAGCCATAGTGCCATACGTCCCGCCCTGCTCAAACCCACATATATCCTCTATAATTCCCAATGCTTAAACCTCCAAACTCCCAAGCAACCAACAAACTCTCTGGTCTCTGCAACCCTTCTTTCTTTCTATCTTTTTTTTTTTTTTTAACCTAACTTCAAAGCCCCATCAGCCATGAATCCGATGAGTTCTGCATCTGAAATGACAGAAAAAGAACTTACCTTGAATGGCCAACTCCAAGTCAGTCAAGAAAACGTCTTTGCCCATCATGAATCTGAAGGGGTTTCAACAGAATTGAAGTTGGGTTATGGTTCTTGCATCACCACAGAGAGGGAATTAAGTGAAAACTTGGTCAGTTTCTCTCTTTCAGAGACAGCTCGCGCAATCAAAAGAATGAAACTTGAAGAAGGAGAAGGGCCTAACAGTGTGTCATTGGAGTTGAAGGTTGGCTTATTTGATCCTTGGGTTATCAGGAAGAGGATCACGTTTAGTGATATTAACGTCGTAAAGTCCAGGCTCTTGTTACCAAAATACTTGGTTGAGAAGCATATTTTGCGACAATGGGAAGCAAGCATTGAAAACATTAAGAATAATGGGGTTCGAGTTGCTGTTTGGGATTGTGATACCAAGTCCGAACATCAATTGCTGTTCAAACAGTGGGGTAATGGGACTTATGTACTCATTGAAAACTGGAATATGGGATTTGTGAGGAGGAGGGGCCTGAAGGAAGCTGATGAGATTGGACTTTACTGGGATCAAAGCAATTCAAGATTCAGTTTTACCATTCTCAAGCAGGCTTTAAGCAATTAGTCCTCCACTGTTGGTCAGCTTCATTTCCTTGCTAATTATGTACTGCATCTGGTCTGAAAGATTGAAACATTGTTATCTTTTAAACTAATAAGGACCGTTTGGTAAGGTTATTCTAGTAACGTTGTTTGTATTTTTTTAAAATATATGTAAGTGAAAAAGTGTGTAGAAATACGTATAATATTATTAAAAAACTGAAATCATATTATTAAACAACTATACCAAACAGGGCCTAAGTCTTCGTTTTTCCCCTATGTAGTAGCTTACAACGTAGAAGAAGAAATGGAGAAGAGTGAACCTATTTCATTCTTTTTCTTTTTTTAAATCAGTTTCCTTTCCTATGTTCTTAATCCGTCATGGAATTATCCAAAAAATAAAGCTAGATTTCGTAATAGTTTACAAAATCCGAATAGAGGTCCAAGCAAAATCTGAATGTGATTTGATCAATTGTAGGTTTCAGTAGTCCAGGGAAGGGTTGGTTCTTGTTTCAATTCAATGTATTTCTATGCTTTTACTTCCGTATTTTTGGAGGCATCTAATTCTTCAGTTTTAGTTGTTTCCCATAAGAGCTGTGTTGCAGCATTTATTGGAACTGAAATAGTGGGGATGAGGATGAGATACATGAATAATGGGTGTAGAGAATTAAAGATTGGTCAACGTACAGCTGAGCTGACAGCAGCTTATTATATTCTCTCCAGTGAGATTCTGAGAAAGGTGCGTCCTTGTCTTGTTTGCATGTGTTTCATGCGGCCCATTATGAAACCTAGGGTACAACATTTGACATTACACCAGATATCTGGAATTATAAATGGGAAGCAATAAAAAAGAAGACAAAAAAGAAAGACAACTCATGGTGAGTTGCAGTAAAAATGGTAAGAATTTTTATATTTCTAAGCATTGCTCTTTTGACGAAGTACTCTTTGGACGAAGTAAATTATTAGAGTGTCAGTATCAATTGTGCTAAAAAAATGTTATTTTGATATACTAAAAAATTGCTTTATCTATTTTAACATATAATTTTTCCATTTACCATACATCACATCTCTTATTTTAAGACATCACCTAGCCTATTAAAATAACTTTAAAAACTCCTACCTTTTATTAAAATAAAATAGGCAGAAACACTATTTTGGTGTCAATGTAAATTTAGTCCCTATATTTTAGGAGCGGTCAATTTAGTCACTGTTATTTTCAAGTCATAGTCAATTTAGTCCCTACTGTTAGATGATTAATGAAATTTGCTTAGGTGGCAAATAGAATACACACATGGCATAAATTAAATTAAAATATAAATAGTCCTTCCATGTCAGCCCTTCCACGTCAGCTTCCACTACTGTTAATTCCACCTGACTCTCTATCTCTCACATGGCCCACGTACCTTCTCACTCATTGTCAAACACAATTGAATTCAAAATACACAAATTAAAATTCCAATCCCTAACCCACAATGAACATGAACTCCTTCACGGCCAAATCTCTTCTCGCCTAACTAAACGAAAAATACTGAGGAAACATCTTCAAGTCCACTATATCCCCTTTCATTTCTTCCAAGAAATACCTCACCTTGGGGAGCAAATTATTTGTAATACTAAAAGTCAACAACCTAGGTGACCTTATCACCGTACTAACCACTTCCTCATAAGAAAACCCCAAACTTTGCAAAAACTGAATCTTTGGCAAAAGGGTATCTTCCACACTTGAAACCAATAGCACTACGGTGTGAGAAGTGATTGAATGAGGACCCACAAAACCCAAGTTTTGTAGAAAAGAGAAAGTGGGTCTTAATTGGTTTGGGACACTGGAAACTAAATTCTGGGGCATTGAGTTATGGACTTTGGAATGTGAAGAAATGGGATTCAGACCTCATTGAGAAGGAAATCAAAGATGGGGTAGAGTTGGGAGTTGTGGGTACATGTCTAGAATTCGACCAAGGGAAGAGCGAGTGAGGCCAAAGGAAGAGCGGCATTGCTCGACAGAGTGGAAGGAAGAGAGTGGGGAGGAATGGAAATCTGGGTTGAGTTGGAGAGCTTCGTGGGAATTGATGTTGAGGTTTTCAAGGTCGAGGATTTTCTGGCAGAAGAGGAGGCCTGAGTTTGAGGAGGAAGAAGAAGGTAGAAATCCTAAACATTGAAAGTACACCACCATTACCTTTCAAACAAATGTGGCAGAAATTTTAAAACTTCAACAAATTAAGACATCACCGTTACTTAGTAGTTGCGTTCATCAAATTTTGATTTGTCCCTTCACAAGTAACTAGCTCTTCAAAAAGCACAGTAATCAAGTTATGGACATGGGTGAGTTACAGAGTTGTTCATCAATGGTTTTGGTCTGGAATCACCAATGGAGTCTTCGAGATGAGAGGAACTTTGATTGTGGGGATTAGGCGAGTAAAGATTTGGTTGTGAAGGAGTTCATGTTCATTGTGGGTTACGGATTTGGAATTTTAATTTGGATATTTTGAATTCAATCATGTTTGACGGTGAGTGAATGTCTGGATGGTAAGTGGGTCATGTGATAATCACATCAGATTAATAGTAGTGGAAGCTGATGTGGAAAGGCTTACGTAGAAGGACTATTTATATTTTAATTTAATTGATACCACGTGTGTATTTTGTTTGCCACCTAAGCAGATTCCATTAGTCATCTAACGACAGGGACTAAATTGACTGTGACTTGAAAATAGTAGGGACCAAATTGACCGCTCTCAAAATATAAGGACCAAATTGACTATGACACCAAAATATAGGGACCAAAATGATGTTTCCGCCAATAAAATAAAATAATAAACAATGCCAAAGAATCTTTGGACATATGCCAACCACTTTTTGGCCACCACCTCCTTTGCAACAACCACAACTCCATCACCAGTGATCTTCTATAGTTTCGACCTCAACACCCATACCCATTGTGGCTCATCAATCACGACCCTTTGTTGCTCTCTTCAACCAAGAAACCAACCAACAACGCCTCCAAGCTTTATGTTAGAATTCATGCACACACTAAGCTTCATCAATGGTGTAAACCAACTCTGTGATGAGAGAGAGAAAATATCTGAATGTGTATGAATTCATATATACAATAAACAAGCTCTGCTTCTAATATATGAAACAGAGAGGCGGGAAAAGAACTAACCAAATCACTGTGGGTTCCTGTTTTGGATAGTACTTAGGCCCAAATGATGATAAGGATCTTGGGCCTCCCAAGATAACCATGTTTATTGGTTGGTGGACTGGGTTTGGTTCATTGTAGCTATATTAGGCTGATTACGAACCAAGTTGTGCACAAAACATGGGCTTTACAATGCATATACATTCATACATGCAAACATATACATATTATAAAATAAGTGGCCGAGGAATGGTAAAAAATTATTAAGAAAATGCAAGTAAGAATGTTAGGAATCCTCAGAAAATAGAGTGATGTGTCATTATATTATTATTATTATTTTTTTTTTAAGGTACATTAGACCCTATTTCTCACTGGGATATACCACGAGGTTCAAATAAGTTAAAAAGTCACAGACTTGGATAGCTTTTTGTAGGCTTTCAAGATTTGTGAGGTTTGAATTCCCTTAAATCCAAGTGTATCCTTAAGCACTTATTACAGGATCCTTTACAATACCTTTCTCTTCTCTCTATTTTTCTGAAGCTTAATGAGTCTCTCTAATGCTCTTTTTTTGCTCTGATTAATAGTTGTTGAATGCCTTTTGCTGATGACTTAATCCTCCTTTTATAGTACATTCCTAAAGTTTTTGATAGGCCATTGATTCCCTCCTTTTGCTGCCTTGGGTACCAGAACCAATGTTGTGTCAGCAACATTAGTGGCTGACCCTTTCATTATTTTTTCATTGCATTCTTCTTTTGAGGTTACCCTCCAAAAGTCCCCAGCTAACTTTCTTTTTTTGGGGGGTCCTGATAGGGCTAGCTTCTATTCCTTTTCCCAAAGCTTCTAAAGAGACTTTTCAGAGCCTTTTTTTGGCTGCCTCACCCTTTGTCCTTTTTCTTCAAATAGGTAGATTCCTCACTATCATGTTGAAAGATCTCTAACCACCTTCCTTTATGGTTCACCTTCCTACTTTTCCCGAGGTACTAGGCTCCTTTCATCAGGTGCTGATTCTTAAGTCACCATCTGTTTCCAAAGCTTTTCTTCTGAGTTGTGGGCGGCTGATGGGACATAACTTTCTTCGTTCCTTGTGCCCATGGGCATGCTTCCTTTAGCTGTCCAAATCCCAGCTGATTCTTTCCTGCACTTCCCGAAGATCCCCTCCCTGGCTTTAGTAGTTCTAAGGTATCCTGGTCCAGTCCCTTTTTTCTCCCTGGGCCATTTAGGAGCTCCTTTTATAGAGGGCTGGGCCAAACTTCCTTTGCTCTTTTTTTTTTTCCTTTCTTCTCTAAGGCCCAGGGCTTACTCATTCATGGGCTTGGGCTTCCTTTTGCCCATTTTAAATGGGCCTTGGCTCATGGATTGGGCCTTCCTTACTTTTGAGGGCCCATTTGCTTTGGATCTTGATACTTGTAACATTTTGAACCTCAATAATAACTAACTAACCAACTAACCAATAGGAAAATGCCAGCTGTCATCTACCCCTAACTAATTCTACTATACAGACAACTATATGTAGTAGCTTAACACCTATATACAAACGACTTGCAGTTTAGGCATATGTACAAAACTATCAGTTCTTGATCTTTACATTGCTGAACTACAACACATCATCTAACAATCCCCCTCAAGAGGAACTATAAAGGTTGATTAATTTCATCTTGGATAAGAGATACAAGAATTGCTTTTGGCTGAGAGGCTTGGTGAACAAATCTGCTTTCTGATGTCTTGTAGGCACATGGAATGTTTAGATCACTCCATCTTGGATTTTCTCCCTAATGAAGTGACAATCAATTTCAATATGTTTGGTTTTCTCATGAAATACTAGATTTGTAGCAATGTATAAAGCTACTTTGCTATCATAGTGGAGAGAAGTTGGTTGTTTGTGTATGTGACCAAAAGTACTAAGTAAAGCAATTAACCATACTATCTAACTAGTCACACTAGTCATGGTTCTGTATTCTGACTCGGCAAATGATCTTGAGACAACTTGTTGCTTCTTGCACTTCCACGATATCAAGTACTCACCTAGGAACACACAAAAGCCAGAAATTGACCCAAGAAGACAACAGAGACTTTGACGCGCCGTTTTGTTATTAATTTGTTGGGCTGGACTAGGCATATATGGATTAAATTGTATAATTGGGCCCAAAACTTTTATTTTTAAAACTAAATTACATTTGAAGTCCTAAAAATCTTGCATGTTTATTTTTCCCCCCTTTTTTATGTTTGGGTTGGTTGAAAAGCTAACCTTTTGTTCTCTCTTTCTCTCTCTCTCTCTCTCTATATATATATAAAGCTAACTTTTTATTTTGCCTAGCAAAATGGCCTGACAACCCAAAATAACGTGATCACTACATCTTCTTGAATTGGTTTGGATCTTAGAGGTACTATGGATTATGTTGGGTTGAGAATTTTCCAATCTAACCCATGCATAATATTAGTATATGGTTCTGATTGTGATCACACCATAATATGGAGAACCCTTACACAGGCAATAATCTTCACAAATGTAGAATTTTTTTAGCTAGTAGAGAGATATAATTTTTGGGTAAGATTGTAAGTGTAACTTTGAATTAGATATATTTGTTCATTAACAAATATGTCCATTTTCAATGGTAGTGGCGGCTCCAGGAATTTTGTTCAGGATGTTCCTTAGGAAGCATAAATTACACAATTATTTATTTATTTATTTTTTTAGCCTTTAGGTAATTAGGTTTGATTCAATGTTATTAATTACATTCCGTTCTAGTCGTAACGGCTGGAAAATACCGTGTCGGTAAACAAACCGGAACAGTAACCCACCCTATTCCACTTCGGAAAAAATTTCAGGTCATTCCGATCTATTTCGGGTGTTTCGGTAAATACCAGCTGAAATTCAAGATTCGGCCGGCATGAAGTTTGTGCTTAAAAAAAAAAATTGTTCTTAAAACCAAAAAAAATTTACATTCTGTAAACCAAAAAATCTTAAAAGGAAAAAAAAAAATGAAAAGAATTAAAAGAAATGAACAAAGGTACCTGTACAGCTAAAAAAAATTCATATTGAGAAATTTGAGACTCAAAACTTGAGAAAAGGCATTGCCGCATTGGTACTGGTACAAGACACAAAAGTTACGAACAAGGAGGAAGGCAAAACGGAGATGTAAAAGCGTAGATGAAGATGTGATAAAATTTAAAAGTTTGAAGTGTAAAAATCGAGGAGACAGAAGACGTGTGTGGTTAAGAATAAATAAGAAAAAATAATTAAAAATGAGAAGTAAGTAATATATATTTGGTGAGGAAAAATAATACTGTAATAAAAAATAATAAAAAGTTGAAAATTGTGTTGTATTAGGCAGTGTGCTTAGTCGAAGGAATCAAGCCACTGCCCAGCCTGTGGTAGTTTTATTATATATATATATATATATATATTTTTTTTTTTTCAGATTTTAGTTCAAAATATTTTTTTTTGAGTTTTTCCTTTTTGCTTGAAAGACCCCAATATATATGTTAAGTTGCTCAAATTATGGATCAAAATTTAATTTTATTGGCATAAAAAAAATTTCAAAGTGGTGCCAAAATTTTTTTTAAAGGTAAATAAATATAAAATTTTAAACTATTATATATAATTTTTTTTTTCAGATCAGGGCCCTGGCCATAAGGTGGTGCCACCACTGTTCAATGATGCATGGTTGTCTATAAATATAGGGACCCATTTGCATTTGGACACGATTAGTTCTCTCTGCATGCATACACAAGACTTCACAATTAACACTTGAAAGCAAGCAAATTTCGAAGCATAAGAACATAGGCTAGCAACGTTTAAGATAGATTGCGCACCAATGCACCCAAGTGTAATGTTGTGTACACATGACATGTGGTTTGACTCACCATACTCTCGCATTATTAAACCCTTTGAACGTGTGATGCCAAAAATGTGACCAACTAATCATCAAGATGCAAGAAAAGTGAGAGGATTATAAGTGCATGATTCTCCTAGATCATACATGTGTTAAGGAATTTTGTTGTGTTCCATGAATGCAAGATTTCAGTCCCAGTGTGCCCCATGATATGCATGGTAAGTTAATCATTCTTCATGCGTATGTGACTGTACTTTTGGTCTCAGTGAGCTGCTGTTGCTTGGTTCCTGGATGCTGACTTTGTAGAGAGGTGATGGAGATATACATGAGAATGAAATTATTCATTTATTATTCAGGATGCTGGATATCAGAAATTGAAGCCTACGCAATCAACTCAAGATTTTCAAACAACTGAAAATTTTAACTATCATAGGAGAGGTAATCCCCATTGGCTCTTTTCATAAATGATTTTCAGAAATTTTAGTTGTCATGAATAATATTTATATACTTCCTTTCGAAAATTATATTTGCACGTGTATTTCAGAGGTAATCCCCATTTTCTTTGCACATGTAAGACCAGAGGTGGATCTACCTAGACATGGCAAAACAGGTCAGAATTTTCTGACCCGACCCGAACCCTTTTTTTTGACCCGAAGCAAAAATGGGTTGACCCGTGACCCAACCCGACCCGACCCGCGACCCGACCCGACCCAAACCCGAACCATTTTTTTAAAACTTTTTTTTTTTGGTAAAAAAAAAAAATAGTAAAATCAAGACAATATTGGTTTAATTGTTTTTTGTGAGCTTTAAAGAAACAATTGATGCATTTACATAAATGCATGCAAATTAATTGAAAGATAAATGGTTGAGCATTCTGTAATGAGTAAAGATTTTTAAATATCAAATAGTAAAATACATGCCAAGATAATCTGGTTACAATAGAGTTAAAAACATAGATTTAAAATTGTAGACTTGTGTGAGAAACATTCACAAATGTGAAAATAGTGAAGCCAAAGTATCAAATTAGCATAAATTATGAATGCTTAGACCTATTTTTTTAACAATTTAAGTCCAAAATAAATGGCTTTTCAAAATAAATTATGATATTTCCTAGTGTGTGTGTTGCTTAACAATGATATGATATTCATAAAAGAGACCATGTATAAATAAGTAAGCAATCAAACTTTAATGTATATCTCAATTGAAATAGAGTGCCAACCACAATTAATAATAGATTATAAAATTAATTTTCAAGATTGTAAATTTCTTATATGTTTTTATTCTTTATCAAATGGGTTATCCAATAAGTCATTTGTAATTTTGTTTTATATTTTGGAATGTTGATATTGTGTAGAAATAAAACTTGTGTATTTGTTTTACTTATCTTTGTATTATTTTGTTTTAGATAACAATGTTAGGATTTGTATAACTTTAAAATTATTGAATAAATATTAATAAGTTTAACTGAGTTTATTCTTAATATAAGTGGTGAATTCAAAATAATGCATTTTACATCAAGTAATTTGTTGCATAACTTTTCAAATGGCAAATACATGTTGTTTTCTTTATTAAAAAAAAAAAAAAAATCATGTAAAAAATACGGGTCAACCCGACCCGACCCACAACCCGATTGACCCGAACCTATTTTTAACCCGCTTAAAATGACCCGTTTTTGACCCGTGACTCGTTTGACCCGCAACCCGATTGACCCCGGTCCGACCTGCCCATTTTGCCATGTCTAGATCTACCTTTGGACCGGGGGGGGCAAAGGCCCCCCCTAATTATTATTATTATTTTTAATATTATTATATATATGTGTATTAATTTTAGTAATTTTGTTCTATAAAATTACATTTTATTTCCTTTTAACAATATCATTGATTCTTTTAAGAGTAATGCTATTTTCACAAACTTTTTTATAAAATTTTTACAAACATTTTTGGCAGCAAATTCTTATTGGTTCGCATATGAGCACACCATTTATATCATTTTTTTACTTACTAGTAACCACTTATTATATAAATAATTTATTAAAAAAAACTTGCAGTTCTAGTATTTTTCTCATTTTAGTGACCATAAAAAAATTTATAGATCTAAAATCTAAAATGAAATATACAAGCCAAAAAAAAAAAAAAGCTCAACAACAAAAATTATCAATAAAACTAAAAACAAAATTAAGCTCAATTAACTAATTTTATCCAAAATAAATAACCTTGCCCTTTAAAAAAATTCTAAACAAAAATAATTTTGTTTTTACCTACCAAAAAAAAAAAAAATCTTAACAGCTAAGTAGCAGAATTAGAGGTTAAAATCACTACACATAGCCAACAGTAAAACCGCCTCCTAACTCAAAGTTCTGGCTCCATTCCTGTGTAAGACCCAATAACATCACACATATAATAAACAGTATGCCATGGTTACATTTTTATTAACATATCAGGATTGCTTTTGTTCATACTTAGCCTTTATAGTAAAATATTTTATCTGATCTTGAAAGCCTTTCCCATTTAAGTCTTAAATTTCCCTTTCAAAGCTATCAAAATGTACAACTAGCTCACACAAGAGTCAAACTTGGTGATTTGCTAAAGGCTTGGACACAATCTAATGAACAGTTACAGTTTCTTAAACAATGCCAGATTGCATGATTGCAAATGGCAACCCTGGTCATCTTTGAGAATTATCTATTATGGCACTTTCTAGAAGCAGGTCTTCCACCTCAAAAGAATATGTTTCAATTCACTAAAAAATTGGCGGCGCCACCTTATGACTAGGGTGGTCCCACCCTAATTTGAAAAAAAATTTATATATAATAATTTAAAATTTTATATTTATTTATCTTTAAAAAAAATTTTGGGACTACTGTGAATTTTTTTTATGCCAATAAAATTAAATTTTGGTCTATAATTTGTGTAACTTAACAATATATTGGGGTCTTTCAAGCAAAAAGGAAAAACTCAAAAAAAAAAAAATTTTGAACTAAAATTTGAAAAAAAAAAAATATTATAAAACTATTACAGGTTAGGCAGTGACTTGATTTTTTCGACTAAGCACACTGCCCATTACAACACAATTTTCAACATTTTATTATTTTTCCTTACCAAACATATATTACTTACTTCTTATTTTTAATTATTTTTTCTTGTTTTTGCTTCTTAAGGATCACACTAAACAAAATTCTTGGAACTGCCACTGCTAAAAATGCAGTAATAAAAAAATTCACATCCCTTACTATTGTAAAAATCTCATTTAGAAAAGAATACATTCACCTTCTTTTCTCTGTTTTGTAGATAACGTCAAACCCATAAATCTTAAATCAGTTGGATAAAATTTCAAAAAACAGCACTTCTTAAGAAGCTTATGATGAAAAGGATTATATGAGAAATAAGGAGTAGTACATGAGAAAAGCTAGTAATACATAAAATGAGCATTCGTACCACACAGAGATCAACTTTGTTACTATGATGGAAAAATGGTTATATTGGCTACAATGTAAATACCTCGGAGATATATCATGACGCAAAAATTAATCAATGAGCCCAACAAGCCTGTAGAGAAATATAAAAAGAGCATTGACAACATTTGTATAACCGCAACTATTATGTACTAGATTAGTTCTTATCTGCATAATTGGGGTCAGAACCAAGTCTATCCTCTCTCCATTTTTTTTCCATGCTCTTATTTTTAATTCCAGACCATCTGGTATAATTTATAGCCTATGTTTCAAAACCCTGCACTCACTGGATAATAAAAGCTGCTGTCGATGTTTGGCTAGAAGAAAATGACACTAACCACCAGGTCCGTGATCTTTATAATATCCCTTGGAGCACAACTTTTCTTTTTGCTATTTGGAGTATTTGGAAACACAGGAACCAGGTGTTATTTAAAAATCAAGGGCCTAATCCTCAGCTTGCAAACATTATCATGCGGAGTGTTCTAGAATTCTCTTTCTGTGCCGCTCCTACCAGAGAAGCTTCTACTCGTGTTCCTAAACCGGTCCGTTGGACAAGGCCAGATTTGGGTTGGGTGAATTGAATACCGATGGGTCTTCACTTGGCAATCCGGGTATTGCAGGTGGTGGGGGGTTGATCCGTGATGATAATGGGAGATGGATTGTGGGCTTTTCTCGCAGAATAGGGGTGACTTCTTGCTTTCTTGCTGAGCTGTGGGCTCTTAGGGATGGATTGAGCCTTTGTGTCAGCCGTAAGTACCATGCTGTTGAAGTTGAGATTGATGCTAAGGCGATCGTGGATGCGTTGAGCAACCCAAGGTATTCCAACCTTTTTGTTTCGGCCATCATGGATGATTGTAGGACTCTGCTTTCTCAGATTCCCCGGACGTGTTTCAGGTATTGTTATCGTGAGATGAATAGATGTGCGGATGCGTTAGCTCGCAAGGGTGGCTGTCAAGCTGCTGGTTTTTTTATTTTTGAAAGTCCGCCTGTGGACATTTCTAGTTTAGTTGATTTTGACTTGAGTGGTTTGTATTTGAGTAGGCTCTGCCCTGCTCCTCCTTTGTCGTTCTAGTTTTATGAAAGTTCCTTTTAACCAAAAAAAAAAAAAAAAAAACTGCTGTCAGCTCAGCTGCTGACCAATCTTCCAATTCTCCAAGACACCCTTTATCCATGTATTTCATCCTCATCCCCAAAAATTAGTACTAATCCAATACATTATACAAGTACAGAAAGCCTTATACAAAATTGCCTTCCCTTTGTGTCCTATTGTTTCCTTGCCCCATCAAAGCACGCATACCCTCCACCGCTCTATTTCAGTTCCAACAAATGCTGCAACTCATCTCTTATGGAAAACAGCTGAAACTGAAGAATTCGATACCTCCAAAAATACAGAAGTAAAAGCATAGAAACACATTGAATTGGAATGAGAACCAACGTTTCCCTGGTGTACTAATAAATACAGTAAAATTTTGATCAAATTCACATTCAGATTTTTCTTGGACCAGTATTCAGATGTTGTAAACTGTTACAAAATCTAGCTTTATTGTTTGGGCAAAACATTAAGTAGTATGTAGAGAGATGGAATTTGTATTTTAAACAAAGATAGGAATTTACTCAATTGTATCAAGCAGTAACTAGATGAGTAAAATACGTATCAATAATATCAGAGCTATACAAAAGCTCCATATTAGGCTAATTCTATTGTTCTGAAATTAACCCGGTACACTACCACAGCTTCCAAACATGACCAACATGATAAGAACAAAGGAATGGAAACTGATTTAGAAAAGAAAAAGAATGAAACAATCCACTGTTCTATTTTCTCCTATACAGCTATCTTGTAATACCCCAAGTTGTACAAGTTACTACATGGGTAAAAAAGAAGACAGATTAGCTTAAACTAAAAGTTACCATCTTTCAAGCTTCAACATCAGAGGTATTACGCAGTTACCAAAGAATTCTATGAGGATTAATCACTCGAAGCCCGATTGAGAATGCTAAAACAGAATCTTTTATTGATTCGATCCCAATAAAGTCCAATCTCATCATCTTTCTTCAAGCCCCTCCTCGACACAAATTCTTCAGTCCATTGTCCAATGAAGCCGTATGTTGCATTAGTACCTGTCTCCTTATTAAAGAACAATTGATGTTTGGACTCAGTATCACAATCCCAAACAGTAACAGCAAATCGTTCCCCAATCTTAATACTGTCAACGCATTCTTTATCCCAATTTGGCAAAATATGCTCTTTAACGCCAACTGCTGGTAAACGGAGCCTGCCTCGGATCTCACTGTCTGTAATTCTCTTCTTGATAACCCAAGGGTCAAAACCAATAGACCCTTCTCCTTTTTCAACTTGATGGCCATCAAGTTTCATTCTTTTGTTTCCACTAGATGTAGCTGGCAGAGAGGAATTGGCCAGGTTTTCATTTGCTGTACTCTTCTGGGTGATGTAAGAACTACAACCCAACTTCAATTCTGTTGAAACCTCTTCAGATTCAGTATGAGTTTTGGTTTCAAACACGTTTTCTTGATGATTGACTGGAATAGGTAGAAAATTATGGAAGATAGGTTCTTCCTCTGTACTTTCAGAAGCAGAGGAAACAATAATCTCATCAGTTGTGAGATTATCTTTCTTGGCCTCAAGTGTTTCCAATGAAAGTTCTCTGTTTTGGCCATCTTTTCCTTCTTGGTTTCGCTTGGTTTGTAGCACACTCATAGGCTTCTTCATGGCTTCAGAGAGTGAAATGCAGGACCTTAGGCTTAGAAGAAAGAAATGGTTACAGAGAGTTTGTGTGTTTCTTGCAGGTTTCTTGGAAAGGAGAAATATGAAAGCCTTTGAATTTTTTCCGCCTCTGTGTTTTTCTTTTTATACCAAAAGGGAAATTAGTTAGTTAATTTAGTTGGGCCATTGAACCAAAATTGTCAAGAACCCATTCTTATTAGGCTGAGCCTGGTGATGATTTTGTTACTTTGTCCACATATATGGTCCAATGCTAATTTATCCCTCTTGTGGGGTATAGATCTAATTTCAGGCTTTAGGTCTTGGTTCAATTAGTGGATCATTAGTCTAACTGCAGACCCGATTAAATTGAAATAAAAATTGATACTACTTTATAAAAAAAATATATAAAAATGTTTAAAAGTTGATTGATGAATTTATAAAAATACAAAAATAAAATTATACAAAATATTCATAATAAAAAATATAAGCTTATAATAGATATACTTTAACACAATATTTATTATTGAGCTCTCATTATACAAGGTCAACAAAAATAGCTCGTTTATTTATTTATTTTTTATACTAATTTTATATATAGATTAATTATTGGGCTCTCATTATACAAGGTATACAAAAATAGCTAATTTTTTTTTACCCAAAAAAAAAATCAAATCCTTAAATTTAATATATAAATTCAGGAATTAATATTCAAACAAAACACAATTATGAAAATGAAAAAAAATAAACATATGTTATTTGGGTCTTGATGTTCAAATTTGGATATACTCAACCTCAAACCCATAAATATATATATATATATATATATATATATATATATATATATTTATATATATATTTATATATATATTTATTGATTCGTGACCCAATAAGAATCTTGGTTACATATATGGTACAATGGGATTCGGGACTTAGGGGCCGAGATATGAACCGAAAAAAAAAAAAAATTTTGAAAATCCGAATTAGCACCCATATAATGTTAACAACTATCAACAAAAGAAAAGACAACAAATTGATTATTTTTTAATACATTACAATGCAATTATCTATTAAAAGGGAACTCGATACTCTTTTAAATTTCATAATTATCTATGATTGATTCATACTAAATGCAATGACAATACTAAATAAACAAACAAAAATATGTTAAAACTAAAACACTAATTTGTTACTAAGATTGTTGTTAAGATTAATTATTTATGTCTAGTATTACTCTTTTATCTCTTTGATATAATTATAAGAGAAAAGTTAACAGATATCTTAAAAGCATTGATTTAGAAAATAATTTTAAAAATTTTTTTATGAGAAAAGAAAAAATGAATTAATTGTTTTGATAGTTTTTTTTTTTTTTTTTTTTTAAATTTCAATGAAAGCTGTGTTAAAACTTTCTAATAGTAGTTTATTATTAATAATTAATTTCCCTAAAAGTACCTGTTAATATGACCATAATTATAAAGATGCCAAACTAAAAGACAAAAAAAAAAAAAAAAAAATCTCAACAAATAACCACTAGCTATATTAATTATTCTAATACTCACTCCATTGGCCCACTTGACATATATAAATATATATATATATATTTATTTATATATATATACCACTACCACAATAATCCAACAAATAGCATTTTTCCTATAATCAACCCAATAGCATCAAAGCAATTATTAAAAAAAAAAAAAACACAACTTTCATCCTTCATTAAGAGCATCGACTCCAGCAATCTTTCCAATTTTTTTGAATGTTTGAAGAATGAACGGTTTTTTCTATCTACTTTTTCATATAAACTTTCCAATAAACTCTCTAATATTTCTCTATTCTAATTTAAATATTATTATTATTATTATTATTATTATTATTATTGCTTTTCCAAAAATCTATTACAACTTATGACCCACGTTACACCTAAATCATCAATACCAAAAACTCTTTTGCATTCAACAACACCCAAATCTTGAAACCTAGATTTCCAACAACACTCAAATCACATCATCCAAATCTTAACCCAAATTTTATCCCCAATAACTCTCAAATCCCAAATTGATATTTTATCATCCAATAACACCCAAACTAAACTCTCTCCATTGTACTGTCTCTTTGTTTATACTTCTTTTATTTGGGGGGGGGGGGGGGGGGGGGGGGGTTTGGTCTCAATGTCTGTCTCTTTACTCTCTCGCATATTATTTTATCAATATTAACTATTTAGTTTTTAGTAAGAGAGACGAAGAGAGTAAGACCTTTTGGTTCTCACATAACTCATATATAATTCGCCATTTTGTCTTAACTCCTTCCACACCTTATTTGGCCCCCGAAATTCCCTTAGTTTTTTGTTTGTAAAAAGTAATTTTGAACTTAATTGGTGAGATCAAATACAAAACTACTACTGTCAAGAGTAATGAAAACTCCTAAACCAAAATAGCCTAAATACTACTGTCACGAGTCAATCCAACCCATCATCATATATAATTGGGTTTAAAAAACTCAACCTATCCCAACTCATCATAGAGGTTTAATCCATGTGGATCGGGTAGGGTAATATTTTTTTATTTAAAACCTGAGCATTAGAATAGTAACAACTAGCTGTATTACAAGTGCCCTCCCATCTTCTAAAACACTTGTCCACTTGGACAAAGTTTGAAAGAAAGAAAGAAAGCTTCAGGTCCTGAATCGAACTCTCACTCCCTTTAAAGGTTCGAGCATTCATATCCCACCAAATAGGATATATTAATATTTTATTATTCTCATGTCTAGTTATGATGCTAATGATAATTATGCAAATTAGCAGTTGGTTTTATGATCTGCTTATGTAAGAGCAAATCTTTCTTTAAATTTGCTTATTAAAATGGTGTTTCAGTTTTAGCTTTTATTTTTCAAATGGTTACTTTGTTTTTTTATTATTATTTTACCGTAACAGTGAATTTAGTTTATTTTGTAGCATGCGTAGTTTAATGATCAGAATTCATGTAATAAAAATTAAAAATAAAGATCTCCCTTTCACAAACAAACCTCTCGAAACAGTACAAAACATTACATAAGATTAAAGACAGTAAATTTGCATGCACGTATAACATACATGCATTGATCGATGTCTGAACTGTCTTAAAATACAATTTATAGGGACCCATGCATCTTAATTTTGGGACACAACTAGTAAATAAAACGGAGCCTATGATCAGAACTTAGTTAATTTCTTCAACTTTTTCCATTAGTACGTACTGTCATTGATCACAGGCTGCAACTGTTTCGATTTCTCATCATCCTTTTCCAAATCCCATTTTTTTGTTCTTCATGATCTACAATTTCCCCTTTTTTGTACTTAAAGTAGAGCACGAGTTGAAGGAAGCCTAAAGGACAACCAAGCAGATTCGGGGCCTGCCAAAGTTTAGAAATTCAAGTTAGAAAGTCCAAGTGTATGTAAGTTTTATGAGATAGAAGTTGTTGTTTCACAACAAATATAACTAGAGCTTAGACAAACCACAAGAAATAGATCATGGCTTAGTAGTCCATAAGCCATCCAAAATGTACTTGCAAGGAATGAAAACACAGATAAATACAATGGCATGAATTCCACATTTTTTGTAAGTATCACTTGCTTCTTCAAATATAAAATAAAGTCACACGTAGCTAGTAACAACATATTTTATGTCTAGTAATGAAATATTTAACAGTAGATATGAATTTAGAATGAAGTGGGCATGCATATCTCTCAGACTTCATTCACTAATTTAATATAAATATAAAACGAAATCACTAATTTAACATAGAAAGCCTATTTTTGTTTTGTCACAAAATATATACAACTTGCAGAAATTTTAAATAGTGCATTAGTTCAATATGCTTACATGTTCAAATCAGTTCAAATGACGAACTTGACTATTACATCTCACGGATGCATGCATGGAAATAATAATAATATTAAGAGTAAACTATATATTTGGTTTTTATCTTATATATTATATTTCAATTTGATCCCTAATTAACCTTTCAATATGGTGTTAATTTAGTCTTTATTATTATCTTTTGTATGAAAATTGATGACATATTTAATGATCAAAACAAAAAATTATTAGTTTCTGTTGATAGGACAATAAATTTAAATTTTATTTTGACCGTTTGCCATGTCAGTAATTTAATTTTATCTAAGATATAATTATAGAAATTAAATTGATACAACATTAAAAGGTTAGAGACCAATTTAACACAATTAAAATGTTAGGAACTAAATTGAAGTATGATATAATAGTTAGGAACCAAATATATAGTTCACCCTAGTAATAATAATAATAGTATTAATAATTATATAATCTCGTTAAGGACACAATAAATTTCACAAATTATTAAAGTGACAAATTGTGATTAATACAATACTATTTTTGTTGAAACCATGCACCATTAATACTACTTTTCTTTTGTTCACAATCAGAACCTGTCATCTCAACAACTATGAAAAATTTAAAAATATCATGAGATTTGTTTGTAACAGACAAAACTTTGCTATTACAGTGAAGTATGGAACTTGCCTTTTCTCTAGCAGAAGCGTACAAAAAATATATGATAATGAAGGAGGACTCAAGAAGAATCCCTAGAACATTGATAGTAACTGCAAGGAAATTTTCCCACCTGTATCTAACGACGGGCAATCCATACCAAGTACAAAGGAGGCAGTTAAATAGTGCAATGATGTATGGAAGACATGAAAAATTCCTCTGTGCTTTTCTTCCTTATGACTCTTGCGAAAGTTGACCTGGAAACATAAAGAAATCGTGATAAAAAAAATATATATATATAAGTTATATATTCAAATGGTTCAAATTCATCAAGTACTGCTAATTGGAATTGACTAAGATTAAGTTAGCCATGTTGACAATAGTACATGGGAGCCGTATAAGGTAACAAAGAAGCAGCATTTCCTGCATGCAAACAGAAGTCAAGAATGATTAGTATAGGTGAGCTTTTTGGCCATAAATACTACTTGGAAGCTGAGAAAACAAGCAAAGAAGAAAGTACCTATGACTCCCATTGCCAGGTGCAACCTAACTCCCATGTGTATTTGCCTGGAGAAGCAAATACTTAAAGACTGCTGTGTGACTTTTTAACACCTTTCAGGGGATAAAAATAATGGGGAGACAGTTAAAAGAGAACAATAAAAAATTGTTAGAAGAATACTAGGTTACAACAGATTTATTATATAAACCACATATATAGAGACACAATCACAAAAATAATTAATACATTATTTTTTTATTATATTGTTAAACCTAGCTAAACAATATAATCAATAAATGTAATAGCTATGTTAAACCTAATAATGTAATAGCTATGCTATACCCGAATGACTCAGGTATCTTCTACTTTAAATTCTTAATATTATCATCACTAATCACAAAATATAATTAAGAAAAATGTTATTATATATATTGTTAAACATACAAAATATATATAATAAAAAATGTAATAGTTATTCAATGACGATTCCAGGATTTCTTTTTAGGTGAATCATTAAGATATTTAAATTAAACAAAATTTAATAAAAAAAAGAACCTGAATATATCAAGTTATTAACAAGCAAAAAAAAAAAATCACACAAGTACATAACATTTTACTATTTATTTCTACAAGTTTTCATATTTTAACATCATTACGACTTTTCATTATCTGTTATCAATGTGGGTGGGTGTAATCATTTTATTTTGTATAATTTGTATAATATTTAATTTGTATTTTTATGCAATTGTCATTATTTATTTGTCATTGTTTTTATAAAGATATTTTAAACTGAATGACAAAACTTAACCCACGTGCATTGTATTAATTATTGACCCAAAGAGCCATACCATTCCATACATATATAAATAATACAACATGTGTCTACTTAACCAATTAAATGTTAGAAAAATCACTAGCTTTACTATATTTTTTAATCACTAACTTTATAAAAAAAAATGTTATTAATTATAGGGTAAAATACTATTTTGGTCCTTAAATTTTAAAAAGTTTTTGTTTTTCATCCTTAAAATTTGTAAAGAATTTTTTCAATAGTTTAGAGACAAAAATAGGGATGAAAAAAGAAAATTTTTAATATTTTAGGGATGAAAAACAAATTTTTAGTAAAATTTACGGACATAAATAAAACATTTTCAATAGTTTAGAGACAAAAAATGAACTTCTTAAAGATTAAGGATGAAAATCAAACTTTTAGTAAAGTTTAGGAACCAAAATAGTATTTTACCCTTAATTATAACATAATAACAGCACACACACATGTAGCAAACCATCTATATTTCCTAATTATTAAATTATATAAATTTATATTATATTTATACTATATACGGATATATTCACACAAATAACATTATAACAAAAATAAATAAGGCGAAAATACACTTTTGGTTTCTACATTTTAGGTCGATTCCCATTTTGGTTAAAATTGATTTCGTTACTAACGTAGTCCCTAAAAAAAGAAAATCGTTTTTAAAATGGTTCCTGCCGTCAACCCACTAACAGAAACCTCCTATGTGGCAGACGGAGTGTCCTACTTGCTGACGTAACGCTGACATGGCCATTAAAATATTATTAAAAATTAGGGGTGTGCAAAAAACCGACGAACCGAACAAACCAACCGAAACCGACCGAACTGTTGCCAAATTTTCGGTTCGGTTTCGGTTTCATTTTTTAAAAACCGAAATTTTCGGTTTCAGTTTCGGTGCTGGATTTTTTCACCCGAAACCGAACCGAACAAACCGAATATATATATATATTTATGTAATATTAATACATAACTGATCAGTGGCCTTAATGGTATGCTCCTTATGATTTAGCTAGCTGATCCCAGGTTCGAGCCTTCGCGCGGGACGTTTGTATTTTTTGCTATTTAATTTTTTAAAACCCTAGTAGTAGCATAAATACCGAAATACCCCTGTTTAATCTTCCCTTTTCTTCAGCTTCCCTTTTCTTTCTTCAGCCGTCGCTCTCCCCATTTTTTTCTCTCAATTTTTTCTCTGTTTGTCTCTTCCTTTCTCGTTTCAATTTTTTCTCTCTACCCTTCGTTCCTTCCCCAATTTTCTCTCTGGTCTCTGCCCTTCTCAGTCCAGCCGCCTCATTCTTTTCTTTTTTTTTCGTTCTCTGAGTCCCATGGACCATGGCCATGCCTTTCTCTTCTCTCTAAGTCACATGTCTCTGTTCTTTCTTCGATTCACTACAGAGACATGGTGGTAGACTCAAGCATGGTGGTAGGCTCCTGCTATGGTGCAGCAACGGTAAAGTTCTGTCTGGACCCTTTTGCTAAATCAAAATATTTTCAATTTTTTGTTGGAATCTGTATGTAATACTGTAAATTGTTGAACAAATATTGTTGGAAAATTTTCTTTCTTTGTCATTCTGATTTGTTCAGCAGCTCTCTCTCTGTTACTCTATTTGTTTTTTATATGTGATTAAATTTAGGGTTTTGAAAATCTCAATAACCCTCTCTTTGGAAAACCGAAAACCGACCGAAACCGACTGAAACCGATATACACCGAAACCGATGGTTTTCCAGCCATTTCAGTCGGTTTCGGTTGAGAATTTCACAAACCGAAATATTCGGTTTCGGTTGGCCATACCTATACAAACCGACCGAAACCGAACCGAGCACACCCCTATTAAAAATAATTATTTGGCTTTTTTAAATACCACGTCAGCATTTTAATTTTTTTAAACAAAGCCACGTCAGAAAATTTATATTAAAAAAATAAATTAATTTTTTTAAAAAAAACTTAAATCTAATTTAATTAAAAAAATTATTACTTATCATTATTAATTTTCATAAAAACATTACAACTTGTTCTTCGTGTTCTTCCCAATCAAACCCAACAACGAAGAACTCAAACCCAGATTACAAGAACACAAACCCAACAACCAATAACTCAAACCCAGATCAAAACACAAATGGAAAAAAGGAAAAAAAAAAAAAAGAAAGAAAGAAAGAAAGAGAGAGATCAAACACAAACACAGACCCAGATCACAAATAGAGATCAAACACAAATGAAACCTAGATGACAACCCAAACCAAAATCATTGGCGGACCCAACCACTGATCCATGTTCACAACACCCACATGCAAGACTCCAAAATTTTCCCATTGTTTTCACGACATCAAGTCCCCATGGCCTCCATGATCAAATCCTCGAAGATCAGCCTCTTGATCTGCTCGCCGTGGTCAATATTTAAGTGTAAGGTTTTGAACGGAGATGAGATTTTGAGATTAGAGAGATTGGGATCAAATTGGCAGTGCGTAGTGGAGAAGAATTTGTCTCCAAATCATTCACAAACCTAATCTCCTCCGCCAAACCTAGCGAGTTCACCAAAACCACCGAAGTTGCGGTGCTCTTCTTCACTGGAAAAGGCAACCTCAACGCCCGAGCTAGATCGGCATGGTTGAGATTAACACGAACCGACTTGATCCATCTTGGGTTGCTGGGGTTTGATCATGGGATAGGTTTTGTGGGTCTTCAATTTAAAGGATTAGGGTTTTTCAGATTAGGGATCATGAGATTGTGGGTTCTCTTGATCTTGATCTTGGTTTTTGAGTGATAGACCAAGAATGTATTGACTCCTTGTAATGAATTAACAAATTAATTAGCCAAGTTAATTAATTAATTCAATTAGCATGCAATACGCGTAGTAGTATAAATAAATCACCAATTAACTAAATGCAGTGAAAAAAATAAATTTACAATGATTTGTTATCGAATAGGGAAAACCTACACGGCAAAAACCCCACTGGGTGATTTTAAGGTCACCACTCCCGAGAATTCACTATTATCACAACAAGCGGTTACAAGTAAAGGAATTACAGTACCTTATATCAACCTACAGTTGAATCCTTACCCCAATACCCAATTGGACTTGTTTTGTAGTGGTAATCTCTCATTTTCAATGCACAGCTCCCAGTACATGACTAACCGATTTGATGCGCGGATTCCAGTACATGGCTTACTCACCAACTTGAGGAAGATGTTAGCTGCAAAGTTCTTCAGTTCATCAATATGATGAAGATCACGAAGCTCCTTGGTTACAAAACCCTACGGTGTACAAACACAGCAACTTTTTCAAGAGAAAGATGAACAAGGGCAAATTCTGTCTCCGATCACAATTTGCATGAACACAACTTTGCTTCACACTCGCGCAACCTTTGACAGCCCTTAACATAATCCTTATATAAGTTTAGGGTTGTGAGAAAAGAAAGCCCAAATATATACACACGGATTGGATGAAAATCAGTGTTGAAAATTTGTTTTTCATAAACCTCGATAGATAGCTTATCTGTCGAGATAGTTGTCGAGTATCGGGCTTCAGCAGCTTTTAAACCTCGATAGATACTAGTTGTCGAGTTTTAAAATCCAGCACTTCTTCACTTGTTTCTTGGACAGACTTACATGGCTTTAACACTTATTCCTGAAACCTTGTTCCTTAAAGCATTAAACAAATCCTAGATCTACCCAATTACAAGTAAAGTGTGTTTTGTTAAAGGATTAGCCAATTATAATTTGACATATGTTCTTAACATTAAATCACATATGTCTTAACAATCTCTCTCTTTGGCAATTCGTGACAAAACCACAACAAACAAATGAACATATGAGAGAAGTCATAAATCATTCAACTTATACTCACTTGTTGAATTACAATAAAATCTATCTTAACATAAACTCTTGAAAACTTTGCAAGAAGAGAGTTTATGAAAAGAAGACTTTGACAACCTGTATTTCTGAAACACTTTAAACAAAACTCATCACGGCATCTTAGTGTGAAACAGAAATAATAGATTGCATACAGTATATAAGAATCATATGCATAAAGGGAGAAAAGAAACAACACATGTAAAGATAGGTGAAAGAAAGTAATAACAACCTCAATATATATATATATATATATCAACATAAGTACAAGGTTTGCTATCACTAAGTCGTCACAAAACCGATGTACAAAAACAATGTCTCTAAAAGAGAAAGAAAAGAAAAGACACAAAAATTTATCACTACATCCCTCATAAACACTCCCCCTATCACAAAAATCTCCTATGCTAATCCTTCCCTTATGTATATGACTACTCTCATATCAAAACTACTTCTCATTTTTGTCATGAGTGACAAAAGATAAGTATCTCAAGTAGACATCTCATCATCACTGGGCGAGCTAGCACCATCGTCCTCATCAGCACCACCACTATCAGAGCCGTCGTCACTCTCATCCTCGGAAACCGATGGAGATGGAGAAGAAGCAACAGTGAAACCACCCATGACAGCCTGTCGTTGCGCGATATGACCAACACGGGTGTTCACTTGACACAACTCATCATTGAGTGTGTCAAGACGAGCATCCATGCTCACAAGCTGTGCCATGAAGGCCTCAAGTGTCACTCCACCCGCAGAAGACGAAGAAGCGGAGGTGGATGGAGCGATAGAAGCTGTCTTACAGAAGAGAGACGAGAGTTTGTCTTTAGACATAGTCCTCAGATGATTGCAGCCAGGGTAGTCAAGATGCGCTACCCTAGAAACGTGTAGTACCTAGAATACAATATCCGGAGTAACTACTATACGCGTACCTCAAACGTGAGAGAAGAAATGAGGTACAAAAGTGTTGAATTCGTGCATATTGGAGTAAAATTTCTATATGATCACAGAGGGACAAGTGACCGGGATGTCATATAGTGACCTCCAACCCCTACTGTAAATGACAGTGGGTAGGTTAGTATCGGAAAAATCCGATAAGATGACTTGGCGTTCCGAATGAATGCCTTGTCACTCTAAAAAGTCTTTTTAGGCTTTGTCATCACAGAACCGTACATGAGAAGGTGTAGGGTCAGAAGAAGAAGAGGATGCCCCAGAATGAAGAGGGTTTTGGGACGGAGTGGATTTGCGTTTGGGTGCCATAGTGCAAACTAATGCAAGAGAGAGAGAGAGAGAGAGAGAGAGAGAGAGAATCAGAAAAGCACCAACAAGGCAAAATAGATGAATATATAGAATTGAAGGTACGTATGCATGAAAATGCATGAACATGTGACATGCAAACTTAAATACATTATGGGCTTAGTCCAATTCAAACCTAACAGCACACAACAATTTAACTTATATAGCACACATCTATAATGCATGAAAATATAGTTAAAATGTTCATGAGATGCAATGCATGATGATATTAAATCATTTAAACAAATACCCATCCCAAAGATTCGAGATAAACTCATCAATTTTGAAAAACCCCAAAAATGTTCAACAACCCCAAAAGTTAGGTAAAAAATGCATGAAATGTATGATAAAGAGTGAGAAAGCATCATACCAACTGAAGAATGCAAGGAAGAGACCGAAGAAAGAGTGAGGAAGTTGAAAAGATTGAGTTTGAGGTTTTTGGGAGAGAGTGAGAACCTTTTCTGTCGAGAGAGATCGGGAAGAAATGAGATAGAAATCGCGCAGATCCAAAGTCATAGAGCTCAATAGATCAAGAGGTGTCGAGATTTAAAACGCGTGAAAAAGCTGTCAAAGAGCTGTCTAGAATCTATTGAGAGGTGTCCACAACTAAAGGATCTCGATGGATCAAGGTAGCTATCGAGCATCCAGAAAGTTTTTCGATGGATCGAAGTAGCTATTGAAAAGCTATCAAGAATGAGATAAAAAGAAGCTGAAGGGTTTCGATAGATAGCCTAGCTATCAAGAGGTATCCAGCAGCTGTTAAGATTGCTTAAAAACAGTTTTTCAAGATAAGAAAAACACAGACATGAATGCAATCAAGTATGCTACACAACCAAAAATCCAAACAACATTTTAAGCTCTCAAAATCATCTTTCAACAAGAAAAATGTTAAGCACATAGATACAAAACACACACACACACACACTAAATAAGTCTAACCAATTTTATATTTCAAAAACAAGTTAAGATAGTTTAGTGAGCATACATTAACACATGTATTCCTTGTGATAGCTAATATCACATTGTACCTGCACATGTATCAAAAGTAGCAAAGAATATTGCGTGTTATATGTGAAAAACATCGAAAGATTGCATAAGTGTCTACATATTATGACGATCTGAGATATGAGAAAATCACTTTAACTCACACACAATCATAACTGTTTGATAGGGACTATCACCTTCGAGGTATATCCTATAACTCCCACATCTTCTAGAATACACGTTTGCAATCATATATAAAGCACTTTGATTCTTTTTGCTTTTATTTTTCTTTGCATATTTCTTTTGAGCAAACTATGCATGGGCATATAAGAGATAGAAAAGAAATACTCAATGATGTTAAGCATTTGACATTCCACTTTTGTTATACTGAAGCATACAAATGTCATTTCATGATTGGCGGGTAACAGTGGTGAGATGGTTATTTATGCCTTTCTCCTAGGATTTTCTAGTCATTCCCGTCAAAAAGAGTGATACAAGTGTCAAGTACAAGAGATTAATTGACCTTACTCATCACAAACACGAGCCACAAAGCTTACTTGCTTAGTTGTGCATAGAGATGTTCATCTAAACTACAAAAGATACAAATTTTAGAAAATTTTGTTTCAATGGCCATCCAAAGTACACAAGTACAAAAGTACACAAACACACTATTTTTGTATATTTTTTTTATTTTTCAATTTTTTTTATATGAAAAAATAAATAAAGCAAAACTGAAAAACAAATAAATAAAATATGTTAAACAAAGCAATGCATAAAACTAGACGACTCAAAACACGAAAGCAAAACACACAAGTAATGCAAAAAAAAAAAAAAAAAAAAAGGGGGGGGAGAGAGAAAAAAAGTGACCAAATCACTTGGAGCCTTTTTCCTTCCACGCCTTAGAAGAACCTTTTTGTTCAGCAAACCCTTGATTCGGCGGTGAAGGGAAAGAATTGAAATTGTTCAAGTTCGAAAGGAACATGAGAGCTTTGAAAAGATCTCCAAGAGGAGCAAAGGAGGATGGAAACTAATTCAGGTTTCCCGATGAGATCATGCTGTTGCTCTATTGAGTGGCTAACCACTTGTAGCAATTAAGTCGAGTATGTCTAGCTGCTCCACAGTGATGACAGAGATGCTGCTTCTTCTGTTCAGACTTTTGATTGTTACCCTTTTTTGCCCTAGGGTTTTTATTTTCTTTCTTATCAAGCTTAGAGAGTGCTCCTAAGATAGATTTACCCTTGTCTATATTTTCACTAGTTAATTCATTTTTAATATCATTGTTCTCAGATTCAACATTATTAGCAAGAGGAACAAAAGTAGTAGTACTAAAAGAAGCAATACTAGGAGAAGAGAAATCATACCCTAAACCGGTTCGATCGAAAGCAGATTTTTGAAGACTAAGCATCTCGTCAAGTTTTGCACTTAAAGTCCTCTTTAGCTTAGTTTTGACTTGGAACAATTCTACCTCAAGCTTCTTAGTCTTCTCAGCCAATAAGTTATTCTTAAATCTCAGTGCTCTAATGATCTGATTGGCTTTATCAAACTTCGTCGAGATTTCTTCTCGTTCATTCTCCACTTCACTGAGCTTCTTAGTGGCTAACCTATATAGCTTCTCATGCTTTTTCGAAACCTTGTATAACTTTGCATAGGCTGTGTGGATGTCATCTTACTCATCCATCTTTTCAAACTTAGACTCCACCAAGTCTTCTTCTTCATCCAATTTTCAACAATCCCCTCAATAGGATTTACGGTGGTAGTGAAGGCATTTAGGATTCCATCATCCTCATTATCAGAGTCATCCTCAGGCTTGGTGTCACTCAAGGTTGCAGCAAGTGCCTTACTTTTGCTAATGGTCTTGAGATAAATAGGGGACTTTTGTTTCATGTGACCGAAGTTTTGACACCCAAAGCACTTTGGTCCTGAGAAAACAATGTATTGATTATCATTCCTAGCATCCTTCTTCCCCTTATCTTAGCTCTTGAACTGTGAGGAACTAGATTTGCTTACGGTCCTTGTCGAAGCCCTTCCCATTGGCATTCTTCATGAACCTCTTGAATTGCCTTGTAATGTAGGACTTCATTTTAGAATCTTCATCCTCTGAAGACTCATCCATGTCACTGCTCTTAGCCTTCAGTGCCATGCTCTTGCTTTTACCCGATTTCCCTGTCCTTGTCAAACCCAACTTATAGGTTTGCGGATTGCCAACCAGCTCTGTCAAAGGAATTTTGTCAATATCCTTCGATTCCTCAATTGCGGTGATCTTGACATGAAATTTCTCAGGTAGAGATCTAAGCACATTTCTAACAATCTTGGGTTTGGGAATGGTTTCCCCAAGATGAAAAGCTAAGTTCACTATGTCCTTGAACTTGGCATAGAACTCATCAAATGACTCATCCTCCTCCATCTTAATCTCTTCAAAACTTGTACTAAGCCTCTGAAGTTTTGAATCATTGACAGCCTTGGTTCCTTCATAGGTTGTCTAGAGAATGGTCCATGCTTCCTTAACAGTTTCAGTAGAGGAAATCTTCTTGAATTCTTCATTTGTGACTGCACTGAATAACGCATTCAATACCCTGCTATTGAAGTTTGCTACCTTAATCTTAGCATCATCCCAGTCGGCCGGTGCTTCCGTAGGCTTGGTCTAGCCTATCTCCATAGCTTGCCACACCTTTTCATCTAATGATTGCAAGAAAGCTCTTATGCGTACTTTCCAGTATGCATAGTTAGTGCCATCAAATAAAGGAGGTATAATAAGAGATTGTCCTCTATCCATGACAAACAGGGGTCAACGGATCACACAACAAAGATTAAAACCTAATCAGAGTATGCCTACTCTGATACCACTTGATAGACCAAGAATATATTGACCCCTTATGATGAATTAACAAATTAATTAGCCAAGTTAATTAATTAATTCAATTAGAATGCAATACGCGTGGTAGCACAAACAAATCACCAATTAACTAAATGCAATGGAAAAAATAAATTAAGACGGTGATTTGTTTACGAATGGGGAAAACCTACACAGTAAAAACTCCACCAGGTGATTTTAAGGTCACGACTCTCGAGAATTCACTATTATCATAATAAGCGGTTACAAGTAAAGGAATCCCAATATCTTATACCAACCTACAGTTGAATCCTTACCCCCAATACCCAATTGAACTTGTTCTGTAGTGACAATCTCTCTTTTTCAATGCACGGCTCTCAATACATGACTAACCAATTCGATGCGCGGATCCCAGTTGCGGCTTACTCACCAACTTGAGAAAGATGTTGGCTGCAAAGTTCTTCAATTCATCAACACAATGAAGATCACAAAGCTCATTGGTTACAAAACCCTACGGTGTACAAACACAGCAGCTTCTTCAAGTGAAAGATGAACTAGGACAAATTCTGTCTCCGATCACAATTTGTATGAACACAATTTCACTTCACATTTGCGCAACCTTTGACAGCCCTTAAAATAATCCTTGTATATGTTTAAGGTTGTAAGAAAAGAAAGCCCAACCATATACACACGGATTAGATGAAAATCAAAGCTAAAAATCTGTTTTTCATAAACCTCGATAGATAGCTTATCTATCGAGATAGCTGAGTATCGGGCTTTAGTAGCTTTTAAACCTCGATAGATACTAGCTGTTGAGCTTTAAAATCCAACACTTCTTCACTTGTTTCTTGGACAGACTTGCATGGTTTTAACACTTATTCTTGAAACCTTATTCCTTGAAGCGTTAAACAAATCATATATCTACCCAATTACAAGTAAAGTGTATTTTGTCAAAGGATTAGCCAATTCTAATTTGACATATGTTCCTAACATTAAATCACATATGTCCTAACATTGAGTGGTCATGCTGTTTGGCTCTTGAGATCGAGAGAGGTGTTCTTGTTAAGAATGGATGGGAGAGCTCGAGTTTAGTGTGTGTGAGAGAGTGAGAGATGAGAACACGATGAGAGCTTCTTCTTCTTCTTTTTTTCTTTTTTTTTTTTCTCTGAATGAGAACACAGTGGAGCTTGAGCTTCAATCTTTATAGCTTAAAAAAATAATTTTTTTTTGTTTTTTTTAATTAAAATTAAAATTGAGAAATCTAGCTTTATATTTTTAATAATATTTTTAATAAAATTAAAATTAAAATTGAAAAAACTAACATGGCGCTGACGTGGTATATTTAAAAATGCCAGATAATTATTTTTAATAATATTTTAATGGCCACATCAGCAAGCAAGACACTTCATCTGCCACGTAGGAGGTTTCTGTTAGTAAGTTGACGGTAGGGACCATTTTAAAAACAATTTTCTTTTTTTAGGGACTACATTAGTAACGAAATCAATTTTGGGACCAAAATGGGAATTAACCCAAAATGTAGGAAATAAAAGTGCATTTTTGCCAATAAATAAATAACGCACACAATCAATATCAGACACACAAACATACACTCACACAAATAATATATAAATTTATAATAAAAAGAGATACACTTTCAACTCACAAACACTCACTATTTACTCTTAAAGTCAAAGATACCAATAGTCAGATAGATAAAAAGAGATTCATGAGAGAGAGAGATCTGTGATTTATTTTATTGGTTGGTTTTGGGATATATGGATTGTTTTGTGTTGTTTAGTTTTGGGTTGAATTGATCTATGTTAAAGTGTGCAAGATTTAAGTCAAGGTGTACATAAACATTTTAAAGGTAAATTAAACTAATAAAATAATATTTTATACATTTAATATTATTGCCAATTGGATAGTGTAGATATGATGACATCTTAATCATTCAGGTATAGCAAGCATCAGTGTTGCCTAGGTTTAACATAGCTATTACAATAAATCATAAATGATAAATTGTTACTCATTCTAATTTGAACTTATGAGTAAAATTAATTTTTTTTTATTTACTAGTCACAATTAGTAATAATTTTTCACCTAAGTTTTGTTGTAAAAGTGTTATGAAATTTTTGTGGACATAGTATATCTAATATGAAAGGTGTTATTTGGTAATAGATAGTTGTGAACTATTTGATATTATGCCAAATGCTCTTTTTATTTATTTTTTTTTCAAAGCAGAAGATTTGTCGTTAATGTTGTAGAATATATTACAAATAGAGAAGTGTTGTCACAGTTGCATGGGCTACATGGACGAATAGGAAGAAGTCAGACATGGAGAGGCTAGTTGGTGCTACCAGTATCTAGAGGAGTATAGGGTGATTTTGAAGTGGGCTTGCAGTTTGCACATGATGTGGGGATCCATGAGTTCAGTTTAGAGGGTGATTCTCTAGTTATTTCCAATGCTCTAAGCTAGCAGTCCCCTCCCCCTTCCTCTGGGGCTCAGGTTGTTTATGGAATTAATGTTGTATACCATATCCTTCCATCAAAAAAAGAAACAAAAAATGATGTATACCATATCCTTGATTTCCTTGGAGTTGAGATTTTCTATGTTTGTAGGCAGGGTAATAAACCTGCACATTTGCTAGTTAACATGTTTAGAGTTTGTTTGGTATTGTTATTTAAATAATAGTTTTCAGTGTTTAAACACCACAATACATCTTTTGACAAGGCTTTTTAACTCACGTATTTTTACAACACTTAAACAATGTTAATAGAAATCTCTTACTAAACGGCCCTTAGGCATTGAAAATTTTTTCTACTTTGATCGAAAAAAGTCCTTATTTCTAAGAACAAGCTCTTCTCCATGGCAAACTTTTGACTTTTAAGTGTAAATAAAAGTCTTTGTCTTCCCATAGGAAAAAAAAAGTGTTGTCTTGATTGTTGATGTGGCTTCCAATTTCATTAAAGAATTAGGACTTATTGTTATTGGCAACTCGTAGAGCCGGTGTTTTATAATTTTCAAACCTCTTTTTTTTTTTTGGCTAACAAGTTAGAATTCAAAGATGTTTCTTCAAAAAAAAAAAAATAATAATAATACAGTTAGGATTCAAACCTCTGTGTTGAGAAAAGAAAGATAATATTTTCTATAATGCAATTTCTTAAAATATCATGTTAGCAAAATAAGAGCAGTGTTATATTTACGGTTACAAATAATTGAAATGTCATGCCCAGTAAACTGAAATCTTGATCACAATTTTCTATCACAGTAACATAATTTAAATATTACTATAACTAGATCTTGATCATCATTTAACAAATACACCATACATTTTATTCTTTATTTTGCAATTCATCCTATTAAAATAATCCACTTTCTAGCCATATTAACAGCAATAATACTAGCAACAACTCACAACCAAACTCACCGCTGTCACTACCATTGTACACCATGACCCACCGTGACACAATGCCAAGACCCACCCCACCGCTGATCTGAACCCAATGCCACCGTCAATTTGAACCAAATAGCAAGTTGGGAATGGATTTTGCATTTTTTGCATTCCCAGAGGAAATGCTCTTAAAAAAGTGAATTTAAAAAAAAAAAAATTTATATTTAGTTCAATTTCAAAATGGGATATCATAAGCATTAAGGACAAAATTTGAAGAAACTCTCTCTCTCTCTCTCTAAAAGAATCATTTAAAATTAAGGTCAAATACACTATTAGTCCATGAAGTTTGTCTATTGAGCATACCTTTACCTTAGAAGCACATAAAATTATAAATCAATTATCAAACACGTATGAAGAAATAAATTCACATCTCTTACTAGTTACTATTGTAAAAACCTCATCTAGACAATAATATATTTAACTTCTCTTTTCCTTTTCGCAGATACTGTCAAAACTAAAAATCTTAATTTAGTTGCATAAAATTTCAAATCCAGCAATTCTTAAGAATCTTATGACGAAAAGGATCATATAAGAAATAATGAGAGTTACATGAGAAAAACACGTAATACATAAATGGTCATATATATGTACCACACGAGATCAACTTTGTTACTATGATAGAAAAATTGTGATAGTAAATAATTGAAATGTCATGTCTAGTAGAGAGAGGATTAATTGCTCGAAGCAGATAATATTATAATACATGCATTTATATGTTGGAGTTTTTGGTTGACAAGAATCTTGTCCTTGCTCACAAAGTACTTAGTCAGAAAGATAGCAGATAATATTAAGTTAACTAACATTTACATAACACAAGATTAAGATATTGCTGCATTCCAGCCTTTGATTGACAAGATCCATGTACCATGTATGCAGCCATAGACTGTGTGCCAATGAATGTACAGACATAGGCCCCAAGAATTTGCACGCACACACACACGAGTCAAACTTGACGGTTTGCTAAAGGCTTGGACAATTTAATGAACAGTAAAAGTTTCACAATCAACCCCATGAGATGCCAGATTGAATGATTGCAACTAGCAAGTTCCCTGGGCATGTTTTAGAATCATCTATAATGGAACTTTCTATGAGCAGATCTTCACCTTCAGAATATACTTGAATGTTTCAATTCACTAAACAAGCCTTACTATAGTAAAAATCTCACTTAGACATGAATACATTCACCCTCTCTCCTCCATTTCGCAGATAATGTCAAAATTATAAATCTTAAATCAGTTGCATAACAGTTGGAATCTAGCACTCTTTAAGAAGCTTATGATGAAAAAGGACCATGAGAAATAAGGAGGGAGGTACATGAGAAAAGCAAAGCAAGTGATACAATGGAGATCAACTCTGTTACTGTGATATAAAACTGTTTAGATTGACTACATTTGTAAGGAATAACATGATGTAAAAACTACTTAATGAACCCAACCATCCTTTTTTTAAAATTTTAATTTCAAACCATCTAAGGTATGTTTAAACAAAAATAGGAATTTACTCGATCAAAGCTAAACAAAAGCTTCACACTAGGCTAATTCTATTGTTCAGAAATTAATCAGACACTACCACAGCTTCCAAAGCTAACCAACAGGCAACAGGATAAGAATGAGGGAACCGAAACTGAATTAAAAAAATAAATAAATAAATAAAAAGAATGTAACAGGTAATTCACCATTCTTTATTTGTCCTCAACTGTAATGCCCCAAGATGTACAAGCTATATCATAGGGAAAAATAAAAATAAAAAGAAAAACTATCTTAGAAGTGAGGGCCCTTAGGTGTGGGTAAAAAAGTGTGTAAAAATATGTATAAAATTATACCAGAAGTATTAGACACTTAGCAAAGAATTCTCTTAAACGTAGATGAATTGCAAAAAGAAAACTAGAAAACTAATAGAGAGAGGATTAATTGCTCGAAGCCCGCTTGAGATTGCTAAAACTGAATCTTGAATTGGTTTGATCCCAATAAAGTCCAATCTCATCACCTTTGTTCGGGCCCCTCTTCCACACAAATTCATTAGTCCATTTTTCAATGAGGACATAACTCCCATTACTTGGCCACTGTTTGAAGATCAACTGATGTTCTTGATGCTTTCAATGCGCCTTGCATCCCATTGTGGAAAATTTAGCTTTATTGTTTGGCAAAACATTACATAGTATGTAGAGAGAAGCAATTTGTATTTTAAACAAAAATAGGTTTTACTCAATTCAATTGTATCAAGCAGTAACTAGATGAGTACATGCAGTAAATATCAGTATGATCAAAGCTATACAAAAGCTCCACATTAGGCTAATTCTATTGTTCATGAATTAAGACAGTGATCAAAGCTTGTAAAACTGACCGACATGATAAGAACAAAGGATTTGAAACTGATTTTAAAAAGAATGGAATAGGTAATTCATTGTCCTCCATTTCTCCTATACTGTAATACCCCAAGATGTACAAACTACACTACTCAGATTAGTTTAGAAGTTACAATATTTCAAGCTTCCACTTCCTAGGTATTAGACAATTACCAAAAGAATTCTACTTTAACAATAAAGGAACTGCAAAAGAAAACTAGTAGAGAGAGGATTAATTACTCGAAGCCCGCTTGAGAATGCTAAAACTGAATCTTGAATTGCTTTGATCCCAATAAAGTCCAATCTCATCACCTTTGTTCAGGCCCCTCCTCGTCACAAATCTCTTATTCCATTTTCTAATAAGGACGTAACCCCCACAAAAGTTCTTGAAGATCAAAGGATGTTCGGACTTGGTATCACAATCCCAAACAGCAACTCGTACCCCATTATTAACGCTTTCAATGAGTCTTGCATCCCATTGCGGCAAAATATGCTTCTTAACCAAGTCTTCTGGTAACAAGAGTTGGGAAATATCACTTAACGCAATCTTCTTCTTGATAACCCAAGGGTCAAAGCCAAGCTTCAAGTCCAATGACACAACGTTAGGCCCTGCTTCTTTTCCGAAAGTCCAGTGAGCACCAAGTTTCATTCTTTTGATTCCACAAGCTGTACATGAAAGAGAAGATATGGCTAACTTTTCACTTGCTTTCCTCTTATTGGTGATGCAAGAACCATAACCCAGCTTCAATTCTGTTGAAACCTCTTCAAATTCTTGATGGGTTTTTGTTGCAAACACGTTTTCTTGACTGACTTGGAGTTGATCAATCTCTGGAATAGGAATAAAATTATAGAAGATAGGTTCTTTCTCTGTACTTTCAGAACCAGAGGAAACAATAATCTCATTAGTTGTGAGATTTTCTTTCTTTGCTTCAAAGATTTCCATTGTAAGTTCTCTGTTCTGGCCATCTTTTCCTTCTTGATTTTGCTTGGTTTGTAGCATACTCATATGCTTCATGGCTTCAGTGAACGAAGTGAAGGACATTGGGCTTAAATGAACCTCCATTACGTTTTGAAAAAACATAGCTGAAAGAAAGAATGGGTTACAGAGAGTTTGTGTTTCTTGGAGACTTGGAACGAAGAGAAATGTGAAATGCTTTGATTTTTTGCCGCCTCTATTCTAGCTAGTCCTGTGACACTAGGCTAAATAAAACAGTAAAACTATCCTAATTCCAAATAAGCATTCTTCGTGTTATCCAAGAATAAGCCAATCAAATAACCAAACACTTACTAACATGACTCAAGTTCATTCTCTCTCTCAAGTTCCCAAATAGTTCTTGAAGAGCACGGGCACTGCCAGATCAATGCATGACGCAATTAGGGAAACACTTAAAGCCTCGAACGAAAAGAAAAGAAAAGAAAAGAAAAACTCAAATTTTTACTAATAGAGATATCCTTGTATCAATGAGAGAATTAATTAAGTCTTAATAATTCACCAATAAATAAAAAGTAAAAAAAAAAAAAAATGTTTTTTTTTTCATTGGATGTGATTGTTTGTTTGTCTCAGTTTTAGAGTATAAAACTTATTTAATCTTTCTCACATAAATGATGAAAGAATTCATTAATCTCCCATGGTAAATAAATTTATACTCAAATTTTATTTAGAGATATTAATTATATATAATTTTATTAAAATTTTCAATCATAATTTTTTAGTATTTGGTTGATTCTCTCAATAAATAGTATTTACTATTTATTTTAGCTGTATAGTCATTGAGTAATACGATTGATTTGTTTTAATTTGTAATTTTGCATCTAAAAAAATAGATTTTAAATGAAAAAAATACCAAAAGTTAAATAAATCTTTTATTAATATTCAAATATGCCCCATTTAAGGTATTTGCCTTAAGCCCCACAATGCTTTGAGCCTGGGTAATGGAGGTTGGTTTTGTTCTTAAAGAGCACAAGTAGGATCCAATGGCAATGGAAGAGGTTGGCTTAGACAAAGACACAACCCTCTCCTTCCTCCAGGGGTCCAGCTGAAATAGTGTTTCTAAGACACGGTTTGGTATAAAATGAATACTAAAAAATTATTATAAATTATTATTAATTGATATGTAAAACTAAAATTTTGTTTTTAGGATACGATTTATATATTACATAAATAAGATTGTATTTATGCCTTAAGGGTAGATGATTGAATATCTTTGTCTTAAAGGTGGATGTCAATACCCAAATTGACATGTAGAATTGAAATCATGTTTTTAAGGTGCGATTTTTACATAACATGAATAAGATTGTTAAAAGTGGATGTTTGATGTCCAAACTCATATGTGAACTAAAATAGTATTTCTAAGACACAATTTTGGTATAAAATAAATATTATTTTAACTTTTTTCTTAGAGATTTCCAAATCTGGATATGTAGAAATGAAATTGTGTTTTTGAGATATGATTTCTACATAACATGAATAAAATTGTTTTTTTATTTTAAACTAATGCAAGTCCTATGAGATGCACGATTTTGAGTATAAATTCTTAAAACATATAATTTTATTTTTAAAAAAATAGTTAAATGAATTATTATTATTACATAATTGAAAATAAAAATCACCTTACATGTTTGTGTGTGTATATGCATGAAAAAAATATAAATTCAATATTTAGAAATAATCCATAAAACAATTGAAACAAATTTATGCTTAAACCCCAATTCAATAATTAAAAACAATTCATCTAAAGATTTCTCCATAATTTCTAAATATTATATATTTTTAAATCTCGAAATATTAAAGTTGATAAGAAATTAGTAAGTTAATGTATATATAAAAGGTCATTTTTCAAATATAAATATAAAAATTGGAGTGAATGCAATTATACAAAAAGCTTTTGTAGGGTGGTTCTACTCTTACCAACCCCATTCATATCACGTGTAATTCCAAAATTTTTAATTCCATTGGATCTAAGTATCTAACATTTAAGCAGCTCATCAAATGCCAAAACTTTGTAGCTCAACTGGTTGACATATTTAGGTGTTCCAAAATATTCAAGGTTCAAATTTTATCTCTTCCATTAAGTTAATGATAAAACTATTATTAGTAACATTTATTAGGCTTATCTATTTAGCTTTCTTGCCAAATTGATATCAACTCTTTTATTTATTTTCTTAGAAGAATATAATACAACTAAAAACCTATAAACAATAATTTAAAATTTAATATTAAGAATATAATCAAACTTATTTATTATTTAAAATTAAGAAACTAACACAAATCATAAATTAAGATATAAATGTAAAAAAAGAATAAAGAATATACCTGATTGTTTCCTCTATCACTTTAAGAGATAAAAGTATGAGAATGTAACCAAAACCTGAACCAATTATTGTAGAAGAGAACAAATAAGTATAAAAGTTTAATATTATGAATTGGGTTAATCTACCTATCAATTTCTAATGCGGAATTCATGAATTTAAGTAAGTGTGTGAGAAGTTTTTATTAATTTTTTTGAAAAAAAAAAAAAGCTTAAACAAAATGAAAAAAATAATAATAATAAAGAAAGAATACATACATGCGTTGTTGTGAGATTTAGACATTCGCATATTAAAGTAAGCTTCACTTCAAAAATGATATATATATATATATATATATATTATAATATATAGGTGGAGTTTCATTTGATATAGAATTTAAATCCTATTGAATTTAAATCATTGTGTTTGTTTCTATCCCATAGATCCCATAAAAAAGCAGTCATACAAATAGGAAAAAAGAAAAGAAAGGAAACGTTGATATACCTTTTTTTTTAAGAAACGTTGATATACTTACTACTTAGTAACGTATATTATACTCCATATTTATATATAGTTTTTTTTTTTTCTTTTTTCTTTTTTGAGAAGCATTATATATAGAATTTTAAGCTGTATAGAAGTTGATTGATACTATATAAAAGAGAAGCTATTTCCCTTAAACTCAGATACTTATTATGTTATTTACAAATTTATTTTACTTTATCTAATTTTTTTTGGTAAATCGGTTTGAACAAATAACTTGTTATCTTTTGTTCTATTTTTTAAAAAGTTTAAAAAATATAAACAAATAAGGTTGCTGTTTTTTTTTTTTTTAATCTATAAAAATTTATGCAATTTGGTGTGGCCACTTAATGCAAATATGAACAAAAAACTTGCTATCTTTTGTTCTATTTTTTTTTTTTAATTTGAAAAATATAAACAAATAACGTTGCTGTTTTTTTTTTTTTTTTAATCTATAAAAATTTATACAATTTGGTATAGTCGCGCGACCACGGTTTTAAAGCCCAACTTGTATGGACAAAATTTAGGTACAGTACTTTAGGTGCTGTTTCTTAGGTTTCCCTCTTAAGATTCAATCATATGGCTATTTAACTAAAAAATACACTTTCATCCCATGAGAAAAAATTCACATGGCAAAATGAAAATCTTAAGAGGGGAATCTAAGAAACAGTACTTAAGTACTATACCTAAGTCTTGTCCAACTCGTATTATATAGTATATGATATGATATGATGTGAATGTTGATATACGAAACACATAAAATGAATAGAAAATTGCTAAGACCACCGGGCTTTGTAGCCTAGTGGTACCTGATACCATGTGCATCTTTGAGCTCGGGGTTCTATCTCCCATAATTACCTAGCCAAAAAAAAAATAAATAAATAATAGAAAATTGCTAAGAATTTTATAGTTTTCTTTATTCTGTGCATGGAGTACTTAGGCCACTTAATTGAGAAGAAATGTATGGAGGGAGTGTGGAAGCCTTTGAAAGCCTCGAGAGAGAATATTGGTATATCCCACCTCTTTTTTGTAGACGATCTACTTCTATTTGCCAAAGTAGATGAGGATGCTTGTGAAGCTATCTCGGAAGTGTTGGATGAATTTTGTGAGGAGTCGGGTCAAAAAGTGAGTATGGAGAAGTCAAGAATCTACTTTTCCCCTAATGTGCAAGCTGAAATTAAGAGTGGAGTCTGCTCAAGGTTGGGAATTCAAGCCACGGCGAATATTGGGAATTATCTTGGCTTCCCAATCAAACATAAAGGGGTTCCAAGAAATAGAATGAACTTTATAGTTGAGAGAGTTATGAGCAAGTTGGCTGGTTGGAAGACTAGATTTCTTTCATTTGCAGGCAGATCGGTTTTAGTGAAATCAATCATGTCTACTATTCCGAATTATGTAATGCAAGCAGCTAACCTTCCTACTCACCTTTGTGACAAATTGGATAAAATTAATAGAGACTTCTTGTGGGGTTCAACAAGTGAAAAGAGAAGACTTCATTTGGTAGGGTGGAGTAAGATTATTAGGCTGAAGGAAGAGGGAGGCCTTGGAATTCAAGCTGCTAAATTCAAGAATTTGGCATTATTAGCAAAGCTAAATTGGAGGTTGAATCAGGAAAAGAAAGTCTATGGGCTAAGGTAATTCTGAAGAAGTATTGTTCAACGGATAGAAGGAGAGCTAGAGACCCGGAAAAGTTGCCATGTTTTCCAAATTGGAGAGCCATAAAAGCTGGGTTTCAAACCTTTGCTGAGGGTATTTGTTGGGGGGTTGGGAATGGAGAAAGAATTAAGCTTTGGGCGGATAGTTGGATAAGGGGATGCTCATTGAGAGAACTGATTGAAGGCCCTTTGACTCCAAGGGAGATGGATATGAAGTTGTCAGAGTTATTTCTTGATTCGGAGCAAGGGTGGAAGTGGGATGCTCTATCCTTTAAGTTGCCGGTTAGTATTAAAGATAGGATTAAAGCTGTTCCAAGGCAACTGGTTGGAAGAGGAGAAGATGTGATTATGTGGAAGCGTACTAAGGATGGAGAGTTTACTACAAATTCTGCCTATGCTTGGTTGAATGGATCCCAACAAGAGGAAACTAATTTCCAAGGGCAGTGGATATGGAAGATAAATATGTTGCCAAGGATTATTAATTTTCTTTGGCTATGTATGCATAACAGTCTGCCTGTTAGATCTGTTTTGGCTATGAGGGGTATAATACGGGAGAGCTGCTGCCCTTTATGTAACAATTTTCCGGAAACTATTAGTCATTTATTAAAAGAGTGTGTGGTGGCAAAAGATTTATGGTTTAAACTTAGGGTCCCCCATGAAATGGTTAGTTCCTTTGCTGAAATGGATTTGCTTGAATGGCTAAAAGTTAATTGCCAAAGTAAGACGTTACATTATTCTTCTGTGTCGTGGTCTTATGTTTTTTCTTTTGCAATTTGAAATTTGTGGAAGCATAGAAATGGCATGGTGTTTAATAATAATATTGTGAATAGAAGCTTACATAGTGTTAGTAAAAGTCAAGCCTTGGAATATTACTACTGTGTGGGTAAGGTTAGGGGTCAAAAGAATAAGGTGGTTTGTAATGTCAGGTGGGAAAAACCTCCCTTAGGATGGTGTAAATTAAATACTGATGGGGCTTCCTTTGACAATCCGGGAAGGGCAGGAGGAGGGGCGTTATAAGAGATAGTGAGGGTAGATGGTTGAGAGGCTTCGCTCAGTCTATTGGCTTCACAACTAGCATTACAGTAGAATTTTGGGTTTTAAGGGACGGTTTATTGCAGGCTGTTCAGATGGGAGTGCAGAAGCTTGTGATTGAATTAGATGCTAAGGTGGTTGTTGAGCTGGTGCAGTCTTACTCTCCCTCTAATGCTTTTTATTCTTCCTTACTGGCTGATTGTAGGTCGCTTCTGGGCAAGTTTCAGCACTACAGGGTGCAGCATGCATTCAGGGAAGCGAATAGAGTCGCTGATGCTATGGCTAAGTTAGGTGGAGTGATGCAAGATCATTTTGTAGTTTGGGATAATCCCCCATCTGATGTAATTTCAGCTTTTGTGTATTCTGATACTATTGGGGAAACTGTATGTAGGCTTGCTGTTTCTAACTTAGTCATTTTGGCTTAGTTGTTTAATAATATTTCCTATTAACCAAAAAAAAAAAAAAATTATAGTTTAATTAGTTGGCATATTCTATTATTTAAAAAAAAAAAAAAAAAAGACAAACAAAATTAAAATCCCTAACTCCCAAATATCAAATTATCAAGATTAAAAAAAAAAAATCAAATTAACAAAAAAAATTGAAGAAAATCCACAATCTCTCACTTTTAAAAAGTTAATTAATAAATTTAAAACTGCGGTCGTGCGAATCCGACTTGACCAAGGTCTCAAGCCACCTCAACACAACTACTTTGTGGTTAGACCGCTAGAGCTCTCTACTCTGCTGCTAATTTAGCAAGAAAAACAAAAAAAAAATACGGCGTCGTTTTGTTACCGCCAATCTTCGTCTTCTTTTTCGCTCTCTGCTACTCAGTACTAACTGTAACTCTCTCTCTAACAATGGATTCGTACTTTCCGTTACTTGAAAGGACCAAAGTGCCCCAACCTTCGCTGCAAAAATTCGCTGTAATCTCAATCTTCTCGAAGCTCCGGTCCGCCCCGAAGCACCTAGACTCCGAATCCGAACCCGGCAGAGACGCCATATCCCAGTGCCTCCACTCGGCTTCTCCGCCCGTCGTCGACCAATCGGTTCGCGAGCTATGCCGCCTCGTCACCGAGGCCAACTACGGCGTCTCTCGCGCCTTGCTGGAGCTCCAGTCCGCTCTCGAAGGATCCGACCCGAATCTCGTCAACCTCTTCGTCAAAGCAATCGGGTTCCTCGTTCGGTTCGAGTTCCAGAGGAGCAATGGCGCGTGGAGATTCAGTTCCGCTGAGACTCACCCGTTTGTTAAGGTGAGTGAGAGAAATGATACGAGTTTAAGTCCCTGTTTGGTTGCGCAGAATAAAATTTTTTTTTTTTTTTTTGATTGGAAGTCTACAATGTCATTAAACTTGGGTAGAACCCAGAGAAATTACATCAGAGTTAACTTCAGATACAATAAAAGGGGGAGTGTCCTCCACCCAAATAATACAATCTTCAATTTCCTTAGCATGTCTAGCCATTAAATGAGCTGCTTTGTTACAGTCCCTTCGTGCAAAACGTGCCTTCCAGGACCTGAAATTTGGCAACCATGCCTTAGTTCCCGAGATGAGTTGCTGGATTGATAAAGGGGCAGGTTGCTCTGTAGACAAAGCATGAATGACCACCTGTGACCATTGCATTGGATTTGGGACCGTTATTTTTAGCTTTATACAGAAATTCTTGATTATTTGCAAATTATTGGTCGTTAGGCTCTGTTTGTTTTAGCTTATTTTGTTCAGAGTGATGCTATGTGTCATCGATCACAAAAAGTAATTCAAATATTTATTTGTTGTAATTTTGAAATAGCACCAACCACATTCATTGTTTGTAACATTTTGTAGTAAAATTGATAGAAATTTTAGCATTTTATTTTGCCAGATACCATGGTACTTTTACACACCTTATTTTTTTTATTAAAAAAAAAAAAAAAAGAGTGAAAGTGAGCCCTTCCAAACAGAACCTAAAGCTAAAAAACTGTATGTGTATGACTAAACTACACTTTGGGCCTTTTAAGATTGGGGTTGTTTCATTTTGGCTCTTTATGTTTCTAAATTTTTATTTGGCCATTCATGTTTAAGAGCATTTTCATGTTGGTCATGTCATTCATTTCTGATAGTAATTTGACTGGTAAGTGCCATATAAGTGTTGTCCATGAAGGCACATTACCCATATAATGACAAGTGTCAACTGATTACTAATGGAAATGGACGACAAGACCAAAATGAAAATGAAATCAAATATGAAGGGCCAAAATGAAAAACAACCCCAAATTGTAAGGGCCAATAGTATATGGTAGCCAATTGTGTCTTATCCGATTCTTATTTTGTTTATTGTGTAAAAGTATAGTTGTACCTAGAACTAGAATAAGCTAGAATAAAATGAGGCTTTTAAAAATTGTACCAAGGAATAAGCAAAATAAGCTAATGGAAATGAGCTCATCCAAATGGACCCTTTTATGTACAAGTTGGATAAAACAAAACCCAGTCTTACTTTTTGGAAATTTTGAATATTGGTGATCAGTGTGGCCAAATAATTGTAGAATTTGAGGCTTAAAGTAGTTTTTGCGTTTTATTATTATTATTTTGGTAATGGTTTGCAGGTCCTCTCGTGCCGACCAGAGGTTCAGACTGAGCTTGTGCAGCAAGTGTTATTGTTTATGGCACAGAATAAGCAGTTGGGAATGGTGGAAGTTTGCGAATTCTTGAGACCATTTTTTAATTATTTTATTTTGAGGATACCTGTTTCGGATTCGTCTTCGTCTTTGTTTGCGAGGCATATAATATCATCGATGGCATCTATTTGTTGCTCGTTCCCTCTAGAGGCAATGCCAGTTTTTAAGTTGCTCATGGAATGCATCAAATTTCTTCCGTGCAAAAATTCAGAAGTAAGTATGCATGTTAGTGAAAGTATTGTCTATACTGACTTCATTTGATTCTGTTAAGGTGATTAGTTTAAGTAGGGAGTCTATTGTTTCCCATGTAGCTTTATGCTAATTATGTTCTTACTTCATGATAATTTGCAGGACTTTAGGAATTTTATGTACTTTGTGGAGTGTGTGGTGGATGCGTATATAGTAGTATTGAGAAATTTGTCCGGAAGGAAATTGGTATGCTCTTATAGCTTTACTTCAGTGCACCCTTGGACTTTTAAAAGAATTCTTCTTGTTTGTTCTGTCTTCAATCTGCTATCATGGGAATGTCTACTTATATTGAGTTTATAGTTAGGAAGTTTGTACCGTACTACCTTGTTTGTGGGTTCACTTCAAGTTATTAATATTTTCCCTTCTTTTTCTCTCTGTCCATGTTAGCAGTTGATTGCTGAAGCTCAACTATGTGGTGTCCAACTGTTAGAGACTATTCTTTCTTTATGTACGTGTCATCGCAGGCATTCTGGTGGGAATGAGCTCATAGTGGAACTGGCAAAGCGGTTATTGTTTGTCCAAAAAGATCTTGGGTTGCAATATGTACCTGAATTATCATCTGTTGTGCTATCTATGTTTGTTATCCTCACAGAGTCAGAGCTTGAACATGAACAACTTTCTATATTGAAAATTTTCCATTTCCTCTTAAAGTGGAAATGTGAAAATGGTACGTTAACTTGATGAGTTTATAGATATTCTGTCAATCAAAATACACATTGTTAAAACTATAATATCTGTATTTTAAGTTTATAGGTTTCTGTCAGTGTGAGTCCATGACACTCATTGACAATAGCCAGACACTCATTGACAATATCCATACACTTACAGAGGGCGTTACATTTGCTCAATCTTTTTGTATGCCTTGGGCACCTGGGAATCCATTTGGTTTCCGTTCTATTATAGTCTATTGTGTTGTTCCTATCATCTGCTAATGATTATGAACTTTCTCCTCTAATTTATGTTTTTCTTTATAATGAATGTAGTGAATGATCCCATTTAATCAGTTTATATTTTTTAATAAGCAGTGATCTCACTGTACATATTACTTGGTCTGTTCTGATTGTGTTTCTCTGTTTATTTGGATGAGTTACTAATTATTTAATTCATCCTTTTTTTTTTTTTTGCTTTTATATTATTTGCCTTTGCAGAATATGATAGTGGCAAAGCTGCCTGTGGTCCGAGTGAAGAGCTTTTATTCATATTTCCTGTCATCAGCCTTTTGTCGTCTCCTTCTAAATGCGTCAAAGGAGCAGCAACTGATATGCTTGTCACATTAGAAAAGCTCTTAGTGAAAACGTTGGTAGCACCAGTGAATGAACTAGGAATGAAAGGGGGATTAAATGAGCTAGCTATGAAAGGGGGATTTCCATATCTCAGCACACCTGGATCTATTGCTTTTAGACTGTTGCAGCATTTATGGTTTCAGGTTTCTTTTTGTATCTTATATCTGGATTGTTTATTTCTTTGAAATGTTATTTGATTTTTATATTTGTTTTAGTGCTAAGTAGATGTTGAAAAGAGTGCTTAAGGGCTTTAATGTGGCCTCTGTTTCAAATTCATGATATTCATTCGGAATGAATTTTATATAACTCCTTCTCATAACAAGAGGAAGCCTAACAATCAATATTAGAAATATAATAATATAGATATGCAAGTCTTGCCAGCTATATAAAATTTCTTTTTGTTTTTTTTTTCAGGATCAGTTTTCATTATCTGGTTTCTTCTTTTTAAATTTTGCTTCTAGTTGTAAAGCTGATGGCAAAGAAATGCTTAACTTACCAAAATCTTGGGCTTCTCAACTAAGGGAATACTCTTTATGGATCATTGACAGACGAAAATCGTCCCTGCCTCTCTCTCAATCTCAAGAATTATTTGTAACTGGTAATTGGTTGTGTTCCTTATCATGCAATAAACGGGATTGGTTTGGTTTGGTATAATTTTTTAAAGCTTATGGCTAGTTTGGATGGAGGGAGAGTAGAGTAAAGTTGGCTGGAAATTGCTAGAAATTGCCATTTTCTAGCCAACTCTACTCTACTCCCTCTCCATCCAAACTGGCCAAAGGTTCATTTGCATCAAATTTAGATTGCCCCACTATTGTACCTTGTAGAAATGCCCGTGTTGCTCAGTGCTGTTGCTGGTGTTTTGGTGATGCATCAGTCACTGGGGAATGCTGCTCTAGATTCTTTGGCCGCTATTGGTGTTATGGATCCTAGAATGGGAGTTCCTTTATTGCTAGCAGTTCTATTTTATAGTAACATATTCACTATGAAGGATACTATAAGCCATAATATGTTGGTAAGCTCTCCTTTTATATGCTGGTTTGTTTCTCTTGTACTTAATGATGGGCGTGTTAGCTTTGCCTTTTGGCTCTGTTATCTATCACTATATCTTGATATTCCTCTTTCCCAACCGTTCTTGCAGTTAAAAGTTTTGGGAGTGCTTCCATCACTTGCTTCGCATTCCATGATGATTCCACTCATAGTCCAAACTATCCTGCCTATGCTTCACAAGGATGCCAAACCGTACGTCCTTTGAACAAAATATCCTTGAAGTCTTTCATTTCATTCTCTTATGATTATTTTAGTGGCCTTACCTTATCATGGCATGCTTTGTGGCAATTATTGCTATGTCATGGAGGGGGTTCATCCAACCCCCTGTATTAGATGTTGATAATTACTTATAAATTCTTCTGAATTTTTTCCCCTTACAAATTTCATTATTAAGGAAGGCCATAACTTGAAGAGTGAATGGGATCATTCTTCATGTCTTTTGTTTTGTTTTTTTGTTGTTTGTTTATTTATTTATATTTCTTTTACAGTATCCCAAAGTATTCTTTTCTGGGCATACATACCTTCTTTGTATGAATGACCATATTCTGATTTGTGGTGAATGATACAATCTTGAATGCATAACCTGGCTTGTTGTCCTACACACGGGTGCACTGGACACACATATACATGCTTGATTGTACTATGATTTGGCAAATTAATCTGACATTATTATTATACCACCAGAACACTTGTACGAGAATGAAAAACACATAATTCTCATGTGATAGGATCATGGGTTTGTCATTTAGGGAACCATGGGTTGCTTTATCTTGTCCATTCTATATCTATACCAGAATTGTACTCAATATACCCAATATATGGAGTTTTGATCAATATCTACTTCTATATTAAATTGTTGTCTTGCTCTGTGGGGGCTGGCTTGTGTGGCTCGGTAGGGGCTTCTTGTTTCCTTTTTGGATGTGTGGCTGTCTGACAATTTCTTGTTTCATGGCATCGTTGTCTGTAGTGGTTCATTTCACCTGATCTGTTCATCAACATTATGTGTTGAACTGCTGATTATATTAAATTCACATGGGGCTTACCTAGGGACTTTAGGTTTCACTCATGTTGTTTGTTATCATTTGAATGTAACATGTACAATTAATAGTTTGCTTACATTTTTTTAAGCCTATTTCAACGGTTTTTATTTTATACACAGAACATTATATGCTACAGCCACTCGTTTGCTTTGTCAAACCTGGGAGGTCAATGAACGTGCCTTTGGGAGTTTGCAAGTAAGATTTTTCTTGTGCTTCTTTCTTTGTTGCCTGATGGCATATGGTCTTTTTCTCTTTTAAAAGAAAAATTCAGGGCAGTTAAACTAAGTATGGAACAAAATGCAGATAATGTGATGATTGCAGACAGGCCAATCCCCTGAGCACTACCTCTTATGCTGTGTGCTTGCCATTTTCTTAGTTATTATTGCTAATTTGTTCTCTTTTAATTCTCCATTGCTTCTTCTCAACATTTAGGGTGTACTACTCCCAAAAGGGTTCACTGAATTCATGTCTGAGAGAAATATTTGCATCAGTATTGCTGCTTCCATTCAGGATGTTTGCAGAAAAAACCCTGATAGGGGTGTGGACCTTATCTTGTCTGTTTCGGTATGGGTTTTAAAAGCTGTTTTGTCTTTACTTTGTCCTATGCATGCAGTTCTAAATTCAATTCTTTATCTTTGGATCGACAGGCTTGCATTGAGAGCCGAGATCCTGTAATTCAAGCTATTGGTCTTCAAAGTCTTGCCCATCTTTGTGAAGCTGATGTAATCGGTAATCTTAATTGTGTTTAAACTTAAAATATTTTTTCTATTTCCCATTTATTCCTTAAGAAGCTTAAATTTAAAAATGTGGTTTCTTCATATTTCTGAATGTCTGAAAACCTCATCATATCTTCAGCAACCTTCAGCAACTATGGAGAACATTATAAAAAGTGAGATCTCTCTAAGTTGATCTTTCTAATGTTTACTGTGACTGGTCAAGATATACTAATAAATTATGATTTTTTGTGTTATAAAAAATTAATCTGACATAGAATACTACTTGGTTTTTAATTTGAAAATTTTCATGTGAACTATATGTGTGTTAGTTTTTCTCTTAATTTTTTTTAAGGAAAAAAAAAATCATTAAGGCAGTTCACATGTCATGGTTGTCTCAACTCTACGCTTGGCCCTATGGAAAAAAAGAAAGGTGCCGGGGTCCTATAATCCTTGATTGCCAGATTTACTTGGCATCAAGCAGGCACTCTCCTGAGTGCACTAGCATGCGCTAATTTCGGTTCATCTACTACTACTAGTTGGTTGGAGTGTTGTTTTCACTGCACAGATTGCTTATGTGGAATCCTAAAGAGAATCATTTATAAATCAAGCATTATAAACAAATAGCCGTGGTTGTCCATCCATAATTATCAATATTATGGTCAAATTTTCTTTTCTTAAGGGTTTCTAAATCTGTTTGGAAGAGGGTGCCTGCCAATGTTAACTTGTGTAGCTTGCCCAAATGCTTGCTTCAGAATATGTGAAACTATGTGCATCACATGCATGCATGTGTGGTTGGACATAAGGTGTTCTATAATTGCATAATTGACGTTGTGGCATCTTTACATAAAGTGTAGAAGCACTTCAAGTGCAAGCCTGGTTCGATATAGCTTGAGGCCTAAACGACAATTTTAAGTGGGACTCTCCCCCCCCCCCCCCCACACCCCCCCCCCCCCCCAAAAAAAAAAAAATCCATATATATGTGTGTGTAGTTTAAAACTCATTTTTCTTGTTTTTTGAGATGCAAAATTACCAATTAAGTTTTGCATTTAGGTTTATCTACTTTTCAATTGATAATATGACTAGTTCACTTAACGCTCTCATGACATAATTGATAATAAGTAGGATATATTATTTTTTATAATTTTAATTTTGAGAAACTTCTTTTTGCAATAACCTCTGTAACAAGATTGTTGGTAAAAATTTGTAAGAGATACATATATTTAGAAAAGAAGAAAATAATTTAGTCTTTTTATATAATTAATATTTGTTACATTATGTTTTGAACATTATTCTGATTATTTTCCTTGTTATCTTTCCTTTGTTTTATTTCATTTTTTTTCTAAGTCTTTATTTTATTTTTTTGATAGGTAAAAGAGATAGGGCTGTTGTGAGAATTGAACTCGTGACGTTAAACAATAATAATAAGAATCAATTTGGAAACAACTTATTTAGTTAAAACTGAAAACTTTTTGTTGAAAGTACTGTAGATAAAGCTAAAAGTTAGCTGAAATAGTATAGTGGAATCCATGAATAGTACCAAAAAGTGCAATGGGACTCATGAATAGTATCAAAAATAAGCTAAATGGTAAAAAAAGCTGCCCAATATAAGCTTATCCCAAACGCAACCTAAATATCTCTTTATTTTCCTAAGTCTTTTTAATGAATTTCTTGTTGAATTATGCGATTTCATATATATTTTTTTTTCCCTAGTAATATCTTTTTCAAGGGATTCAGTTAATTTTCCTATACTTCTATCATTTTTTCTTATATTTTTCATATCAATTATGATATTTTAAGCATTATTATTATTATTGTTAAAAAATTTCAAATAAAAAGAAACACTATCTACAATATAAAACTATAATATGACAAGAATAAACTAAATTTTAAAGTGTAGAATAATAGAATCTAATTTATCAAAGAATATCCCAACATTGTCAACCTGCCTGAACAAATTCGGATTTAACATATATCTGTATGAATTAATATTGTCAACACCTAGGTTAATTTATATGAAAACCAAATATTATGGTTCAATGAAAAATTCAACAAAAAAGAAAAAAAAATATTTAATTGTAGAAAAGAGTTTTAATTTACTTTGGGGGGTAAGGTGAATCATTTGTTCTAATTTTGATGAAGGAAAGCTAAAATCTAATTTCTGATTTTGATTTTGGTGATAAGAGCAAAAAGATTGTTTGGTGTGTGGCTATATGGGCGACCGGGTGACTAAAGTTGACAATCTACTGTGTATTGGGTGGGATATTTGGTTACAAAAATTGAAACCTCGAGTTGTTATGGAAAATTGATCATCAATGATGATTTGGCACAAAAATTTTATAGTTTCAATTCACAGCTGGAATTCTATTGGCATGCAATTTTGGGCCCCATATTGGAGTGGGGAAGAGAGCACACAACCCATCTAGGTTTTTTTAAAATTATTTTTTCAAGTAAAACTAATTATTAACCTAACTTTTGGGGGTCTTTTAATAATAGGGGACCCTAGGCAACAGCCTAAGAGCCAGACCTGTTCAAGTGCCTTTGATAATAACTCTTGACAATATTTGTGCGACCTTAAGTGATACTTCAAATATATATATATATATATAAAAGAAAAAAGAAAAAGAAAAGAAAAGTATAGTTATTTGGGAAAGACAGTATCATTGTTTAAGGATATGTTGACTTTTCTCAATGCTATTGTTGTAATTGATTCTAAGAAATTTATATTCTAATATTTTCTGTCACTCATATGAATTTTTACTAGCTTATTTCACATATTTGAAGCATTTTTTGAAAGTATATTCAATAAATTGTTTGTGTCCAGATTTTTATACAGCCTGGGATGTCATTGCAAAGCATGTGTTGGATTACTCTGCTGACCCAATTCTTGCACACAGGTAAGTATTTCTGAGTATGATCCTCTATTTTGGATTATTTATCTGTTCAACTGGCACTGATACCTTATTAATGCTGGAAAAGTTTTCTAGAAAGTTGGGTCAGGTTGGATTCAAGTTATTGTGGAATCCCTTGCCATTCACAACCTATGGGAACTAACAACTATCATTAATAGTAGGTGACGTCTTCCTGGAAAAATAAAATAAATTTGAAGAAAATAACTTGGGTCATGGAGTGATTTGATAACATGCCGAATGTTGCTGGAAATCCTCCATGTAATTTTAGGGACATGTCTCCATACACCTCTGCTCACTGGAATTATTAAAGTTGATTACTTTTAGCCTTTCTGTTGTTCAGTTATCTGCGGCTTTCTGCAACATTCTCTTTGGCATTTTTATTTAACATGAGAGTCGCTTCTTCAATACAGCATTTGTTCAATTGTTCTGATATTTCATATCAAATTTTGTTTTCATGTCTTTCAATCCAGGGATACTTAAGTACCTCTTAATTTTGCTTCTTGGCAGCATTTGCCTTCTGCTAAGGTGGGGTGCAATGGATGCTGAAGCATACCCAGAAGCTTCAGAGAATGTTTTACAGATTTTGTGGGGCATTGCTACCTCTGTCCACCCTAGTCATGGGTTACAATGGGCAATGGCAAGGACTTCTGCTTTTGAGGCATTGACCCAATATGAGGTAACATCTAAAAATGGTTGCAGTAATCTTCCCCCAATTTTCGTTACTTTATGCCTCTAATTGGTGGACTATAATAAATCCTGCATTATTATTATTTTTTTGGCTGGTGACATTGTCTGATTTCTTGCCATTTAATTACTTTCTTTTTGATGTAGTTGTCTTAATTATTCTTTTAAATAATATTTGCCCAGGTATCACATATTGAAAAGAATACTCCAGATTTCAAGAAAAGGAGCACGGAATTGCTTTTTTCTGAGTCAAACCCTAATGTACTCAAGGCCATGGAAGAATTTCAAGTCAAGATCTTAACATATGAGCACATGTAAAGCATGAATTTGCTTTTAACTTTTTTACTACTTCACATGCTGGAGATATATATGATCATAGTTGTCAAAACATGAATCGTATCGTGAATTGATCTTTGATTTTTTTGTATCTTCTATTGTATCGTATCGTGTATTGTAAGATACACAAACACTTAATCAAATATATATAAAATTATAAATATATGTTCATAAAAGGTATTTCATTATAAATTCATAATATATTCAACTAATGACTAAGTAATCATCACTTTATGTAATAAAATTTAATAGAGCTAACTAAATAAATCAAATTAACATATGTTTATAAAATACACATTCAAATTGATTAAACTCAAAAGTGATTATACATGACATATGAGCCCAAATAATAATTTCTTTTCATCATATTCATCATCTTGCGAAATCAATTACATCTAAGCCAATGTTGTTATCATGTTCATTATCTTGCAAAATTATTTATTCATTGACATTTTCTTCATCATCATCAACATTTACTATCTTTTCTAGTTCTTTTATTTTAATAGTTTCCTCTATTTCTTCTTGGGATTCTAGCTTCTTAGAATTAAAAAAATAACAACAAAAAAAGAAACTAATTATAGTCATTTAATACCTTATTCATGGTATAGAAAAGAAATTAGCAAATATGAAGGTGATTTTTTGTGTAGTCCAAATTTTGTAGAAAAAGAGGGGAGAAAATAGAATAAAAATTCATGGACATGTTATTTTATTGGGCTCAATTAAGTAACCCAATAATTGTGTGTTAAAAACAAGTTTAACAAGACTCAAATAAAGAGAATTTTTTAACAAAAAACTCATTTTAAATCCTCGTGCCTATGTATCATATGATACATAGGATTCTACGATATGCATCTATGCATTATGATTTATGAGCACTTTTGATACACCCTTATGATCTTTTTGTACATGATATGCATATTATACCAATTAGCTTTTGTCAATATGCTTCAGCAATCGGCGAAGACTGCTCAAGGAGAAAAGAGTTGTAGGAAGTAAGATTGAGAAGCTTCTGGATGTATTTCCTCAGGTTGTCTTCACTTCAGGTATCATGAACTTAGTGTCCATATAGTGTTGCTTGTGACCTAAACAATTGTGAGTTACTTTTTATTCCTGCTTGTTGATTAAAAATAAAAGGTCTGAATGATTATTCTTTCTACCAAGTTGTGAGAAACTGTTTAACTACTCCCACCTGTGCGGCATACCAAACTATCCAAATTATTCTACTATTATTACAAGTTCTTTTGAAAAATAAGAGAAAGGTATGGGTATAAAGTGACATGTTGCAAAAGATTAGTTCTTTAGTAGAGTGATAATGGTGGATTTTATTGATGATAATTAGTCAAAAATTTTTTACTGTATGAATTCCCTTTATTTTCTGTGACAGCATATCCTCCTCTCTCTTTTTCCCCCAGGTTTTTGTTCTGACCTTCTAAGAGTTACATTCGCAGGGGAAAGAAGTAAGGCTAGAGATTTACCTGGTGCAGCTCTTTTATGTCTTTCATTTACTCCTAAAGATGTGAGCAACCAAGGGGCTTCAAGAGTAAGATAATCATAATTGACAAGATCTTCTTTTTCCCTCTGTAGGATTTACTCTGACATTATGTTGTACAGGGATTACGAGATCCACATGCTGAATATGAGAATGCAATGGTGGAAATAGCAGCATCTCTCCAGCTCTCAAGAAATATTTTTGTTGCACTTCTTGCACTGCAGTCATGGAAACCCTTCATGCGACGTTGGATAAGAGCTGATATCTTGTATTTTGATGCTAAATCATCAACCATCATCCTGGACAAATCTTCCAAAGCTGCTAATGATATTCTGAAGGTTGTCTATCACCTTTGGCTTTCATAATACTCCTTTCACACTCTAGTATTTGGCTGCATCAATTTCAAAGAGATTATTTGGTGTTGTAATTCCTTTTTAATTTTATCATGCAGAGTATGATACGAATAGCAGAAGAAGCTATCCCTAGATCTTCGGAAAATGTTGCTCTAGCCATTGGTGCACTTTGTTTGGTAAGAGTTTTGTGTGATTGTAAAGTTCTCTAGAATTCATAATCTGTGCATATTTTTAGTTAACGGTGAAAGGAAAAATACATAGATCAATGGAACCGTTGTTAGATATTTCAATCCTATTTATAACATCTGGTATTAATATCTTTATTGTGGGAATAAACACTGCCTCATAGGCCTCAATTGTGGTCATTTTTGCAGTATAGATGTATCAGTTGGCATTTTCCACTTTTTCAAAGTATCTTAGCATACCTCTTCCTTAATATCTTTAGTTCTCCAATTGATCCTCTCAAGGGTCTCAAGGGGCTTTGATTGCTTTTGTCAGGTCTTGCCTCCATCTGCCCACACTGTTAAATCAACAGCTTCAAAGTTCCTGCTTAATTGGTTGTTTCAGCATGAACATGAACACCGCCAATGGTCAGCTGCAATTTCCCTTGGATTGATCTCAAGTTGCCTACATGTAACCGATCATAAGCAGAAATATGAGAATATCACAGGACTTGTTGAGGTGGGCACAGTTCTGGTTTTGACTGTTTTGGATTTATTTTTTAACTTTTAATTAAATAGCGTAGCATATTTCAAATATTTCTAAGGCCTCTAACTCAAATGACACATTCTCCCCTGGTAAGAGTAAGATGGAGGGTGAGGTCATGGGTTCAAGACCCTCCAGGTGCCTTGTATAGAGCGAAATAATTTTTCATATTTTTACTTAAGATAAGCAAGTAGTTATGATCCTATGTTACATGTGTTGGACATTTTAATTAATTTTGGTGTCATTTTTCACTTTGTCTCACCATATGGTTTCAATTAGATGCCTACTTATTGCCTTAAATCCTTAAGGAGGAATTCCCAGATACTGTTAATTTATATTTTCTTATGCAATTTACTTAATGTTCCCTCTTCTTAACTAAAACGGTTAAATGTACTAGTACCACTCTGGTGAAGGACCTGCTCTTTTTAATTTTAGGTAAAAACACTATTTTCGTCCTTGAAATATAGTTTTATTTCTGTCCTTCAAAATTTATATGTCCCTCTTTTTGTACTTCCATCCACTTTCATTAAGTTTTTTGCCAGTGTGTCTAACGTAATATATGTTTTAAGGACAAAAATTGAACCTAGACTGCAATTCTAGGATGAAAAGAATATAGTTTTAAGGTTTTATTTTTGCCCTTAAATTATGGTCAAGGTTCTAGTTTTTCCCCTTACATCAGACATGTCCCTAAATGGCTTCATCTTGTTCTTACAAGAATAGGAGATTTCATGAGAGTTAAAACTCATTGAAGAAGGAGTTGACCTACACACACACACACACAGCCTCTTCAAAAGAGAGAGAGAGAGAGAGAGAGGGGGGGGGGGGGTGAGGGAGGGTAAGGTTGCCTACCAATTATCACTCCTAGACCTCACAGAAGTGGGTGCTTTGTGCATTGGGTACAACCTTATCTATATATGTATGCATGGATGAAATTTGAACACGGAACACCATTAATTTTGTACCTACTTAATATGCATTAAAAAAGGTTTTCTGATTTATCTGCTTGCTTTCAGGTTTTATGCGGTAGCAAAAGCACCCTTGTCAAAGGAGCCTGTGGGGTTGGCTTGGGATTTTCATGCCAAGATCTTCTTACCAGGGTTGAAGTTGCTGATAACTCTGACTTGGACAAAGAAACTAGCAAGATTCAGGAAGAGCACCTGCTTGGAAATATTGTGAGGGCCTTATCTCTGATGATATGTCAGCTTACTCAATCTTCATCTGATATTGTGGAAAGTCTTTCTGCGTATTTCACGCCAGACATGTATGATCTTGATAGTATTAGAACTGCTAACCTGCCATGTGAGAACAGTGATGACTTGGAGGAAGATATCTGGGGTGTTGCGGGACTTGTTCTTGGTTTGGCGAGCTCTGTTGGTGCAATATACCGAGCTGGGGCACATGATGCTGTGCTCAAGATAAAAGGCTTAATCCTATCATGGATTCCACATGTCAATTCGTTAGTTCAAAATTATGGTTCTTGCAGTGAAGGAGCTGAGATTCTTATGTCCGTAGGATCCTGTCTTGCACTTCCCATTGTAGTGACATTCTGCCAGAGAGTAGAATTGATGGATGATAATGAGCTAGATCATCTATTGAATGGCTATATGGAGCTCATTTCTGAATTAGTTTCTGTTAAAAAATCTGGCAGCTTTCATCAGAGTTTGTTAATGGCATCATGCATTGGAGCCGGAAGCCTTCTTGCCTGTATTTTGAATGAAGGGGTGCATTCTATTGAAGTTGAATGTGTCAAAGGTTTACTAGAATTGTTTAGAAAATGTTATTCTGATCCTTACCCTCCTCTTATTCATTTGGGTGGGATGCTTGGGGTTGTTAATGCTATGGGAGCTAGTGCTGGGATTTTGGTTCATATAAATCATCTAACCTCCTCAATGCAGACTGGTTATGAGCAAAAGGTACTTTTTTGCTGTTCTTGTTAGGTCCTTTTAGTTCTGATTTCCTTTTTCCTATTTGCATGTGTATATACAATTAAATATTCTTTGTTTTCTGCACAGGAGTCTCGCTATCTCAGGGGTCCTCTACTTTCAAGTCCTGTTTGTCTGCCAGATTTGACATCATTGATGCAAGATATATTTCTGGTTGCACAGAATTCCGATGAGCATCAGCTGCAACAATATGCAGCATGGGCTGTTTCATTTCTTCGACATCATATGTGGTCCAAGGAAGTCCTTGACAGTGATGATATGACTGGTTCAAAATCTGTCTCTCATAGTTTTCCTGATGACACTGTAATTATGAGGCTTTGTTTGTGGTTAATGCATCTGAGTGTTTCTGAGGTAGGTCTGTTACTACAAGTTCTGTGGTTTCACAATGAATTGATTTTTTTTTTTTTTGGGGCTAACTTGTGTGTCTAGACAATGCATTGATGTTATTCCATAGCTTATTTTTCTCAGGTACTTTCTCTGAAAATAAGATGCGTTTTGATACAGTATGCTTATCAAAAGTGCCATTTTTGTATTCATCCTTGTTATGATTATTACATATTTTTTCTCATTTATCTTGATTTATGTTGATAAAATCTCTTTGGTACTTCAGTTGGGTGGTGGACATAAAGTATTTAGTATTGTATGTTCATGCAAAATCTTTTGGTTCCCCCCTCCCCCCATAGGATGCCAGGCTCATTTATGCTGCATAGTATATTTACTTACATGAAAGAAATGAGTCTTGCGAAAAAGGTTGAGCAATCAAGTATGACATGTTCGAATATATATATATATATATATACATATAAACCAATCCTTGAGTTTCCCTCTCTCTCTCTCACACACACAAACACGCACGCATTCTTCTGATCAAAATTTCTAATTTCTTAACTTTCTTAACTTCAGAAAGGTATCATTGCACATGTTGGCACTGTAGCCACTGTGTTAAGGTGCCTTTCACGTGCTTCTAGGTTGCCAGTCATGGATTGGGGTGCAATCATAAGACGCTGCATGAGATACGAGGATCAAGTTGCTGAGTTATTGCCACCAGATTCAGCTCTCAAGAAAGGAATCCTCAGGGAGGAATGTGTGCAGTTTTCTATATCTCATGCAAACCAATTTGATCCGCTCCTAACTTTCCTTGATGAGCTCTCTGACCTGTCCAGATTTAAGACACTTGAGCTGAATTTACAAACATGTCTGCTCATTCATCTGGCAGACCTGATAAAAGTATTCTCAGGTTCCAGGGTTGAGAAACTGCTCAATGACATAACTCACTACTTGTCTTCAGTTACTTCAATATTACGAATTTCATGCTGGAAAGGTCTGTATCAGTGCCTAGATGAAGCTTCTCTCGACTCTGTAGACTACATATACCACATTGAGAAGTGCATGGAGGTGCTATTTTCTTTGTTGCCAATGCAATCTGCCTCCGTCATGGAAGTGGATCAGCTAAGTTTTGTAGAGGAGTGGTCTGAGGCTATTAAATGCTTAGGAAAGGCTCGGCGGGGTTGGTTATTGGATTTTTTGCAGGTATACCTTAAATTCTTGTCCTCATGATTGACACCATTAACTTGTGAATAAATATTCATTTACATTGAATTTTTATTAAGATACACATATGGCATGAGAACCTTTGACTACACTATATGCTCTATACCTTTAATTGCCTTGTGCACCTCACAGGTTTCACAGGAAGACCTAGTCCATGGAGCTGGTCAGTTTATTGATGTAGTAAAAAAGATTCAAGTGAAAGCCAAGCTAGTCAGGATTGGTTCCCTCCCATTGACTGAGCTGGGAAGACTCAAAGCTTACATACTGAACTCCGAATCACGTGGTTAGTTTCTATACACAAAGACAATAAAAAAAGTTTGGGTAGATATTTGAGTCAGTAAAATTAAATTTTTTAGAACAATAGTATTTTGCCACAATGCTAAACAGAGATTGGCTATAATTTTTAATAATATTTTACGTTACCTATCAAAAAAAAAAAAGAATGAGTAGTACTGTGCAGTGCTTTTACTTCAAAGCGTCTAAATCTTGTGACATATAAACTTTTTTATTTGTAGGTGTCTGGGATTTGCTCATTGAAGTTGTAGCAACTCTACAACATGCAGAGGGAAGTGTTAGAAGACAGTGGGTTGTTGATGCATTGGAAATTAGCTGTATATCAAGTTATCCTTCCACGGTAGGGACTAGGCATGAAATTACTTTAATGTTGAATGATTAGGATAAGAATTATATATGGGACCATTATTAAAACAGATATAATCCTCCCCTGCACCTGTATGGGAATGGAAGACAAAAATCCATGTTATTGCTGACCTATGTTAGTAGAAATGAGGTATCCCCAAAAATTAAAAAAAGAAAAAGAAAAAGAAAAGAATAGAAATCTGTGTGTACGAAGATTCCACATAATTTTGTTGGTAGGGCCTACTATATGAGAAACCATTTTGTTTGACATTCAGTTCAATGGCAGTGTCACAGTTTATTTAATTTAAATGCTGTTAACGTTGACATCTTGGAGCCTGTTTACTTGTCCTATGGTCCTTCCTTTTGCCTTAAAACAGTGCGTCTTAAAGTCATTTTGGTGAAGGGCTATTGTATTTTAGGATTCCTCTCGGCTGGTGAAGTGATTTGCATGTTCTTCTGGACAGTGTAGTGGCTTGCCAGAACTGGGGATTAAATGAAACATTAAAGGGGAGAATTTTTTATTGCTAACTTACATTTCTTTGTGCCCTTTCTTTTTACTGAATCCAGGCACTGCAGTTTCTTGGTCTGCTATGCGGTATCAGCTGCAAATACATGCCTCTTCTAATTCTGGACCGTCTTACCGTGTTGAGTGATCTACCGGTTACCCTGACTTCTCTTATGTCAGACCCCAGTTGGGAAGTTGTAGCAGAATCCATTGTTTCTTATCTTTGGGTATCAACGGAACGCATTTACAATTGGGCTACTCTAAACGTAAGCAGTGATGATACACCAGGCATTCAACCTATTGATGAAAGTGAGAATGATATGGGTGCTTTCCTATTGCGTGTGATGCATCGTGCCTGTGTATCTTTGAAAGATCATTTGCCTCTAGAGAAGCAGCTGAAGCTTGCAAACATGATTGTCAACTAACAAGCACTTGTCTCTGCAATGGCACATTCAGATGGTTAGTATGAAAATCTGTAAGACAATTTATGGTTTCTCATGAGATGGTCAGTTGAGGCCTGCTAAATTTGCATGTAAATTCTTTTTTAACTTCAACATTGTAAATTTCAGATAATGATAATGAAAAATCTTGCATATATTCATAGGACGAACGGACAGCCATATCTTCCTCCATTCTCTTTTAATAGGTCTGCCTGAGTTTGGAAGAGTTTGGAATTGGACCATAATGATCTTTACATTGTAACTTTTCAAAAAATCATGAACAAGTCCTGTTTGGATTCATTGGATGACAAATTAAAGCTACATCCACGGCCTCAAAGTAGTAGGTTAGCTTAGGTTAGGTTTGCGCTTAGGAAAAATGAGAAGAAGTGTGTTGTTGAATGAGTAATGCTACAAAGTCTGGTATTCAACAATATATAAAACCTAAAATTTAAATTAAAAAAATAATGGAAACCATTTAGAATTATATATATAGAGTAAAAGTCAATTAGACTTTGACTCGTACATCTCTAGCTCATCAAGATTCAAGACAAAAACATCCATGACAGAAGACAGACTATTTTGTAAAGTTCCATTTAGATTTTGACATCGGGGTTTTTTGCCCGTTACACTAATTTTTCAAACATATTAGTTATGTGTCCAAAATTGAATTGCAGCCCAGTGTCCTCGAATTATTATTATTTTTCTTAATCAATGAGCATTATTTTCTCACGTTGGGCATGATTATCATGTATCTTGTGCATAAGGATATATTTCAAGTAGTTTTGTGGGGATGGGGATTTAGTGATGGAGTCCGCCAAATATCAATAAAATTGAATTTAGGGTTTTCAAATTAAAAGTCAAATGTTTTTCTCACCTTAATTAATTAAGAGGGAAGCTTTAGGTGATCGAGCGTTTTTTATTTATTTATTTAAAGAGTCGGCCAAGTGATAGAGTGAATTGGGAATCTAAAGATAAGAAACTTTTAGTCCTTATAAATTTCTTGTTGGAGACTGGTAGTTGGTTTTTTTTTTTTTTTTTTTTTTTTTTTTTTAAATGTGTTTTTGTTTCAATGAAAATACAAAAAGTAATCTCATTCTTAAATCACCTAAACGTGATTTTTTTTTTTTTTTGGTGGGAGAATTACCTGGACGTAATTATATATCTCCTTTTTTTCCCCCTAAATTTTAAAAATAGAAAAAGAAAAAAGGAATTGATTTGTGTCTTACGTGTTATAAAGAAGTCTTTTAAAAATATGACTCTACAATGTTTTAAAGTTTGTTATTTTGTTAGAAATTCATATGGTTTTCACTTCCTTACCGAATTGGACTCGGACAAGCATGAAGAATGACTATAAAACAAGGCTTCTAAGCCCTCTTTTGGCCATTCCATCGGTTGATTTCTAATATTCTTAAAAGTTTTCCCCTTCTTTTATGTCAGTGAATAGGATATCTCTCTTTTTCTAAGGTAAAAGAAGGTTGTCAAGGATGGAAAAAGATCAATATTGAAAGACAGTGAAAACCAAATCATGCCAATCTGGTCTGAACTTCCCTCAGAACTCCTTCAACTTGTCTACAAACACTTAACACCTTACTGATCAACTTCGATATGGTTTAGTTTGCAAGTCATGGCTTCTGGTAGCCAACAAAACACCTTATCCCCCAGCACCCGAGCATCCATGGTTGATGACAAAGAGAGGCAACCGTAAAGAACCATACGAGTTTTTAAGCCTCACAGATAAAAGGGTTTACAAGATGTACAAGTTTCCACAACATGAGTCCATCAAAGGATGCTCTAAAGGCTGGTTGGTCACAACAAAAGACCGCGAGTTGCACCTCTTAAATCCCATATCTAACGTTAAATTTCAACTCCCACATCATTTTCAGTTTACATATGTCCCAGATGTTTGCAAAATCAAGAAAGCCATCATGTTGCATGGTCCTGACACTTTTGTTGCAGTGCTTTTTTGCCTGGGAAATTTGGCCATTTGCAAAGTAGGAGAGCAGATATGGAGAAATACCTCCACTTCTATAAATTACGACGATATCATATTTTACGAGGGAAAGTTATATGCACCGTATATCGACCATGATAACCAAGCATGCTTCAGTGTTTTTAGTGTATATGATTATGACAGGTTTAGTGTTAGTTTGGTGCCAGAGTCTGATTTTTGTATAGGTTTCGCGAGATTCAGCCTCAGCACATACCTAGATACATCGATATACTTGGTGGAGTCTTGTGGGGATTTATTGATGGTGACTAGTAGACACAGACAAACTGGATTTGATGTTTTCAAGTTAGAAGTGAATGGTAGCCAAGGGCGATACATTAAGATTAAAGATTTGCATGATCAAGTGTTGTTTTTGGGTTATGGTTATTCTTTATCTCTTGCATCACAAAATTCTCCTCCGGGACTAAAAGGGAATCATATATATTGTAGTGGCTCCTACTTTAGTCATTACAAAGTTGTTTTTTCACTCAAAGATGGAAGCATTAAATCATTGCCACCTCGAATGGCTAATCTGGAAGATACAATTTGGTTCACATCTACACTTACTTGAAGAATGTAAAGTTTACTGGCTAAATCTGGAGCTAGGATTCTTGTGCGAACTTTCAATTATTTAATTAGATACTCTACTTCATTTGTTTAGGGTTTTTTTTTAATTTGCATTAAGAACAATAGAATGATTAGCTGACTATGGTTTTTGTTTTCTACTCAGTGTATGGTTAATTAATTGGTCACACCCATGATTATATCTCTAACGATACATAATATAGTCGTGCTTAGTATTTGGCTGTTTTTTTCATGGTTTTCATTATTAGGCCCAAAACGTTGCCGTTTTGGCCTAATTTTAATTTTTAATATTTAATTCCTAATTAAAAAATGGTAAATTGTAAATTACACTCTTAAAGTTGAAAGTGTTTAGATTTTATACTCTGAGGTTACTGAATACTCGTTCCTCTCTATTCCCTTAAAATCTCAAATTTTCATTCTCCCCGAAATTGGAGAAATTATAAGGTCCACATAGTGGACAAGTGACGTGGTCCACCATTCCACTAAAAGACTCATACCTATTTAAAATTGCTGAGTTAGAAAATTTTTTAAAACAGAAACTGATTACTGACTCAGTAATTTTAAACAAGTGGGATTTGACTCAGCAATTTTAAATAAGTGGGAGTCTTTTAGTGGAATGGTGGACAAATGACGTGGTCTACCAGAGGACTATATAATTTCTCCCGAAATTGGGAGGAATGGGAGAGAATAAAATTAGATTTAATGATTTTTTTACTAAAATTCCCAAAATACCCCTATATATTCAACCTTTTTATTTTAAAATAGGGGTCTAATAGTAATATTGTTATAAAATGATTTCATTCTATTCTCTCCATATTACTCCCAAATAAGATTACTTACATTTCATTCATTTCCATTCCTTTATTTTAAAATATTCAATCAAGGTTATTTGATTCCATTCCATTCTATTTCCTTATGAACTTCCAAATGGAGTCTTAGAGTTTAGAGGTGTTTAGATTTTATACTCTAAATTATGAAATTAGAGTGTAAAATATAAACATCTTCAAATTTTAGTATCGTAAAATCCAAACACTCCTAAATAAACACTCCAAACTGTCAGGATGTAATATTTTGAAAAATTTTTGAAATCTAAACAATCTCATACTTTAAATTTACCCAAAAAAATAAAATAAAATAAAATAAAAAGCAATGCCTCACATCAAAACTAGTATGTGTTTTTTACACTCCGCTCTCCTTCCCCAAATCAATCCACAACGCGCAACTCAGATAAACCCAAAGCCTCACCGATAGCTCCGCCGTGATGGCTACGCCTTTGACGCTCCGCCGCTGTAGCTCCTCTACTTTCCTCCTCCCTTTGAGTCCACACAGATCAATCATCAGGTGATGAGCTTTGCCATTTTCATCTGAGATAGAGAGCCAGAGAGTTCACTGTGTTAATATGAGTGAGAGACAGAGAGAGTGAAATTTAAAAAAAAAAAAAAAGATTTAATTTGGAGTCCAGGACCTTCATTCTTTCATGGTTGAACGTTGGTGCATCTTCCATGAATTCCTCTGCCAAACGGTAAAATTTATAGCTTACTGTGTCTGTTAGTGATGCCTCGAACTTCAATATTTTCCATTAAACAAATCCTCATTTTATCACACAAAAACTCTGCCTTTCATTCAAAACCATTCCTCAACCTTAATAATTTCATACCCATTTCAGCTTTCTCTTCTTCATCACTACAGACCATACAGGATTCAGAATCCAAATCCATCTCAAACCCACTTTACCATTTGCTCCCCCAAACCCAAAACCCCAACAACATTGTCAATCTCATTTGTTCAAACCTTAAACAAAATACCCAGTTACCTCTTTTTCAAAATGAGCTTAAAGGGCTTCTTCCTCATCTGGGTTCTCATGAAATTTCAAGAGTTCTGTTGAGGTTTCAATCTGATTCCTCATCAGCTCTCACTTTCTTCAATTGGGTCAAGAATGATTTAAGTCTCAGACCCACTATCCAGAATTATTGTATTATTGTTCATATTTTGATTTGGTCTAGAAAATTTTCTCAAGCCATGAACTTTTTGTGTGAATTGATAGAAATGGTTAAGGTCGTTTCACCAGATGATGGTGATGTTTTTGGAAGTTTGGTTTTGTGCGGTGAAGATTGTAATTGGGATCCAGTTGTCTTTGATATGCTTATTAAGGTTTATGTGAAAGCCAACATGATTGAACAAGGTTTTGGGACTTTTAGGAGGTCTGTGGAGGTTGGTTTTGTTCCTAGTGTAGTTGCTTGTAATTGTCTTTTGAATGGGTTGGTGAAGCTGAGATGTGTTGATCGGTGTTGGGAGGTATATGAAGAAATGGGGAGAATTGGGATACACCCAAATGCTTATACGTTTAATATGTTGATTAATGTTTTATGCAAGGATAAAGATGTGGATAAGGTGAATGAATTCATAGAGAAGATGGAAGAGGAAGGGTTTAATCCAGATGTGGTGACGTACAATACATTGATTAATAGTTATTGTAGGAAAGGAAGGTTGGGGGATGCATTTTATTTGTATAAGATTATGTATAGGAGGGGTGCATTGCCGGATTTGTTTTCATATACTGCCTTGATGAATGGTCTTTGTAAAGAAGGGAAGGTTAGGGAGGCTCATCAGCTTTTTCATCGAATGGTTCACAGAGGGTTAAGTCCAGACACTATGTCTTATAATACTCTTATTTGTGGTTATTGCAAGGAGGGAAAGATGAAAGAGTCAAGGTCATTGTTGTATGAGATGATAGGAAATGGGGTTCGCCCGGATAGTTTTACTTGTCGAGTTGTTGTGGAAGGATATGGAAACGAGAGTAAGTTGCTTTCAGCTTTGAATTTGCTGTCAGAGCTTGAGAGATTTGAAATTCCTATTTCTCCTGACATTTATGAATATCTAGTAGTCAAACTGTGTGAAGAGAATCGGCCATTTGCCGCTAAAAGTGTTCTGGAAAGAATCTCTCATTATGGTTATGTGCCTGACGTTGATGTCTATAATGAGCTGATTCTATCCCTTTGCAAATGTAATTATGTGGCAGAGGCATTAGCTTTGAAAGCTGAGATGGTGAATAAAAATATAAAACCCAATATTGTTACATATAGAGCTCTTATAGACTGCTTGTGTAAAATAAACAAAAGTGTGGAGGGTGAATATGTAATGAAAGAAATGGTTAAATTTGGTGTGCCACCTGATACGGCAATATGCAAGGCATTAATAAATGGATACTGCAAGGAAATGGATATCAATAGAGCAGAATCATTATTGGGCTTCTTTGCCAGGGAATTTCAAATCTTCGATACTGAAAGTTACAATGCACTTGTGAAAGTCCTCTCTGAGAATGCTGATGTGACTACTTTGATGGAACTTCAGGATAGGATGCAAAAAGTAGGATTTGCACCAAATAACTTAACATGCAAGTTTGTGATTGATGGATTATGGAAAGCTACGACACTGGACAAGAACAAGCTTAATCTGGAATGCATGTAGGAATTAGAATTACAGGGGAAAATGCCTTGTGTTCCCTATCTAGATGATCTGGGATTTTGTTCCATATAAATCATCTAACCTCCACAATGCAGACTGGTTATGAGCAAAAGGTACTTTGCTGTTTTTACTGGATTTTTTTCTCTGATTTCCTTATTCCTATTTGGTTATGCATGCAGACAAATTTTATTTGTTTGCTGAACAGGAACCTTGCCATATCAGAGGCCCGCTACTTTCAAAGCCCTGTTTATCAGCCAAATTTTACATCATTGGTGCAAGAAATATTTCTGGTTGTACAGAATTCTGATGACCATCAGCATTTCTCTCTCTGTAGTTGAAATCTAAGAATGGACTTCTGATTCCTTCCTAACATTGTATTCTACATGGTGCTATGTGATGGAAGCATGTCTTTGCATTTCTCTCTCATACACACGCACATAATTATGTTCTGTCAAAAGATTCTTCTGACAAACTTGACCTGGTTCTCATTCCAAGAGGAAGGATGTACAAGCACATTGAGTTATCGTGTTGCAAATATGAAGCTTTTAAAGTGTTGGCTAAGAACTATTTGGACATTTGCACCCACTTTTTGAAAAGACAACCACTTGTTGGAAGAGGTGAATATGACTCCTGCAGATGCTGCTGAAAAGTTTGATGCCAAAGACTGGATGGTGACGCTGCAAAGCCTGATTCGAGCTCTAGATGGTGTTAGGCAAAAAGAAGTGCAAGGCAAACAAGGAAGAACACTAGATGAAGAAAGTAGAGAATCATTCTCCAATTGTGATGATGATGAAGATATCAAAAGCGATAATGATAGCTCAAAGGATTGAGATGATGATGAAGAAGATGAAGAAGATATCAAAAGCGATGATGATAGCTCAAAGGATAGCGATAAGAAAAATATCTCAGTTAGAATTTACTAGTTCTGATTTCATGGTTGTCCATGGAAATGGTTTTGTTATTTGTGCGTGTGCTTCTTTTTCATTTATTTTTCTGGTCAAGTGTTTTAGTGGTATCTGGTGTCTTACCTTAATTCTAAGGAATTGCTTGTACTTGCCACTCCTATAAATCCAGAATAAATTATTTTAATTTCTATTTTAGCTTATCTGTGTCCTTATCATGATCACTATGTCCCAATTCACAAAACACATTCAGGATTCAGAATCACTAACTTACTAAACAAATTTGGAGATCAAGATGCAAATATGTTGAAGTAGCTACATGCAAGATTTGTATCTTAAAGATGAAGTCTGACCTTGGGTTGTGATCAATTACCAATTGTTCTGAAAGCTCTAAATATTAAGAAATGACGAATTTAATCATATAAATTAACACTCTCATTTCACTTGTGTGCTCAAACTGCCCTTATTAAGTGAAGCCTAACACATGCAAAAAATTTTAAATGGGAGGTATGGTAAATGGTGGAGACAAGACCTAGGTCACTTGTTTTGATACTATGATAAATTACTGGTTGTCCCAAAGTTTAAGTTGTTAAGAAATAGTGAATTTAAAACATATTAATCTAACAGTTTACACCAGCTAGCAGCCAGTATTACATGTATTGCTGAAAATTGACAAATATAGATGGCCAAAGGCCAATGGAGACCATAAACTTGTGCATTCATAGTGGCAGAAACACTGATAGCTGAGAAACTTGTACTAGTTCACATTATATTCAGCTTTATCTGCTTTCTTTCGAATTCAATATTTTGAGAACTAAATAATATCTGGCATCGTTTGACTTGTTGTATATGTTAGAACAGGAATTATCAGTTCTTTTACGTTGCATAATTAAAAGTTAACTTGAACCTAAATCGTACAAACAAAATGAAGAAATTCATCAAATTAGCAAGTGTATAAATTTTCCTGTGTTACCTTGATTGATAAACTTCTTGAAAATCCATCTCAGCCTTTTTTCTTCTTCTTTTTTTTTTTTTTTTTTCACAAAAAAAAAGTAGTACTTTTGTTTGACATTAACGAATTCGAGTAGCTTCAGTGAAGGGATTATAAAAGCAGGCCAAAATTGAAAAACAGACAAGTGGGACTGGATTGAGATATGCTACAAGTCGTTTAGAGTACTGCAATTATTGGGGAAATGTAGATGCCCTGTCATTCTTTCCGGAATTGTGGCAGAGTAGTGCAAATTTGCAATCACTCCTCGTTATTTTTTTAGGTGATTATACTTTCGGTTCTTGAATTTTTATATAAGTTTGGTTTTGGTTCTTAAGATATGAAAAAGTTGAGATTTAATTCCTGCAATTTCAAAAAGGATATAGTCCATGGAGTTAATTGGATTTTTTTCTCTTAAAAATGTGGATGCTTTGATTTTAGTTCTTTAAATAAGGTTAGGGTGATTGTGGTCCCTTACATATGTAATTGGTTTAATTTGGTCTCCTGAAAAATAGGGTGCCTTAGGTTGATCATGTAAAATTGTAAACCCAAAAATAGATGCATTGATTAGCTTGTTCCGTTTTTGAAATTTCATGGACCAAATAGCAGATAATGATATTTTTTAAATTTGAGAACCAAAATCAAACTTATACCAAATTTTAGGAACAAAAAGTCTAATTCACTCTTTTTTTCAGTTAATAAATAATTACATATGCATTAGGTAGATCTTAAATTTACACTTTATCTTGCTCTTATAAAGGAAGTTCTTGAATTTACACTTAGTCAAGAGCCTTGTAGTTTAGTTTCTTAATGTTTTTAATGAAGACATTCAGTAGAGATTTTAATTATCAAATTATAAAAAATAAAAAACTTGAATTTACACTCCACCTTTCCTTTACAAGTGAAGGTGTCATCCTAATTAGAGTCCATTGGAAAAAATTTATTCATTCTAAAAAACATCAGGTTTTTTTTTTTTAATCATTAAAAACATAAAAAACTTGAATTTACACTCCACCTTTCCTTTACAAGTGAAGGTGTCATCCTAATTAGAGTCCATTGGAAAAAATTTATTCATTCTAAAAAACATCAGGATTTTTTATTATTATTATTCAAGTTCAAATAATCTAGGATAGTACTATGTAATAATGTATATTGATTGATCTTTCAATTATTAGTTTCATGCAAATATAATCCGAATGTTATACATATTAGCTCTAATATATTAAAGAAAAATGTTAAGTGGTGCTGGGACTAGGTGGTTCTGAAAAAATAGATATCTACCGAAGGTCAAGAATTGGGGGAAATTACTCTTTACTATCCTAAACTATACTCTCAAATACATTTTGTTCTCTAAACTTTTCGAATGCATGTTTTGCACCCTAAACTATGATTATTGTTACACTTTATACCCCGACATCAAGTTTTCTATTAACTTGGATGGAAAAATATGGCACCACGTAAAAAGACTTAATTGCCCTCTTCTTGATTCTTTAAAAATAAAAGATAAATTATACTTTACCATCCTAAACTACACTCCTAATTACACTTTACACTCAAACTTTAAATTTATGTTTAAGTTAATTACAAACTTAACGTCTGGGTGCAAAGTGTAACAAGAGTCGTAACTTAAGGTGCAAAATGTGCATTTGAAAATTTTAGGATGCAAAGTGTAATATGGGGTGATAAAGTGTAATTTCCCCCAAGAATCAAGATGATGTTTTTAATTAGCACTACTAGCCTCGATTAATGCTTTAGTGTAGAAGAAATAAATGTATAAACATATGTATATGCATATGTTAAGGGACCCAATATGAATCTTGTCATGTTGTGATTATTATTATTATTATTACTAGTATGAGATGGAGGTTCACCTCAGTGAGGTTCTAGTTGATTCAAAAATTATTTGGTACTAAAGAATTTTCATCCCCATTTTTACTGCTTGGATATGTCCCTGTGTGTATGTAATGTGCTGCAAATGGAAAGGAAAGGGGGATGAGATATTGGGGAGTTGTGATTGTCCTCATTCACTTGAAGTTAATGGGCTTAAAGATGAAGCAACCTTGTTTCTTCTTTTATTTATTTATTTATATAATTTTTTTTTAATTTATAAAAGTTAGAAAGAGTGTAATTCATTTATTTATTACATTAGAAAGCTTGATATTTGATAATTTAAAAAGAAGATGTAGGTAGATAGGTAGGAAGTTTGATAAGTTTTTATTTTTTTAACCAACATAATTTAAGAAGTTTATCAAATAAAAACATAATTTAAGATAGGAAGAAAATTGGTATGACTTAATATAATAAATAAAAAATGTGTTATGCTCACTTTTATTTATTTTTATAAAATAATAAAAATGTGTAATATGCTAATAAAAAAATTACTTTTATATAATTAAGGGCATAATAGTAAATTTATGTAAACTACATTTTTCATTCTCACTTTTCTCCTCAACCAAATAAATGACTTTTCCATCCATCTACTTTTCTATCCTCCCAACCAAACATACATAAGGGAAAACTAAAATCTCTGCCATCTCCCACTTTTCCATCCTCTCCCTATTTTCTATCCTTCCACTTTTCCATATCCCTAACCAAGCGAAACCTAGTTTGGTATACTCTTTGTTTTCGGTGAGTGACTAAGTCACTATCCTCCTTGCATATCCAGGTACGTGGCATTATTGACCAGTTGGTGAGAGATGGGAAGGTCTTAAATCTACATTTAGGAATTATGTTGTCATCTGTTTAGTTGTTGGGTGAATCGGATTGGCTGCTTGTAATAGATGTTCCTGTGGATGGGCCAGCTGCTAAAGCGGTATGTACGCTTTCTTGAAATGAATTTATTGCCTGCTAAGTGTCATGCTCATTTTTCTTTGAGAGTTATGAATATCATTGAAATTAGTTTCCTGGTTATTAGGCAAAATGCTTTGTTTTGATCATCCTTTTGCTAACTTCAACTTCTTTAAGTTTGATGGTTTTTTGCTTCCATTCAGTGACTGTTGATCAATCTCTATGATGCAGGGCCTACGAAAAGCCAATCATTATGCCAGCATTCGGGGTGACATCATAGAATCTATGAATGGTAAAGAGGTCACCAACAACAATGATTTGTTTAAAATTCTTGACCTATGTAAAGAGGGTGATAAGGTATGGTTGTGTTTTCATTTCTTTGATGTTCTTATGCGCTGTGTGTGTGTGTGTGTTAGGTGGGGGGATGGTGCGAGGAGTAGAGACAGAGATGGTTATTTCAAAATGGGAAACTTTCTTTGATGACAATGTTTGATAGAATCAAAGACTTTATATATTAACATTTTTAATAAGTATTAATAAATTAAAAAATAATCATAAAATTTGTAGAAAAGAGCATACCTAATTTAATAAGGATTCTTTTTATTGAAGATCAAACCTAAATAAATCAAATTTTTTTGTGTTAATTACTTAATTGCTTTATCCAAGAAGACTGAGTTCTATTTAGTTTAAATGGACACTAATCAAAAGTTATTTAGTATTGGGCATCACGGTTAGTTATCCTAACATAGTTTAGGATTATTTGTAACTCTAAAAACTAAATTAAAAAATATATAAGTATAATGATGTGGGAAAATATGAGTTTTAAAAGCTTATATGGTTACATTAGAAGAAGGGCCAAAATTGGAAATTAACACTGTTTGCCAAACAATATAATTAGTAGGCACTGTTTTCAAACTATATTTTTTACTTATATCTCAAGTCTAAAAGACTCAATTTAGGGCCTATAAATCGAGTCTTTGAGACTCGATTTCCATGGTCTAATCACGTCTGATGTGGCATTTTTTCCACGTGGCGACTACCTGAAAATCGAGTCTCTAAGACTCGATTTATAAGCCACCCTGCTTTTTAAGTGCGTGTGCATGATTATTGGTACAATTTTAATATGAGTACAGAGAGGAAAATAAAAGGAGGTCATCGGAAATAGTACAACCCACAGCCACCCAATCCAGCCAACCTATAGCCAACCAGACCACGCCACGCGACCCAGGTCGCGCTACTCAGACTGCGCGACCAGGCATCAACCCGACGAGGTGAGGTGAGCTCTCTCTCCTATCTAATCTGGGTCTCTAGATTCTTTCTCTCTCTGATCTGATTGTGCTGGGATTGTTGTGTTTCTGGGATTTCTTAAAAAAAAAATTTTGGGTATTTCTGGGAATGGCTGAGAGACTTGAGACTTAAAATTTTTTTGGTTTATAAATCAAGTCTTAAAGACTCGATTTCCAGGTGGACGCCACGTGAAAAAAATGCCACATTAGACGTGATCAGACCATGGAAATTAAGTCTTTGAGACTCGATTTATAAGCCAAAATTAAGTATCTGAGACTCGAGATGTTAGTAAAATATATACTTTTGAAACCATGACTACTAACTATATAGTTGGGAAAATGGGCTTAATTCCCAATTTTGGCCTTAGAAGAAGTCAACAAAAAGTTAAATTGTTCCTGCACATGCAACACCACTCTACAAGGCAAATGGAGCTCATTATTGCACAATGAGCTCATATCTACAAGGCATAATAGAAAATTTTAAAGCATGCTAAAATAATTGTTTGGTTTTCTGTTATGTTCTTATCATGCAATATATGAGCTTATTCCATTTTACTATGGCCAAGGAACTTTTTGATTAATAGCCTGAAAATATATAAAGATGCTTAGTTAAAAATTTATAGAGCTGCAGCTGATTTAATTAGCTTCTAGAAGTGTATATTTAATTATTTTAGTACTTAGGTTACTGTGGGGGTGCTACATGGTAATCGCAAGAAGAATATTTCTGTTACTCTTGAGCTGAATCCTGATGAGTCAAAGCCAGATGTTACGCTTAGTACCAGAAAAGTTTTTAAGGTTAGTGCATATAAGATGAAGTTGTCATTATTTTTGTGTGTTAATTTTTTCTTGCTAAGGGGTCCTGAATCCTAATGTGCATATGTATTGCAAAATGCTATACTTTGATGGCAAAGTTTACATTATTATTGAGGTTAAGCTGTGTCACTGTAATCTCCTTTAATGGGTATCAATTGAAAGCAAAAAAATAAAGAACCAAAAGTGGGATGTAAGAGCCACACCTAGTAGGTCCATACACTTTACTGCACTGCCTAATCTCATAGTTTGCTGCAAGCAGCCATCCAACCACATTAATTACGCTTGGCAATCATCGTGATGCTGGAGACATTGGAAAGACATAGTAATTATATTTTACTAGTCACATATCCGCGAGTTGCGCATGATAATTTTTTTAGGATGGTCTCATTAAATATTTTATTAATACTATAATTTTAGTTATTAACCATTGGTCTTTCATTAGTTTTTAAGTTAATAAAAACCTTAAATATACATTTTTTTACCTTTATACACACACATATAGTGAATCTTTAAACATATCTTTAAGAAAACTCTATATATTCCACTTTTTTGGATGCGTAAAATTATAAACTACTACTCCATAATGATAGTGGCTAATTAATTTTATATATTTTTTTAGTGATCTCATTTGTAACACTTCTTACCATTATCATATATTTACTAACTGATGAATTGCATAACAAAGATGATAAATGAGAGGTAGCATTGTTCATTAGATTTTCAAAAGTAATAGTGTATGAAAATTATATATATATATATATATATATATATATATTATAAATCAAAAAATGGATTTTTAAATTTTATAACTTTATTTCTTATGTAATTTCTACTACTATCAAAGAACATCTCTTTTTTAGTTATGATTTATTTGGTTTCCATAGTTAGAGTTTGATTAGTTTTAAATTTAAATTTAGTACTATGATTGTATTTAATTGTTGATTGTTGATTTAATTTTTTTAAGTGAATTTAACGGTTTATGATACCACACTGTAAAGTTTTTAATGTTCTTCACATGGTAATCTCTATTTTACTTTTTACTTCTCCTTACAACCTCTTTGTTTTCCAATCAACGATTACTAATTGACATTTGGTTTTTTTTTTCTTCTTTATCTACTCTTTATTACTTTGCATTGATTTTTTTCTATACCATCTCTCTCTTTCCATTGGCAATCTATCGTGTTCAAAATTTTGATGATGATTCTATGACATTAAATATGAATTATTAGGTTTTTTTTTTTTTTTATAATTTAGTGTTTCTAACTTTTTTTTTTTTTTGTATTTCATTCTTCCTTTGATGCATTGGGTGTGAGAATGAGTGTTTCCCTAGCATTACTCCACTTAATGTGGACAATTTTATTTATTTAATTTAGGCAAAATATTATATTTTAAATTTTTTAAAATAAAAAAGGAGTGGAAATATAAATAATTTAACGATATATATGGGGGATGTGGCTGAATTTAAATGTTAAATAAAATGATATGAGAAAAAAAACAAAAAAAAAAAAAACATAACAATAAACACTTACTTATCCAAATAATTCTATATAATATAATAATAGTACATTCTTATATACTATTTTTAATTATTTATAATGCAATATGATAATATTTAACAATCAAAGTAATAAATAAAAAATAAAAACTTAAAACACAAAACTAAATCCCATCAACCAAAATAGAGTTCTAAAGAATACAAAACCTTATCAAGCTAAAGTAGAGATGCAAGAAAAATAAAAATAAAAATCCACCAAAAAATTGAGGGAGAAAGAGTGGGAAATAAACACTTTTTTGTGAGAGAAAATTATGTAAAGAATGGAAGAGTGAATGAAAATTTTATACTAAGAGGATGATAATAAAAAGAAACAAAATAAAGGAAGATAAAAGGAAAGAGGAAGAGTGATATCAAGGTAGAATGTTTGGAGAAATGAAAAAGTAAAGAGAAGGAGAAAGGTTGGAGAAAGTATAAATGTTAAAAAAAAAATGAATACAATTTGATGAGCACAATTTTCTTTTATTTGAATTTAAGTAAAATATTACATTTTTTATTTTTAAAAAAAAAAAAGAGAGAAAATATAAATAATTTAATGATAAGGAGGATGTGGTTGAATTTCAATATTGATTAAAATAGAAGAGAAGAAAAAAATAAGAAAAATAAAAAAAATATAACAATAAACACTAAATTATCCAAATAATGCTATGTAATGGAATACTATTTTATTTTTATCTACTATCTTTAATTTTTTTATAATGTAATTGGATAAAATTTAACAATCAAAGAGCAAAATAATAATAATAATAATAACTTAAAACACAAAACTAAATCATATGAACCTAAATTAGAGTTCTTAAAAACACAAAAATTTATCAACCTAAAGCGGAGATGTAATAAAAAATAAAAATCCACCAAAACATTGAGAGAGAGAGAGAGAGAGAGAGAGAGAGAGAACCTTTTTGTGAGAGAAAACCATGCAAAGAATGGAAAAGAGTAACAAATTTATAGTAAGAGGGAAGGGATAAGAAGAGACAAATAAAGGAAGATGAAGGGAAAGATGAATAGCAATATTAAAGTAGAGGGTAGTGGGGAGATGAAAAGGTAAAGGAAAAAGAAAGGTTGAAAAAAGTGTAAATATTTAAAAAATAAGTGAATGTAAAAAAAAATTATAGGAAAATTGGAAATAAAAAAGAAATATATATATATATATATATATATAGATGTTAAAACCGACAAAGATGAATATGTAAAGTCAATAATCTATTTTTATATATAAATATGTGTGTGTATATATATATATATATTTGTAAAAAAAAAGAAATAAATAATAAATAATAATTATGTGGCGAATGACGTGGCAATGAGGTGGCGCAACAGGAGCTCAGCAGTAATAAATGCCACATTTCAGCTTTTAGTAATATATAGATTATAAACATAATTGTAGTTGATATAGAAAGAGAGACTTTGATTCTAAACTACTTACAAAGCTATCAAGGGGACTTAAATAGAGAGAATGTTGGAATTAAAATGAATTCTATCCAATCCTTTGTAAATTCGTAAATCGAATAGAGAGAAAGTTGGATATAAAATGCATTCTATCCAATCCTTGATAAATCCAAATCTATTTATGTCTTCGAAAATGAAGAGTCACTCCATGTCATAAGTTTTCCATGTCCATATTTAAGGTAATAAATCAATATTTTCCTCATTTCACAAGTTATCTCCTGAGTAATAATAGTTGCAATGGGTTTGTATCTAATTACTTCCTTTTTGGGTAGAAATTTTTGGGGGGTTTCATTAAAGGGATGTAGGAATTAAGTAGGTAAGTAGGCAAGTAACACTAAATTCACCTGGGGAGGATTGCTACATAGCACCTTCTTCCCATGATACATAGCATGCAAATTTAATTTTGAGACACATGACGCAAAGTGCTAGGGTTGTTTGATTCATTATGTCTGCGCAAGATTTAGTAAGTATATTTCTATTAGTTTTCCTTTTCATGTAATATATATATATATATATATATATATATTACTTTCATATTAGAATGTAACTAGGAAATAAAGTCTTGCACATATCCTTTTATAGATAGTACTTAGGATCAAAACAAAAAAACCTTATAAATTTGTAGTCATCATATATCAATAAAATCAAGTTATGCCACTAAGCTACTAGTATCTTGGCAACTAGACTCAACTAATTATTAATATAGAAGAAATAAATGTATAAACATATGTATATTCATATGGTTTTTTTTTTAGAAGAATGTTTATTCATATGTTAAAGGGATAAATGTTAATCTTATCATATAGTGACCATTATTGATATGAAAAAAATAGTTGTAGCTTATGTATTATGAAAGCTAGAGTTGAAATGCATTCTTTTGCCATAGATATCCAATCCATAGTAAATTTAAATCTATATGACTTCCACAAATGATGGACCACTCCATTTTGTCATAAGATTTCCATATCGATCTTTAGGGTCTTAAATCGATACTTACTTCTCATTTTCTTCATTTCATGAGTTATCTCATGCTAGCAATAATGATTGTGAAGGTTTAGTGTCCCCGTTATTGCATTTTTTTATTGGAAATTTGGTGGAAGTATATATTTTAAGTAGATTAGACTTTGTACTTCCTTAGATATTACAAGGTTGCTAGATTTGAATAAGTTATTGAAGAATTTAAGAAAATATCCCAAAATCTCTTTTGTTGTTAAAACCTTACTACCATCATCTTTTCTTTTCTTTTCTTCTTTCAAAATGTTGATTATATTTTTCTTAGGACTGTAAATGAGCCAAGCCATGCTAAGTATTAAAAGTTTAAGCTTATTCATTATTTTTATTTTTATTTTTTTGAGTACAAGTCGATCTTGAGCTCATCACCAAATAAGATTACATGTTCATGATTCACTTTCTTGTCAATCAAGTTCAAGCTTGTTCACGAGCTACTTAATTAACTTTTATTTTTCAAATATATAGTAAAATCATGACTAAAATTTTTACCCATGCATAAATCTATGAATTTTTACTACTAATGGATTTTTGTTTTTATCAATAAAGTACAAATAATAATTTGATATTTTATGAACTTACATTTAAATTTAAGTCTATTTAAATATATATTTTTGACAAGTATACCTATAAAAATATGATATAATATAATATAATTAAATCTCATGTTCACAAGTGCAAGTTTCAATTAAGTCAACTAGTAAAGTTTAATATCGTCGAATAAAAAATCTGAGATTTCAATCTCCGCCTACACCAAAAACCGATTGGTGACTTGGTCTGATGATAAAGAGCAAAAATCACTGAAACAGACACCTTAGGTTGAAACTCTATAATAATAAAAAATATTTATATCCCATTAAATCCCCCCCCCCACCCCCCCCCCCCTCAATCATCTTTTTAATTTATTTCTAACTAGTCGCTAACCCGTGCGATGCACGGGAAAACTATTAGAAAATAATAAAGCATGCATATATTAAAAGACAATTTAAGTTCATGTGTGCTTGCAAGGGATACATACTTAAATAGTTCTTGCGGTAGAAATAAAAGCCTTATCTTTGAGATAAAAAACTGATGTAAACAAACTAACCTTACATAAAACAAATTTAAAAAAAAAAAAAAAAACATAAAACTGATGTCACGGGAAATTCAGCCACATAGTAGTAATATATAAATCTCTTAAAACCTAAACCTAAACCTAAACATAAGAACTAAATATATAAACAAACTAACCTTACAAAAGCTGAACTTTATAAGCTAAAATCTATACCGTGAGTTGTAGATCTTGAATGCTATACCGTGCGTTTAGGGCTTCCTACATCTGGAGAGAGAGAGAGTTTGCAGAAACCAAAGAAAATCTCTCTATAGCTTAAGAAACACAATATACTAAAATCAAAGAGATAAAAATTTCAGAGGACAAAATATTATAGATAATTTAAAAGAATTTTGGTTTAATTCTTGAACACCGCAACTCCATAAAATTCAAACTAATAATAATATTTCATGATAGCGCAGTTAGAATTTTGGTTTAATTCTTGAACACTGAATTGGAAATTGATTATATGAGTATTCAATGGTGAACAAAGTACTATGTATTAATTAATATATAAACAAAACTAACCTTACAAAAACCGAACTTTATAAGCTAAAATCTATACCGTGCATTGTATATCTTGAATGCTTTAGGGCTTCCTACGTCTGGAGAGAGAGAGTTTGCAGAAACCGTGGTTTTATATTTCTTAACTTGAGGGAGGGGTAAGGTTGTTAGGGTTTTGAGGAGTTATAATTTTTATTTATTTTTTATTTTTTATATTGTGCTGACGTGGAGAATTGTGGTACCAGCAAAGGCTTCGGTTTTATATATATATATATATATATAGATTATATGTGCTAGTAACTCATGTAACTCTCTATGAATGGGAGTCTTACTATTTTTGAGAGGGTATATAAAAATCCTTGTAAGTGTACATACACAAATGTAAAAAAGATAGATGTAAAACATGTATAAAAACCAAATGTATTCAACAAAACCAAATTTTGATGCTTGAAAATACCAGACTCCCATAATTGGCTCCTTTTAGTATGGAGATGAAGGTAATTACAAACTTTTCCTTTTGATCAAATGTGGATAACCTCTTCACCCATGCATTTTAGAACTTTCTCCAAGCTGAAACCAAACTCATAAAGGTCTAATCATTGGAATCGATAGGATCCAAGGCCAGAGGTAGTATTAGAGTTACAAAGTACAACTGGGGGTTCTAACTTCTGATCATCACTAAATTACTTATAATGTGAGTCTTGCGTTCAATGGAATAAAGACTTATCTTGTTCACGTAGACTATAAGCATATTCCTTATTATTTTTTTATATATTTACTCATTCAATAAACCTATTTGTTCCTTAATTTATTTCCTCCTTTATGTAAAAAATGAGATCCCATTTGATCCGTCATTAGCCAATAGGAAAAGGAACAAGAATGAATGCCCTTTTTTAAGGCTTGATTTCCATCAAGTGCCCTGAATCAAAGATCTAAGGAGAGAGACGAGGAGTAAGAAATATATACAATAAAATACTCTCATATTTGCATACTTAACTTGAATTCTTTGCTATTTTGTGACTGATTTTAAATAATCTTTGTTCTATAGGTGATAATGATTTTACATCAGAGACGGATCTAGGAGGGTGGCCCGGCCTCTCTGACCAAAAAAAAAAAAAGTAGGTATATTCTCAGCCCAAAAACAATATATATTTATTTGGGCCCCTTCTTCCAAAAAAATTTTCCCCCTCCAAGATCATTAATCCATCCCAGCCCAAACCCAAATATATCAGTCCTTAGTCCAAAAACTTAACAAACTTTATTAAAGAGCAAAACAAACAAAATTAACAAAATGAAAACCAATTAACGACAAACCAAATTAAAAACAAAACAATAAAATTTAGAGAGAGAGAGTCACGAGTTAAGAGAGACCGAGAGATGATTTTATTGCAATGTATTGAAAAACAATGGTATTTGTTTTTGTCTTTGTGAGTAGATGATTGCATTTAGATTTATTTGAATTTTTTTTTTTTTTTTTTTTTGAAATGAGAGGATTGGTTTGTAGATTTCTAAATTCTAAGAAAGAAGGGACTTACAGGAAGAATAAAAAGAAAAGAAGCAGTTGAGGCCTGTTGAAGGCCAAAATTTCACAAGAAAGCTCATTCCATAAAAAGTAAAGAAGGCTCAATTCAAGCAGCAAGAAGAATCAATATTAAGGCCCTATTTATGTTCAGATTTCCAGCAAAAAAGGCCATTAAAAAATCCAGCAAAATCCAGTGAAAGAACTGGGCCGGGATACCCAGAGGTTGCCAGAGGCCCGGGATCCTCGGGTAATGCAACACAGCTAATATGGGATTGAGACAGCTCAAGAGAGGTACCATGAAATACAAGAAATGAAGAACATATATGTCCTTCTCAAGTACCCAGTGGTGCAGCAAAGAATCAGAAAGTATAAAGCAAACATTCATGAACAAAGGAGCTGTACCACAAGGAACCAAGAATGAGAAAACCATAAGTAGAAGCGACTGGAAGGGAACTTTCAACCCAGCAGTAAAAGATTCCAACTATTTGGGAATAATGACAGCAAGGAAAGACAACCAACAGCTGAGTCTGAAAAGTGAGAAACCTTGAAAGAAGAGAGATTGAAGGTTAGTTGCCCAAGGACGCCCCGGAATGGAAAGTCAGCAAGTGACTTTTAGAGAAACAACACTAAAAGATGAAAACTATGAGAAAAAAGGGAAGAGACCAGTCCCTAGGCAACTGTCACAGCACGAGCTCTGAGGGGCAAAAGAGAGAAATCACTAGTACCTCGGAGCCCTAGAAAACACACTATAAAAGGAAGAGAAAACCCATGTTGAGAGGGGGTGATTTTCAATAGGAAGAATATCATAATAGAGCCATTAGAATTCTGTAAAATTTAAGAAAAACAGAGGAACGTCTCCCGGTATCCCAGAAACAGCTACTATAACACATACTTGGATTCAAAATGATTCAAATTTTGCAAGTCTTAGAGGCTTGGATAGTTATCAAAGTCTGTAATTTTTGAGCTTATTTGAACCTTGTACCACGTCTTAATGAGCACATTTGTAATCCACAATTAAGAAAAACTAATGAAGTATTTCTTATTAATTTGAGGATCCTTAACAATTGTTTTGTGTATTTCCTAATTACTTTGCATTCCTTTTGCATGTTTTCATTGTTATTCAATACAAATATTCTCGTTCGCTAGTTTATGTGTATTGTAGGAAGCTTGTCTTGTGCACCACTTGGTTCTTAAACAGCCCCTTTAGCTGCGGTGAACCAAGCCCAGTCCACCAAAATACAACTATTTGGCCCAGGATCCTTGGGCTTGTGTGCTAAAGAAAAAGACACTCTCATATTTTGGCGACTCCACTAGGGACTGGGAAAAAGGAGAGGGAAGAAGTAGTCCCTTCGCAAGCATGGCTCCAAAGCTAGGAAACACCAAAAGGAAGGAAAGTTCTTTTTAAAGTGCGGGTTCATCCAAAGAACGTCCCACCAAGAGACTCTATATGGAATTTTGGGGAACCTCCCAACACAAGATAAGTTTTAGGCGCCATTATTTTCTCTACTTTACAATTTGAACATAATGGATCATTGCCCTGCTTAAAATTAAAAAAAAAAAAAAAAAAAAAAAAAAAAAAAAAAGGGTTCATGTAGTAATATTTAAACAATCATAATATTGTCTCATTGCTTGAAAGAAAAATGGAGAAGTGAACAAATAAAATACATTGATGAAATGAAGATTGTATGAGCTACATAGTAAAGCAATTGCCTCACGCTTAGGGGCTGATTTATTTTCTTTTAAAAAAAAAATTCATAATATTGTTTCATTTTTTAAAAAAGAAAAAGAAGTAAGTGAATTAAAGAGATTTGATGAAATGTAAATTACATAGCAAAGCAATTTCCTCACGTTCTGGGGCTAAATAATTTTGCAGCAACTTAATAATAATATCATATGGCGCAGGTTAACAAAATGGACAAGTTCCTTGGCTCCACCCACGGATTTAGCAAATTGGAGTAGTTCCATGATCCTAGCAAAACCTTGGAGATCCTTGATCCCAACAAAGCCTAGGAAATCCTTGATCCCAACAAAGCTGAGGAGATCCTTTATTCCAGCAAGGCTGAGTACATCCGTAATTCCAGCAAAGTCTAGGAGATCCTTGACTCCAGGAAAGCAAAGCCTGGGAGATCCTTGATCCCAACAAAGCTGAGGAGATCCTTGATCCCAACAAGGCTGAGGAGATCCTTTATTCCAGCAAGGCTGAGTACATCCTTAATTCCAGCAAAGTCTAGGAGATCCTTGACTCCAGGAAAGTAAAGTCTGGGAGATCCTTGATCCCAACAAAGCTGAGGAGATCCTTGATCCCAACAAGGCTGAGGAAATCCTTTATTCCAGCAAGGCTGAGGAAATCCTTTATTCCAGCAAGGCTGAGTACATCCTTAATTCCAGCAAAGTCTAAGAGATCCTTAACTCCAAGAAAGTAAAGCCTAGGAGATCCTTGATCCCAATAAAGTTGAGGAGATCCTTAATTCCAGCAAGGCTAAGTACACCCTCAATTTCAGCAAAGCCTAAAAGATCGTTGGGTCCAGCAAAGGCGAAGTATTTCCACGAATCCAGCAAAGTAAAATGGTTATAAAAAAAAATGGAGGCATCCGGAAAATGGATAGAAGTTCCATAATAGCATCAAGAGAAGGTGGATCAAGCAGGATTCAACAACCGCCTCATGTCTTGGGGGCTAAAGCCTATTATGCAGTGGACATTAAATATATTTTGAAGAAAATCAATAGAAACACTATATTGCAAGTCAGCAGCAAAATCAACATTATTGAAAGCTCATCAACTATACAGTGCATCTATCATTTCTTACAGCTCGATAATTGGGCTCACCTATGGAAATAATAGGATTTGGAGGAGATACAGAAACCACTGGAGGACACCTACAACTAGCTCTAAAGGCCAACCATGACATCACAAGTATTACCTAATCCTCTCAATGTACCACTAGTACGTGAAGGAGGGATTGAATGGGAAGCCCACAAAAGTCACTGCCAATCTTAGTCCTTTCATCCAGCACAAAGTAAACTTTGTGAAAAATATATTTTATGGTGAATCGGCTCCAGCTGGAGAATATCCCATTGTTAGGATCTCGGGGGCTCCCATCTCTAGGATCCCGGGGGGCTTCCATCCCAGAAGAAGGAAGCAATACCCATGGTTTGAGGGATCCCCCGGACAGAAATAAGACAGAAGGAGGAAAGCTAATATACTGCTTATGAAGGTCTCGAAGAAACTTACGGATATGGAAAGGAAGACATAAATTCTACCAAAGAAAAAAACTAGAAGAGGTGAACTTGGGGGCTGACCCAAGGAACCCAGGGCCTATCCTAATCAGCAGTCAGTTATCAGTACCAAAAAAAAAAAAAAAAAAAAAAGATCATTTTGGTGGAGCTCCTAGCCACCAGTTCACCAGTGAGAGCAACCTTAGATGACTCATAAAAGAAGATTATTTCCATAAAGAATTTATTCACAGCCAAGAAAGGATATTTTAGAAGATCCTCGAAGAAGAAAACAAATCCTCAACCCTTTAAAGAAAAGAAAAGAAATTAGTTTAATGAGCCCACTTGAAAATGAAGGGTTACGAAGGAACTTTTTTTTGAAGATTGAAAAATTCAATGGTCATGAACAAATTTTCCAAGTGGCATGGCCTAGGGCTTGGGAAAGGGCAAATTTTCCATGTACCTAGCCCAGGACTTGAGCAGAACAGAATTTTTTCCAAGTGGCATGGCCTAGGACTTGGGAAAGGGAAAATTTTTCATGTACCTAGCCCAAGACTTGATCAAAAAAAAAAAAAAAAAAATCTTACAAGTGGCATGGCCTAGGGCTTGGGAAAGGGCAAATTTTCCATGTACCTAGCCCAGGACTTGAGCATAACAGAATTTTTTCCAAGTGGCATGGCCTAGAACTTGGGAAAGGGAAAATTTTCCATGTACCTAGCCCAGGACTTGATCAAAAAAAAAAAAAAAAATAGAAATCTTCCAAGTGGCATGGCCTAAGACTTGGGAAAGGGCAAATTTTCCATGTACCTAGTCCAGGACTTGAGCAGAACAGAATTTTTTCCAAGTGGCATGGCCTAGGACTTGGGAAAGGGAAAATTTTCCATGTATCTAGCCCAGGACTTGATCAAAAAAAAAAAAAAAAAAAAAGAGAGGAAATTTTCCAAGTGACATGGCCTAGGACTTGGGAAAGGAAAAATTTACCATGTACCTAGCCCAGGACTTGGACCAAAACAGATTTTTCCAAGTAACATGGCCTAGGATTTGGTAAGAGCAAATTTTCCATGTACCTGGCCCCAGACTTGGCCTAGAACAATTTTTCTAAATACATGGCCCAGAAATTGGCCAAGAGCAAAAGTTTCCAAGTACGACTAAGAAAATGGTCAAAAGCAAAAGTTTATGGGTACAAGCTATAGCACGTACCAGTAATAGGTAAAAGTGCAGATTGTAAGCATATCCTAGTCATAGGTACAAACTGTAGCACGTACCAGCAATAGGTACAAGTCATAGCACATCCTAACCAATGATGCAAATTGTAAGCAAGGCCCAACGAGGGGTACAAAGAGAAAGAGCCTCGAATGGGTATGAAAACCCAAAAGTGGGTGTATAAAGTGCACAAGATTGACCTCCTTGAAAGGAATTGGTTCAAGGGAGCCTAAGGAAGCAAGGAAGGCGTAACTTAAAAAAAAAAAAAATTCTAAGAGTACATCACTTGAAGCCGCAAAAGCATGGATACTTTTGCAAGTCTCTATACAAAGAGATTAGTCAATGACATTGCAAACTAGCTAGCGACATTTCCCTCCTCCTTCAAGGTGCAAACTCACCAAAGGCTTGGAGGTATTTCGACTCAACAAAAGAAAGGTACCCTTTCGGTAAGCCCACTCATTAATACCATGTTTGAATATATCAAAACACTGCAAAATGTTGTGCAAGAGGTATCACCTATGCACTAATATTTTATTCATATAGATTAAAACGAAAATTCGAAAATTTTGGTCTTCTTACTTGACCAATTATCAAAAATCAAATTTGGAATTCTTGTGTGGTTGAAATCCTCACATGGTTTCATATACATGAAGTAATTTTTATTGTTATATCTTATTTGGCAATTGGCTTTTCCAGTGCATACACTGGGGGCTAAGACAAGATTAAAAATTTTCCTTAGATATATCTTTCACTTGATGAAAATTAAGAAGTCTAGTGCAAACTTTACCGTACATAAGTTCAACCACTGTTATTTTCTTTGGCTTATGAACTATATGGTATATAGCAATTCAAACAACAATATAATTGGTGGCATGGTATGTGAATAATTTGCTGCAATCTGAAATATTATACAATCTCTCACAATTTGGAAAAAGAATGAGGCAAAGATCAAGAGCATCCACTAGAAGAGCAAGGTCTTTAGCTAAAGCAAGGCGTGGAGATGTTCTTAAGCCTTCTAAGTCATGTCCTCAGGGAAGTTTCTATCTCTTAATACATTTTGAGAAGAATAGCTAACCTTGATTAGACTCTAAATCAGTATGTTTTTATGATTCAATGATTTATGATATCATGGTCCCATTGGTAAGTCACTATTCATAGACTAAAAATCTCATGGGGCAAACATCTTGGTGTTATTCACCTTAGCCATAGCAAGCATGTACTACAATGCATAGAATATCTTTGGCAAAGTTCATGGGGGCTCCCCTCATTCAACCTATTTTGTAAAACAAACAAAATCTTGTTGACAAAGCTATGCTATCTTATTTTAAGATTTAATATGCATTCAACATGATTTTTGTATGCTACTTTCAAAAAAGCATATCCTAGAATTGCTACAAAAAATGTTAGTGCTAGAAATATACTCTTAGCATCAAATGCAATACCAATATAATTTGGTTATACATATATATCTGCATATATTATTGTTAGTTTGACAAAGTTGATTTATTGAATACCAATCTATAGCCTAATACTAATATGAAGGTGAATTCTAATCTTTCGCAACATGTTAGTTCATCCCACGAAGGAAGTGTAGCAATTCCTTTGGAGTTTCCCTCAAGAATTATTTGATCTACACATTGGTTCTACAAACCAGGAAAGTGTCCAAAAACAATTTATTTTCTCTCGCATGGGCTACAGGTAACCCACGAGCTCGGGGGGCTAATGTTGAAGGCCAAAATTTCACAAGAAAGCTCATTCCATGAAAAGTAAAGAAGGTCCAATTCAAGCAGCAAGAAGAATCAACATTAAGGCCCTATTTATGTTCAGATTTCCAGCAAAAAATGCCATTAAAAAATCCAGCAAAATCCAGTGAAAGAACTGGGCCGGGATACCCAGAGGCCCGGGATTCTCGGGTAATGCAGCACAGCTAATATGAGATTGAGACAGCTCAAGAGAGGTACCACGAAATACAAGAAATGAAAAACAGATATGTCCTTCTCAAGTACCCAGTGGTGCAGCAAAGAATCAGAAAGTATAAAGCAAACGTTCATGAACAAATGAGCTGTACCACAAGGAACCAAGAATGAGAAAACCATAAATAGAAGCGACTGGAAGGGAACTTTCAACCCAGCAGTAAAAGATTCCAACTATTTAGGAGTAATGACAGCAAGGAAAGACAACCAACAGCTGAGTCTGAAAAGTGAGAAACCTTGAAAGAAGAGAGATTGAAGGTTAGTTGCTCAAGGACACCCCGGAATGGAAAGTCAGCAAGTGACTTTTAGAGAAACAACACTAAAAGATGAAAACTATGGGAAAAAAGGGAAGAGACCAGCCCCTAGGCAACTGTCACAGCACGAGTTCTGAGGGGCAAAAGAGAGAAATCACTAGTACCTCGGAGCCCTAGAAAACACACTATAAAAGGAAGAGAAAACCCATGTTGAGAGGGAGGGATTTTCAATAGGAAGAATATCATAACAGAGCCATTAGAACTCTGTAAAATTTAAGAAAAACAGAGGAACGTCTCCCGGTATCCCAGAAACAACCACTATAGCACATACTTGGATTCAAAATGATTCAAATTTTGCAAGTCTTAGAGACTTGGATAGCCATCAAAGTCTGTAATTTTTGAGCTTATTTGAATCTTGTATCACGTCTTAATGAGCACATTTGTAATCCACAATTAAGAAAAACTAATGAAGTATTTCTTATTAATTTGAGGATCCTTAACAATTGTTTTGTGTATTTCCTAATTACTTTGCATTCCTTTTGCATGTTTTTATTATTATTCAATACAAATATTCTCGTTCGCTAGTTTATGTGTATTGTAGGAAGCTTGTCTTGTGCACCACTTGGTTCTTAAATAGCCCCTTTAGCTGCGGTGAACCAAGCCCAGTCCACCAAAATACAATTATTTGGCCCAGGATCCTTGGGCCTGTGTGCTAAAGAAAAAGGCACTCTCACAAGGCCTTTGTAAATCTTTGAAAAATTAGCTCACCACTAGGCACTAGTAGTTTTCGTTGCAGGTTGACCAAGCCACTGCTTCTTCTCAGTTCTCAGTTTATGTTTCTCCTTCTTTTTCTTCTTTCTTAATTCTTCTTATTATTTTTTCCTATTTCACCTTTTTGCTTTCCCCCTATTTTCCTTGTTCTATCCGCCGTGAATTTCTATGCAAATTTTGCAATCTATGGACTGTGATCAGTAATCAGTGATGGGAAGTGAAAAATACTAATCTTTATGTTCACATTTCACCCATTCATAGGTCACGTGGCCTCCTGTGTTGTATTTTTATTTATTTTTTCTTTAACTAGGTGCAAAGTGCAAACTGCAAATTATAATATTACTACAATTCGTCGTTTAACTGAAAAAAAAAAAATACAATAGTATATATGTAGTAATTATACTACATATACTGTACATTACTCCAATAATATAGTACTTTTTAAAAAAAAATTATATTTATCATGGTTAATAATATTATTATTATTATATATAAATAATTAGCGGTACTTGATTGTAATGCATTGTGAAATAATAATTTTGTATCTTTGTTTTTGTTGATAGTTTCTTAATAGGCAAACATAGAGGCATCGAGCAATAGATAGTCGCAGATGACAGTTGCTTCTGTGGCTTTCCTCCATTTTATTTATTTGCTTAGTTTAATGTTTAATATTTTATTTTTATGCTTACTTTCAATTACCATGAGTAGCTAAATTAAGTTTGAAAATGAAACTTTGTTAAGGATTATCAATTTTTATTTATGAGATTTAATTTTTTTTTCCAAAGTGGTTGTTCTTTAATGATTTAATTGTTCTTACTTCATATCAATTAACTATAATAGAATTCTTAACATGAGTTCAATCATGTTTTTCTCATGATTTAGGATTTATCTTAATTGATTGAATGGTTGGTTTATTATTTCTTAATTTTAAAATTGGATATCTCTTGTGATTTTTTTGTCAATAAATACAAATGATGATTTGATTTTATACCTAAGAAGTGAAGAAGAGCATGCTTTAGATTTATAGAATAGGAATTTTAGTGAGAATATTTTCGATGATAACAAAATTAATTTCTAGATTTTCATGTAGTATTTGAGAAAAATTAATGATCATAAATATTTGCTTATATGAATTAACAAGGCGGTTTTCAAAACCTTAATTATTTTCTCTTGATTGTTTAATCTTTTTACTATTTTTTAGTATCTCCTTTCTTAGATTAATCAGTTTCTTAGTTTTATTTAATTTCAAAGTAATCAAATTTTATTGAACTAGATTAGAATTTATTGAGTTAGGGTTTGATTATTTTTCCTACATCCATACAAGTCATTGTGAGTTTAACTCATTCTTGCCAAACTATGCTTCAATACAATTCATACACTTGTGAGTACATTGTAATTTCACAACAAGAGATGACTCATTAGTGTGATTTTATTTTTCATTTTTGTGTTTTTAAAAATCATGATTTCCCAAGTGGGAATAAGGAATATGGCCAAGCCACCATTGAGCCAAAGTGTCAAGCTGAGAAGCCAAACAGGATACAAAGATTTTAGTCTTTGATCACCAAAAAAAAAATAATAATAATAAATTCAATGGCTCTAAACATTTGAAGCATTCCAAGGATACAAAAACCATTATAATAACGATTGATGACTTGATGTCATGGCTAAATATTGACATAATGCCTAGCAACTCCACGCCAAGTCATAACCATAGTCAACATCCACACCAAGTGACCATAGTCAACATAAAATATTAAATATTGAGAAATATTTATACTACATAATATTTTTTAATTCAAAGTGAATTTTATAAATTCACCATTGGATTAGATTCTCTTTTTGTACTCTACATGCTTGCTAAATTTTAAGACTATCTAAAATCAATAACTATGTCATCTATCAAATATAAAAATAATAAAAATTTTGTATTTAAAATTATTCATAAAAGATGCATCTTTCTAAAATCGAATAGTAAATAGTATCTAATTAACACAAAACTTAGTAGGCATGTTAACAAGATAGAGAACATATAATTTAATGGTGAGATTTTAAAATATTAATCATATAAAAAGTTATTAGATGGGGTAATATTACTTAGAATTACACTAGGTATAACTTGAACATGTATATATTGAATGATGTTGAGATGTCGAACATTGGTGAGAGACAAGCCAAATGGTGGGCAGTGCCTATTATTGTGGCTGCCCTCATGTATCTCTCTTTGCCTTATAGACTCTCTCTCTTTGTTTTTTTTTTTTTTAATTATTTTAAATAGAAAAGTTAGATGGTGGTCTCTTTTTAATAGAGCTTGAGATTTTATTGAGTTTACTGTCCACCAATAAAAGTGTGTAGGTGAGATGTTCTTGCTTAGGTGAATGAGGAGAATTTGCTCTTTTTGAGCTTTCGCGTTAGGTCTTAATGCATTTTTCACATTGGCACAAAAATTAAAAAATTTAGATGGATACATGACACAAAATTAGAATCAAATTTGAAATCTAACTGGAGTTTCTCTCAACTTTGAATATATATATATATTAAAGAATCAAAATGTTAGGTGTTGCTGGAGTAGGTGGTTCTAAAAAAATAAATGTCTACCAAAAGCCAAGAATTAGGATATGTTTTTAGCATTTCTAGCCTCAATTAATACTTTAGTGTATAAGAAATAAACATATGCATATGCATATGTTAAGACGACCAATATGAATCTTCTCATGTCGTGATTATTATTATTGTTGTTGTTGTTATAAAAACATAATTGTAATTGATAGCGAAAGATAGTGTTCGACTCTAACTTGCTTACAAAGCAAGTGAGGGAACTCAAATATAGAGAGTTAGAGTTAAAATGCATTCTATCCAATCCTTAGTAAATCAAAATCTATTCATGACTTCCAAAATGAAGGCCCACTCCATGCCATAAGCTTTCCATGTCAATCTTTGAAGTCGTAAATCGATATTTGCCTCTCATTTTCCACATTTCACAATTTACCTTCTAAGTAATAATAGTTGCAATGAGTTTGTATTTCCATTAGTCCCTTTTCTAGTCGAAATGTTGTACATAGGAGCTTATTTAGAAAACCTGTGGGAGTTAGATAGGAAGGTTACAAAAGTATTCTTGTGATTATACGTTCTTCATCGTCCCCCCATATACAATTGTTTCTTTTGTTTGGAAGATCTAGAACTTTTTTCCACATGCATTTCTGACTTTATAATTTCTGCCTTGGTTGTTGGAATATTGGCATAGATTAGTTCTTTTTTCTTTTTTTTAAAGCGTTCATCTTAGAATATAACTGGAAAATAAATTCTTGCACTTTTCCTTTTATTGATAGTACTTGGGACCAAAATCTTGTAAATATGCAGTCATTATTTATCAATAAAATCAAGTTATGCCACTAAGCTATACGCTACTAGTCTCTTGGCAACTAGCCTTAACTAATGTTTTAATGTAAGAGAAATAAATGTATAAACATATATTTATTCATATGTTAAAAGTAAAAATGTTAGTCTTATCCTGATGTGACCATTATTGTTATATACATAGTTTTAGTTGATATAATATGATCATATTTGACTCTTTCCTACTTACAAAACCAATGAGGGACTCAAATAGAGAACACTAGAGTTGAAATGCATTCTTTTGTCATAGACATCCAATCTACAGTAAATTTAAATCTATTCATGACTTTCACAAATGAAGGACCACTCCATCTTGTCATAAGCTCTCCATATCAATTTTTAGGTCTTAAATTGATACTTACCTCTCATTTTCTTCATTTCATAGTTATCTCTAGTGGGCAATAATGATTGTGAAGGTTTAGCATCCCATTACTGCCTTTTTTTTATTGGAAAGTTGGTGGAAGCCTATATTGTAAGTATCTAGAGATTGAGTAAGGAAGACAAAAATGCATTTCCCTTGTCCATATAATTTATGTCCCTCATATGCCATTGTTCTCTTTTGTTTGGAAGATTTAGAGCTTTCTTCAACAAACGTATTTTGGTCCTATCTTCCTTGCTTTTTAGCATATTGGCAAGTGACTTGGTCACTTCAATTATCAAATTGTGTTATTCACTTTATAATCACAATCATAAATCTACAGAAAAACCTCTTATGTCTATACATTGGTTATCAATGGTTAGTTTAGGCTTTGTACTTCCTTAGATGTTACGAGGTTGCTAGATTTGAATAAGTTATTGAAGAAGTTAACAAAATATCCCACAATATCTTTTGTCGTCAAAACCCAACTACCATCATCTTTTTTTTTTTTCTTTTTTTCTTTTTTCAAAAAGTCGATTGCATTTCTCTTAGGATTGTGAACGAGTAAAGCCAAATTGAATATAAAACCAAAGTCTCTAACCAATATTTGAATTTTTTTAAAGCTCTCACGTTTTTACACATTAGCATTATTTAAAAAAAAAAAAAAAAAAAAAAAAAAACTATTTCTAACTGAAATTTTTTCCACAATTGTGAAAATCAAACCCAATACCCAAAAACCCAACTCTAAACATCAATCCCAAACGCCAAATGCATTCTACTTCTCCTCTCTCTTCTCTATTTCTCTACCCTTCTTCTTTCCCCAAAACCCAACTCTAAAATCAACACAAAATCACCAAAAAAAAAAAAAACTATCACCCATCCTCTCTCTTCTCTAATTTTTTCTCCTTCATCCTTACACAACTTCTATGACTTACTTTGGACTAAGCTGAAGAAGGGGACTATGTGCAGCAGTGTTCAAAGCAACGTAACTTTTCTTTTTATCCTCAAAAAATTACAATATCATGCATCTGCAATCAGCTCTACCCATCTGTGACTCTATTCTTAGTTCCTCTCTCTCTGCATTCCAACTTCAAACTCACTATGTTAAAGTTAAGTTTGATTTGCTATTCTTTTTCCCGCTTTTCTTTACTCATTAGCCATTTAGCCATTTATGAAGCAGACAACTAGTCTGCGTTGCTCCAATTTCCAAGAGAATGTGCACTATGTGTGTGCTTAAAATTTGATGTTTTCATCAACTGAAGTGGTGGCCAGGTATGACTCCTCTTTCTTCCTTATTTCTTACTAAAATAATATATATTAGTGCATGCTCAGAGACTCTTCTATTTTTTTTTTTTTTTGTAAAAATTAATAATTTATATCCATTATAATTTATATTCAATACAAATTCGTTAATCAAAGAGTTGCAAAATTCTATCACATCTCTTGACTTAGCTGTTAAAAGAATCTCTTCTCATACATAACATTAAAATTTTTCCCAAAAAAAAAAAAAAAATCACTGGGAATATTAATTTAACAATTAATAAGGAACATACTATGTAGAAGTTGTTTCTTAAGTAGAATATAAATATTAGACATATTGATAGATAGATACAGACATAAGTGGGGTCTTTGTTTTACATAGATTATTGCTAATTATATTGTGCTAGTAACTCATGTAATTCTCTTTGAATGGGAGTCTTACCACTCTTGACTCTTGAGACTGTAAATAGAAATCCCTGTAAGTGTACTGTACATACACAAATGTAAAAAAGATAGATGAGAAACGTGTAAAAACCAAATGTCTCAACAAGACCAAATATGCTGCTTTAAAAAACTTGACTCCCATTGACTCATTTTAATATAGAGATAAAGATAATTACAAACTTTTCCTTTTGATCAATTGTGGAAGATTTCTTCGACCATTCATGTTAGAACTATCTCCAAGCTGAAACCAAACTCATAAAGCAACTAATCATCAGAATCAATAGGCTGCACGGCCAGTGGTAGTATTAGAGTTACAAAGTACAACTGGAGGTTCTAATTTCTGATCAACACTAAATTACTCATAACGTGAGTCTTGCATTCTATGAAGTAAAGACTTATCTTGTGTGCGTAGGATATTCCTTATAATCTTTGATAAATTTACTTATTCAATAAACCTATTTGTTCCTTAATTTATTTCCTCCTTTATGTAAGAAATGAGGTACCATTTTATCCGTAATTAGCCAATAGGAAAAGGAACAAGAATGAATGCTCTCTTTAAGGCCTGACTTCCATCAAGTGCACCGTATAAAATCAGTCATTGTTTAATTTTTAGCTATTCATAATGGTTTTTTACATACTTGGGTGAATTATGATTCATACCTTTGTACACTAGGTTTGGATCAATTGCGCATGCAAAAAATTATATTGAACAAATTTCACAGCGGGGATGCGAAATGCTCCACTACAAAAAATTATATTGCACAAAAATCGAGTACTCGATTTTTAAATGTTTCAAACAACGAAAAAAAAAAAAACTCATAAAAATAGCGAAACCAAACGAAATATACAAATAGTACGTACGTAAAAGAAACATATATAGATACCGTAAAAGAAACATATATAGATACCGGCGGAGATGTTGATTCCGTTCATGCAAAAACGCGTCCATGAATCAAAGATCTAAGGAGAGATAGAGAGATGACTCATTAGTGTGATTTTATTTTATTTTATATTTTGCTTTTGTGTTTTTAAAAATCCTAATTTCCCAAGTGAGAATAAGGAATATGGCCAACCCGCTATTGAGCCAAAGTCTTAAGCTGATTAGAAGCCAATTAGGGTTCAAAGATTTCAGTCTTTGATCACTAAAAATAAAAAATAAAAAAAATAAAAAATTAATGGCTATAAACATTTGAAGCATTCCTGGCATACGAAAACCATTAATATAATAACAATCGATGTCATGACTTAATATTGACATATTGCCTGCAACTCAAGCCAAGTCATGACCACAGTCAACATTTTATATATATATATATATATATATATATATGGGTTGGGTTCAAGTTACACCTTGTGTAACTTTAAATAATATTACATCACTCAATAATTTTTAATTAGATGTGAATTTTGAGAAATCTACCATTAGATTACATTATTTTCATATATTCTCCATGTTTACAAAATTTCGAGGTGATCAAAAATTAATAGTTATATCATCAGTCAATTGTTTAAATTCAAATTTTTGTAGTTTAAAATAATGCATAAAATATGAGTTTATGGATTAAATGGTAAATAACATCCAATTGACATGAATGTTAAGAACATATAAAACATATAATTTAACGGTGAGATTTTCAAAATATGAATTCTATAACAAATTATTGGATGGTGTAACATTGTTTAAAGTTACACTAAGTGTAACTTGAACTCAACTCATATATATATATGGCGGGTTCAAGTCATATTTGATGTAACTAGTTATGTTATATCACTCAATATTTTTTAATTGGAAGTGAATTTTAATAAATCTACCATTAGATTAGATTCTCTTCTTATACTTTGCATGCTTGCAAAATTTCAAGATTATTTGAAATCAATAACTATGTCATAGATCAAATATAAAAATTTTAAAATTTTTGTATTTAAAACTATGCATAAATGATGTGTTTCTAGATTGAATAGTAAATAGCATCCAATTGGCACAAACTTTGGTAAGCATGTTAACAACATAGAAAACATATAATCTAATAGTGAGATTTTTAAAATATTAATCATGTAAAATGTTATTAGGTGGTGTAACATTACTTAGAGTACATTAAATATAACTTGAACCATGGACGAAATTATAAATGGACATGGCGGGGCAATGGCCCCCTTATATTGTTTTTAAAAAAATATTAGTATATTAATAGGTACTAATTTTAGCAATTTTGTTCAATAAAATTACACTTTGCCCACCCTTAACAATGTCATCAATTCTTTTAAGAGTAATATTATAGTCACAAATTTTTTTACAACATTTTTATAAATTATTGAGGTAGTAAATTCTTATTGATTCGAACACTTACATCACTTTTTACTTACTAATAACCATTCATCACATTAGCAATTTGTAAAAATTTGTAGTTTTAGCTTTTTTTCACCTTTTAAAGGCCATAAAAAAATTAATAGATTAAATCTAAAACAAAATATACAATCCCAAAAAAATTAGCCACCACACACAGCGTTCGATGGTACAAATAAACCTAGCTATTTGTATAAATTAGTCTTGCGTTCGATGGAGTAAAGACTTATCTTGTGTACTGTACGTAGACTATAAGGATATTCCTTATTATCTTTGATAAATTTGTTCATTCAATAAACCTATTTGTTCCTTAATTTATTTCCTCGTTTATGTAAGAAATGAGATACCATTTGATCCGTCAGTACCCAATAGAAAAAGAGAACACGAATGAATGCTCTCTTTAAGGCCTCACTTCCATTAAGTGCACGGTATAAAATCAGTCAATGTTTAATTTTTAGCTATTCATAATGTTTTTTACATACTTTGGTGAATTATGATTCATACCTTTGTACACTAGGTTTGGATCAATTTGACCAAACATTCGGTGAAAAATCAATTTGATTAAATGGATTTGATTGAGGAATGGGAAAATCTTGCCTTGCGGAATAAGAGTTGGCGACTCCGTTTAGTACAATACAAGAAAAATATTCCCTTAAGTGTTTCCAAATTGTTATTTTATTAAGACAGGAGGTAGTTCAGAACATTAAACCACTTATTTATTTGTCTTATCCTTTCCAAATTATGGAAACAGGACAAAACTTAAGTTCAAGATCCCATATCTCCCCCTCAAAAAAAGATCCTATATCTCAAATTTCTCAATTACATTTTAACGCATGATTACATTAACATTACCTAAAAAAATAAAATAAAATAAAACGTCAATTTTTTTTCCTTAAGTCGTTAAATTTGATTAGAAATCGTAAGGTATAATTACTAAAAATTTGTAGTAGAAATGTTTGGACCCACTTGAAATAACTACCATATGTTAACATGAGAATACCACTGAAGATACATCTTCATGATACAAATATGTGGATTTTTCTCTTATATAGGAAGGAGGAGAAAATGTGGAATTTGAACCACAGAAATCAAGCACTACAAAGGTGTCATTAATTCATTATCTCTTGACTATCATTTGAATCCACATCTATGTGAAAATGTAATAAGAGTTAAATATATATATATATATATATATATCATAAATGTAACAATTGTTAAAAAATATATATATATATATCCTGGGGGTATGGGAGAGGTGATTGATATACAGCCTTGCCCTCAAATTCTTTTCTTTTTTTCTCTCTTTCTTTGCCTTTTTTTTTCTCTCTTTCTTTGCCCTTTTTTTTTTTTTTCTCTTTTTTCTTTTTTCTTTTTTCTTTTTCTTTTTTTTTCTTTTTTTTTTTTTTTCTAAAAGAGGCTGCATTAAGCTCATTGCTTTTTGGTAGAACGCAGTTGTTATCACAAAAAGACTAATAAAATAAAAATGCCCACATCATTTGAAGTACAATTTAATAACAGAATGGGAATGAGATCCCAAATTTTTGTTATGTAAACATCTGATTAATTCTCAACAGAGTTTTTAAACTTTTATCCTTTGGTCCTAGACAAATCTAAGCTGAAAGTAGACATAATTCACCTCTCAACTATACCAACCAATATCTCAGGTGGCAGTCAAAAATCAGGAAATTCCCTTTTTACATATCCCATGCATAAAATAGAAAACATTGGAAAATCAATTTTCAGCAATTGCTAAAGCAAGATTCCTGAAAATTAGAGATCAAGGATGTACAATTCTGATTAACCCATTCTCAACAGACATCACCTTTACTCTTCCTCACCTGATTTTGGGCTTGCACCAGGCTGTGAATCTTCACCCAATTCCATACGCTCAACACCACTTTTTATTTCCAGACTTTCAGGATCTCCATTTTCTGATGCAGTAACTTCCTCGGAAACAATACTTGGTAATGTTTCTGCAGGCTGGACATCAGGTTCCGAATATGTTTCTGCAGGCTGGACATCAGGTTCTGAATATGTTTCTGCAGGCTGGATATCAGGTTCTGAATGCCCCTTATGAGTGGACGGAGAATTTTCACTGCCACCGGAGTCGCTCCTCGAATTACTAGATGTCAGCCACATAAATTTCAAATTGTGGTCTTGCCAGCATTTACCATTAACAAATGCTCTCTCAGCTGAACGACGTGTGGTGAAAGTAATACAAGCTGAGCAAATTTTTGATGCCTCTGACTCACCAACATCCATATCTTCTAGCTCCACAGTAGAAAGATCACCATAAGATGAAAAGTGTTCCTTCAAAACAGCAACCTAGAAGACAAAATAAAGACATCAGCTTATTTTTCATTGACTACATTAATAAATAAAACAATGAAAAAGTGATATTAAAACACTTAATAATGAATGTGCAAATACAACACAACAAAGTCCTAGTCCCAATTTTTTTGGGTCAGCTTTGGATCTTTGATTGGTGGGTCAACTACATGTAATATTTTCCTCCATTTTATTCTATGCAGGCATTCTCTCTGTTACATTATTACAAAGTATTTTATTTTAATAGTAAATGTAATATTTCAGACCCATAATACATGGTAAAGGAAATTTTGAAGAAGAACAATAAATTTTTTGATAAATGAAGTAGGACAATAAATAATAAATACATGGTGAAATTATCCAAAAAGACAGTACTTGTTTTTAATGGAATTTGGGTACGTGCCCTCTGTAGCCAACCTCTCTGCTTTTAGGTTCATCTTAGAGGTAATGAAGGTTTACCCACTATAAGGCTACTATCATTGATTGAAAATAATAATTCAACAACCAAGCTCAAAATTTTAGGGTTAGCTATGAATCATCAATAGCTTAGTCAAAGTCTACCACATTTTACTTTCTTAATTAATGTCTTTTTTTAATACTATTAATGTTATTTTTTGTCTTAATCTACGTTTATATGTACCCTCAACTTGAATCAACTCACTCTTTTCACTAGTGCATTAATCGATCCCTTTTGAATGCGACCAAACCATCTGAAGTGACTCATCATTATCTTTTCAATGATAGGTTACCCCTATCTTTAGGCAAATTTTCTCATTTTAAATTCTATCTTTCTTTGTATTTCCATTTATCCATTTTAATGTTCTCATTTCAACTCATTTTATGAATAAGTTACTTCTTAATAGCCCAACACTCAATACCATAGAGCATAGCTGGTCCTCTTAACAATCTCGTAAAAAAATTTCTCATCACCTAATATGTATTCATGATCACACAATATTTCTGTGCACTTCTCCACTTCATCCACCTACTCTTATCCTATGATTAACATCCTCTTCAATTTTATGAATGATTGAATATGAATTATTGAATAGAGATATTGAAAGCTCTCGTTCTTTGGTATCTCTTAAGTCTCGCGACTTTCATCTTTGTTTCTACTTTTACTAAACTTATATTTCACGTACCTACTTAATTGAAAGCCTTACCTTCTAAAGTGTCTCGCGAAATCTCTAACTTGACATTAACTCCACGGCTAGTTTCATCCACTTTGTTTTTTTGTTTAGTCTACTAATACTATATCATTGCAAAACCCATACACTAAGGGACTTCTCTCTCTCTTAAATTTGTTCTTATTTTACTAAGACTTTGATCTTTATCTTTAATACAGATAACACCATTCAAACCTCTTGTTATCATTTCCATGATAAATAGTATATTCCAAGTACCTACATGAATCCTATCTCTTGGACTGACTTCTTTATCCACACCTTTCCATCAAAGTGCAGGAACTCTCATCCATTTTCACTACACCCGAGCACTGATATAGTGCATCGCTTATAGGAAACTCCCTAATTAACCCCTAGTCCACTTTTCACTTCATTCAAGGTCCAATGTATGGGACACCTGAATAGAGTGACTAAATTTTTAAGTGATATTCAACCTATCAAAGCCCTTCTCTTTTTCCAAGAAAGGGATTGACTATGCAAATTTCATAAATGGCACTAAACACAAACATAGATAGTTTTTGAAAATAATAAGGGCAAATTATATTTTTCCACCTTAAACTTTCACTCCGATTACACTTATCCCCTTCAACTATTAAAACACATGATCGACCCCAAACTTATAACTCCGTTTTAATGTCCCCCTTGCTGTTTATTTTGGTCTTAATTTGGACGGAAAATTTAAGCACGTGCAAAACATGTGACCCATGGGCACACAATACCAGCTCAATCCACTTAAGAAATGAAATTTCCTAAACTGTCCTCAATTACAGGAACCAAACAGAGATTATTCTTTTCCTCAGTTTCCTTAGGACCAAACAAGGGTCCCAGATGGAGAACCAGAATTAACAACTTCACTTTCTTTCAAATTTTCATTCTCAATTTTTTTAGCAACCATAGAGGATACCAATCAAATACAATCTAATAAAAATTCGATAGTTACAATGGGGGTGGTGCCAATTGAGTTACAAGGCTCTACGCAAATTCAATCTAACAAAAATTAAACTTAAATAAACTAGTTCTCCGTACAATTACATGCAATGCTTAATATTTTTCCATTTTCACAAGATCATATATTCAATCCTTGTCTCTACTAATGTGTACACTAACCAATCAGCTAAAAGATGAAAACAATATCCAATGCCCACACACTCCCACAATTAAGAAGAAACATACTCAAACTTATCCATTTTTCTACCCTTTTCCTGCTATTTTTTTATCTAACAAAGAAAAATTAAATTTTAAAACAAAAGGGTCTCAAAGTGAATTGAACAAAATCACCTTCTAAAGCACACACAGATTCCAACTCACAAACTTGGGCACAAACTTAGTCCTAAACTGTTCTAACTCATCCCCAGCTTTGCTCATCTCTTCCTTAACTTGCCCCACAAACTCATCTACCTTCACATTGGCATCTTCCAAATCAAACCCAGTTTCCTTCTTCACTGACTCAGCAAGTTTCAAACATAACCACTCCGAGCCACGCCAGACCAACCGAGTCAAATTCAGCCATGAAAACCCATCAGACCCATTTGGATTTGCGGAAGTTAGAACACGGGAAATGGGTCCCTGGTGGTTTTTTTTGGGCCTGTGGTTCTTAGGAAGCTTGAAAAGAATGGGACTCAGGGAAGTGGGTTTGGTTTGTATGGGACAGTGAGGTTCGTTTTTGGAGTGTGGAATTTTATAGCTTGAAGAGAGTATTTGTGAAAGAAAGCAGCAGTGTCTCTCTGAGTTGTGTTTGTTGAAGTTGTGGTTTCTTGAAGTGAAATGTAAATGTAATTCAATTAGGGATGGGTGCTCCGCGAGGAGGTTGTGAGCAGATTTTCTCAAGAGCATTTCTGGGAGTGAGAGAAAGATGGGATTTTCTTCTTTTAATTTTTGCAATTTTTGTGTTTACTAAACCAGGGACAGTTTATTCATTTTTATATTTGTGGTGGACTCTAGCTGGTTGATTGGGGCCACATCTCACATGTAATACATGTGCTTCACTTTTTTGTTAGACTCAACACCAAAAAAAACAGCAAGGGAGACATTGAAACAAAGTTATAACTTTGGGAGGTGAGGTGAGTGTATTCGGGATGAAAGTTTAAGAAGGAAAAGTGTGATTTTCCATAATAATAATAGTAACAATATATAGCCACTTAAGTACTTCTGAGAAAAGGCATCGTAAGAAGCATTAGATAACATGCTTGAGGAGTCAAAATTGCAGGCACTCTACTAGACTTGTCATGAGTTCTTTTCAATTCTTAGTCCAAAATGTGTTATACCCAAAAAAAAAGGATCAATAATTGCTAATCATATACACACAAGTTTCCTTTTGGTAATGCCACACATTTGATTAATGCTTCTTCGTAAAGCTGTTGTAGTGTATATTTGTTTTGCTATATAATGGAGGCCAAACTACAATTTTGGTCCATGTACATTTGTCACAGTTTCAATTTTGTCCCTATACATTTAATCGTATCAATTCCATCCTTCCAACTTTCAAAATCAAGATCCTTCAATTATTGATTATGTCAATTTTGTTCTTCAACTTTCCAAATCAAGTAAATTTCATTACTTAACTTTCAAAATCAAGTCAATTATATCTTTGGAAGTTGACTTCATTAGTAAATAAAATTAAGTTGATTTTGAAGTTTGGGGACGAAAGCAACACAATTAATAATTGAAGGACAAAATTGACACAATTAAATATATAGGGACAAAGTTGAAATTACTTCTCTATTGTAGAAGTACCAAAAGAATAGTTTGGCCTATAATAGAATATGCAGCTTTATATGTTATCTCAAGAGGCAGTCCTAAGGCCTTGTTTCATGCCTTAACCTTTTAAAACATTGAAAGAATTGCATATGCTAATAAGCAAAAACTTTATTCATAAAGCAACATGCAAGAATGCACTCAAACTGCACCAGAAAAAGTCCCCTTCCTCTATACGAAAACTAATTATACCACCTACCCATTCCCTTGAAAATTGGTAACAGCCCTTTTTGCCTTTACTTAATAAATCTTATTTATCACATGGAGAGGGAGAGAGAGAGAGAGAGAAAGACTTACACTTGCAAGTCCAGCTGGTAAAGGCGGAATAATTCTAAATCCAGTAGGACGGTTGTCCAATTTGTATCTATTCATCAGAAAAGGAACCCCTACTGGTGCTAATGGACGATTTGGCTGCTTCAAGTTCGTAGATTCCTGTAGTGATGTGGGTGTACTTGCTTTAGGACTATGGGACAAAACATTATCCACCGATTTTATCTTATCTCCCACCATCTCAGTATGTGGTGATACCACGGCAGAACCAGGATCATAGGAGGACCTTGGAGTAGCAGCTTTAGAAATATCGGCCACTATTTCCACTTTAGGTCTCTTAGCAACTTGTTCGGCAACTACCTCACCCTTAGTGGCCTGCAAAAGGGATCAAAATTTGAGAATATCTGATGGAAAGAATTGACATTTAGAAGAGCACACAGATAATAACTTTACAACCTCATGTTGATTGTAGGAGGTAAAAGGAAGACAAAGACACTTAGTAATGTGATCTAATATATATCTATCTCAATCTCAACTATTCTAAGATCAACACAAAAAGCTATAACACATGCAAACAATTTGAAGACTGAGCAGTAACAGTACCAAAAGGTTTACTGTAACACTCCCCCTCCCACCCCCCCCCCCCCCCTTTCTCCCAATTTTTTTTTTTTTGGTAATATGCATGTTTCATTTTAGAGTCAGGACAGTACCTGATACCAAATAACAATACTTATATTGCCATATATAGGCTCATGAAAGCCAAGAGGTTTGGGGTACCACATTGAACATGTAACATCAATAAAATCTATAGCTAGAAATGAAAATTTGAAGGTAGAAAATTTCATCTTACATGTTTCTCAAGTTTTTGTAACTGGCGCCGGAAGTCGTTCCGCTTCTGGTCTAGCAATTCCTGTTTCTTGCGAAGTTCTTCTTTCAACTGCTCTAAAGAATCTAGCTTCTTTTGCATGGGAGGTTGAGCTTTAGGAGCATCTGAGATGACAGGCTTAGGGTGATCAGAGACAGACACAGAAGCATCAGAAGCATGGAGAACGCTACTCCTTGAAGCAGCAGGTTGATTAATATCTTTTCCTTTACTAACAATGGAAGGATGATATGAAGCTGAAGCAGCAGTCACACCAAGTGGTGTTACAGATACACTACTGCCGCTGCTTATGCCATCATCTGGAATGCTATCTCGATTAGCCCACCACAGCTTAATAAAGCGGTTACCCATTACAGCATCAGGTGCCTTAAGAGCAGCTTCTGCCTCTTCCCTTTTAGAGAACTGGACAAAAGCTCGTTCTCCATTTGCTGGAATATAAATATCAATTACCTCTCCAAATTTTTGAAAATGAGAAAGAAGAGCCTCTCTTTTATTGTTTCTCTGGGGAATGCCATTGACAAATAGAGTTCGCAGTGCCTTTTGAGAAGGTTTCCGAATGCTACGCATATTATCACTCGGTGTCTTGGGAGATGAATCCATAGCTTTTAGGCCAACATCCTCTGCAATGATCCGCTTCCCTTGACGGGAAGTGCCTTGAACGCTCGCTAAGGCCCCTTTATCTTCCTTAGCTTCATTCTCAAGATAATCAGAGGAAGTAGAATCAATTTTTCCCTTCACATCTAATCTATTTTTTGAACTACCGATTCTGCCCCAAACAGACAAACTGTTACCTTGTGAACCAACACCAATTCCAGTGCTTCTAACAAGGCACTCATTATCAGCACTGTCACATAGCCTGCCAAGATGCCGATCAGAGGGATCATCATTCAAGGTAGAGTCAGTTTCATGAATCTTAGGTGATTGTAGTGAAAGCAGGGCACTTGATGTTTCAGGACAATTGTTATTCCACAAGGGTTGATCAGGATCATACAGATCAGCTCCATTTACACAACCAGAACCAGGAAATGCACCATTCAAGCCCAAACCATCATCGGCCATTCCAGGCTTGCTACTTTTTCCATGCAATCCTTTGCTGTTCATCAAAGCAGTTGAAGAAGCACTAACTGATGGTAAAGGCCCAGTTCCAGCAGGTGCTCCCAATAGGTGCACACTTGGAAGTGAAACAGGAAGATTAAACTGTGAAAGACTCTGCAAATTGCAACAATTACTTACTTATGACAACTTAAATATACACATAAAGGACATCAGCCTAAAATATGAAGTATAAACATGAAGAAAAAAAAAACAGCACAGCAATTAGATGCACAAGTCAATATATGCACTAAAAAGTTGAGCTACTGCTAATAGATGACTCAAAAACATAAAATAATCCTAATCATAAAATATTGACACTTCTGAACCACTTCACTTATGGCTTGGGATAATCCAGCAGATAGCCAGGAAGTTGGAATCACATAGTTGGAAAGACCTCTGTTGCTTTAGTTCATCTGACGGCTTTCCAAATAACAAAAGTGATCCATAGAAGAGATAACTTAATGATCTACAAGGAGTGCCATCACCATTTAGGGTCTTCTCCAACAGGTTAGGTATCCAAACACAGTACCAAGGAATAATGAGATTACTGCAAACAGAAAGAGTAAAGAGGGGTGCGCGCGTGTGTGTGTGTGTCATCTGTGGCAAGTTTATTAGATACGGGATAAATAACAACCCAATCTAAACTTAAACAGAAATTGCAAAAATAAATAAATAAAAATCAGTACTTTTGACATCCGCTCGTTTTATGATAAGTTACGAGGTCCCTTGCCCACTATCTTTCCTTGGAAAGGTATTTGAAGGTTAATTGGACCACAGCTTGGGATAGGATTCTTACAGGCGACAATTTGCGGGGTAGAGGCTTTGATTTTGTTGACTGGTGCATTATGTGTCGTTGTAATGGGGAGACGGTGGACCATATGCTACTTCATTGTGAAAAAGCTGCTTGGTTTTTAGATCTTTTGAGATTTCATGGGTCTTGCCAAGATCGGTTGCAGATACTCTTTTTGGTTAGTGGAATTGGTTTGGAAAGCACTCTTCTAGCATTTGGAATTTAGTTCTATTGTGCCTAATGTGGTGTATTTGGAGGAAGCGAAATTGGCGGACTTTTAAGGACATGGAAAAATCCGATGAATAATTGCTTGCTTCTTTTAGTGGTTTCTCTTTTTGACTAGTCTAGGGCTTGGGAACTCACCTCTAGTGATTCTCTCCCTTTGTTCCTTGGTTCTCTCCTTTGTAATTAGCTTTTTCTTTGTCTTTTTTTTTTCTTTTTCTGTAATCTTTGGTCTGCCTTATGCTCTTTTTGCATGAGGTAGCGTTTTGAATATACATCTTTCTTACTTATCAAAAAAAAAAAAATCAGTAATTGTCACCCCAAAAAAAAATGGGAAATGACGTTGCCCTATGATATCAGTGTAACAGAGTTCAAATCCATTTAATCAACCAATTAGCAGGTCTTGCAGAGGATAACTCAAAATTTAAAAAAAAAAAAAAAAAACAATTATAATATTTATAATCCTATATGTTATGCTAATTTGTGTCTAACAAAGAGAATATTTTTGGACCCAGTAAGTGCTTGGTCCTGAGTTCTAATAATGATGAAATGCCAAATGGAGTGTAATCCCAATTATGTAAACCATTGTGCATTGCCAAATTAGCCATTGATGTCTTATATCTGGTAGGAACCAGACATACATACCTGTACATCTTCAATGACAATCCGATTGACACCATGCTCCATGGGACACATGTCCCCTCTTAGACAAAATCCACGCTCCTCAAAATCTCTACAGCGTTGGCGAGGAATGCCCATATTCATTGAAGAATTGATGGGTGGTCTGAGAGTTCCTTGCAACCCAATGGAATGGATTGTATCCAAGCCACCAGTTGGTAGTCCTGGAATTAATCCAAATGCACTCCAAGATGCACTCTGTGCATTTGAAACATTTGGCAAACCTCTTCCATTGTATAGGCTAGGAGGAATGGGCCCCTGCTGAACCATTTGAGAAGCAATATCAACTGAGCTGAACCTTGAATCACGTTGATTCCAAGATCCAGAATCCCTGCCTCTTCCTCTACCAGGACCAGTGTCTCCAGAAAATGTTTGGTTTGCCCGATTTCTTTGATTCAAATCCAAAGGTGATCGAGCGAGTGGCATTAGACCAGGGCGTCTTCTTTCAAACTTTGTATACAAGTCTTTCTCACTTGCTTGAGATTCAAAATCCCTGAAAGCATGCCCATTTTCATAAGGTTTGTTGCGTCTTCTATATGGCCTTGTTATTACATGCTCTGGAGCATCTCTTTCTAAAGATTGAGAACGTGTCTCCCGCCTACGATGCTTATGGTTACGATCATCATCATCATCGTCACTGACTTCCTTCTCCTCAGGATCACTAACACAATCAGAAGGAGAAAGACCCAGTGGTTTTGGAGATGAAACTTTCAGCTCCATTTGATCCTCTTGAGATATCAAGAATATACCTTATTGCATCCAAAGCTCCAAACTCACTAATGCAGCAATCAAATGACTTCAATCACCTGGAACAGTTCAAGCAATTAAAGGAGAACCTAAAAACATGGGAAAAAAAAAAATTAAGCTAGGCAACAACAAATTGACCTTATGGAAAAAAACAAATTTAAAGTGATCATAAGCCTATTTGTTGTGATCTGCTTGTGTTATAGTAATAGGATATATTATCATTTAGAGCAAACTAAAAAGGATTGACATAGATAATGACAAGGATCAAAATAGAAAATCATTACATCCAGTAGAATATAAAGTACAAACCATAACAAAACAATATCAAAAGATCATCTAAATTTAAATCATTCCTGAGAAAAGAAAAAACAAAGTTAATGATGACACAAAAATAACATGATGTTCCTGGTGTCCAAACACTACATTGAAAATATATAAATTGCTTAGAGTGAACATAAATAATCCACCAAACAAGCAGACGCCATTGCCATCCACATGTTTACCCCCTAAGTTGTACATTTAAGTTTAAATACACAACTAGAGGCCTTTTTGTTACTATTTTTCTATTGTACACAAGAAATAATACTGATGAAAACATGACAGTTATTCCTTCTCTTCTGTTTCCTAACCCTTAAGCATATCTAAAGCCCAATAAGGTCATCAACAGCAGTAGCATACAGCAAGGTCTGTAGACACCTAATTTCAGCATGATCTTTCCTCATGAAGGCCAGTCTAAATTTACAGAATATCTTTTATTGTACTTAGATTTGGAAATTTTGGTTGACAGATACATGATTAGACTGACAAACTTCAAATGTAAGGATTAGTTTCTTCTTCTTTTATTAGTTAGCTATAGCCACAGGTCCCACATCAAATGGGTTTTGAACCAACAACCACCCCCCCCCCCCCTCCCCATATTGTTATTGAAGTAAAGCTCGTTGGCTTAAAATATGTGGCTTGTGTGAGGTGGCAAATATAGCAGGTTGGTTTCCTGCTAGCTGTTACAGCTTAAATAGTTCAACATGCATGCAGTGAAGCTTCTATAAAGAAAAGCCATGGTAACAGACCAATAGTTTTTGGGTGACCAAGCTACCATGTTATGTGGAATTCATCATTTGGATTTACTTCTTGGTCAAAGGCAGCATGTGATAATTAGCTTTTTCCCTCTATTGTCAATGTAGATGGGAATTTTTTTCCTTACTGGAAGTGTATGGCTCTTATCATTGATAATATATACTTGTGACAACCCTAGGAGGAGAGATTATAGTACAGTGGAGTGGTGATGCGTGTGCTGGTGTAGTGGGGAAGGGGTGGATCACCTTTTGATTCACTGCACAGAGGCTGATCCTTTGTGGTGTCTTGTTTTAAAAACTTTTGGTATTTCCTGGGTTTTACCAAAGAGGGTGAGAGATCTTTTATTTGGTTGGAAGAATTGGATGGGAAAACACTCGTCGGATATTTAAAATTTGGTTCTACTAGCTTTGATGTGGATTATTAGGTGAGAGCAGAATAAGAGAGCGTTTGAGGATAATGAGAGAACAAGGGACCAACTTCTAGTTTATTTTGTTGGTAATATGTTGATTGGTGTTGTGCATTTGGTCTCATGAATAGAGATTCCATTCCAATGTTTATTGAATCTCTATCTTTTTGTTTTTTTTATAAGTAAATCTCTATCTTTTTGTACATAACCTTTTTATATTTTTTGTAAATCTTTAGGCTATTTCATTTCTTTTTTGCATGAAGTAGTCTCTTGTCAATAAAGTTTTATTACCTATTAAAAAAAATCATTGATAATTTTATTTTTGATAATTCGATAGTTACAAAGTGGGGAGGGAGGAAGGGGATTTGAACCTTAGAAATCTATGTTGGAAACACTAAGAGGTGCTAGTTGAGTTACAAGATTCTTGGTGACAATATATTGATAGCTAAGTAATACATAAGTATAAGGTTGGCGTCGAAACCCCAAGATCTTCAAGAATAGAGTTTAGAATGCACCCCCTTCTTGTTTAATGTGGGGCTTTTGAAGAGAGAGAAAGAAGACATTTGAAGGTCAGGATTTATTTATTGAGAGACTCAAGTCTCAATTAGTTAGATCCTTAATTTACTAGCTATCTTTAAATGAGAGTAGACCTCCAACAATTTAAGGTTTCATTGATTTATTACATTGTAATATGATCTAAAGGGCCCACATGCTATACATCCAATATACTCCATTGGATTCTTTGAATTTCTCCTTAATGGCTTAATGAAATTTCTTATTAACCTGTCCCCCCAACACCCTCCCAACCCCCCCCCCCCCCTCAGAAAAAAAAAATAATAAAAATAAAAAAATAAAAAAAATAAAAAATTAAGAGTAATAGTTTCTTTTTGATAAGTAAAGGAGCAACATGAGTAAAATAATATATACACACACACATAAGATATTGTCGCTTCGAGGAAACTCAAGTGGTGCGCTCAAGAGACTTGAAGGACGTTATGTAAATGCCAAGCATCTAGAGTTCCATCCACCACACTATTAGTTCATGAGGTTTTCAGAGTGTCTCATGGACAGGAAGTGGAATGGTCCAACCAAATATATATATATATATATATATCAATCCATTCCGCTGTTTTTAGATTCACTTTTTTCTTGTACATAAGTTGTTTTGTTTTCCTTTGTTGCTTGTACATATTTCCTTCTTTTACTTCATCTCTTTGATGGAGTAGCTTCTTTTTAATACAAATTTTTCTTACCCATCAAAATATATATATAGAAACACCAAGTGTTGCGACCCATGTACATGAGAAGTATACAAGAGAATGACATGAAAACTAACTTCTAAAATCTAAAAAAACTGAGCTGAAGAAAGAGAATGACATGCCAGCATGGACATCAGCTTAAAGAGTGACCTAAGAGACATCATTTTTTTGGCCGAGAGAGAGAGAGAGAGAGATCATGACTTGGTGCCTTAGAAGCTCAACACCTCAAACATCCTCTTGATAGGGAAGTACACAAAGGAAGAGCCAATGAAATAAGAAGGAAAAACAAGTATGTAAAAAATATTGTCCAAAATTCATGTTATTCAATAACTCTAGCAAGTTTGTAGTATAGAATTAAATATTTGCCCAAGTCTATCCATATAAAGCCTTCAAAATGAGAATTTCACTTCAACAGATGTAACTCCTTCCATTCGAAACAACAAGCATTACTCTTTCTCTCCATAAACACCACACTAAACATAACAGAATAGCCTGCCATTTGTCGCCATTTGTTCTTTTGCCAAAGTGTCCTTTCCACCATGATTATAAAATTCCTCGTAGTGCTAGGCATTACCAAATCACACCAACCATACAAAAGACCAAGGACCACAACTCCAAAGTAATATCACAGCTGAGGAAAGGAAGTGTCATTGTCTCCCCAGTCCCCATTGTTCTTGCACATATAAAACACCAATCAATAACTACCATTCCTCCTTCCTAAGATAATTTGTTGTCAAAAATTTTCCCAAAGCATTAAGCCACAAGAAGAAAGCTATTCTTGGTGGTACACAAACTTTCCACAAACTTTGCCGCGGAAATTGTTTGTGTCCTACATTTCTCAGTGCTTTATAGTAGCTCTTTACTTGAAAAACATGATTGTTCAAAAGGATCCATATCATTTTATCCTCCTCTCCCCCTCAGGTTTTGACAGCCTATAAATAATCCACAAGGTGCTCCATAGATTCTAGCTCCGAGTAATGAATTTCTTGAGAAAATAATGGGTTCCAACATAGATTTCCATTTCTGTGTTCCAATAATCCACCACTCTGGCCTCTTAATTCCTGGCAATCAGGAAAAGTTCAAGATACCTTCCTTAAGTATAGTTACACTATTCCATATATATCTTTCCAAAAAAAGGAATCTTAGAACCATTTCCCACATCAAATCTAATAAATATCGAAAAGCTATTCTAACCTCTTCTAATGTTTCCAAAGACTTACTCCATAGGACCTTCCAACCACATTGGAACACCATCCCCCGAGAGATACCATACTTATACCATACTTTGTGTCGATCATCTTCCTCCAAAAAGCATTCTCCTCCATCACATATAGCCACAACCTTTTCCCAAGGAGTGCTTGATTGAAAAACCAAAAAATCTTAACCTCCAAGCCTCCATCTTGAATAGATGTACAGATAGTATTCCATTTAACAATGTTGATATTTAAATTCCTCACCCATTCCACCCCAAAGAAAATCTCTTTAAAGTTTCTCCATTCTATTTGCCACTCCTACAGGTATGGGGAACAGAGATAGAAAAATGTGTTGGACGACTAGATAACATACTTATAAGTTATAATTTTCAAGCGGGTCATCCCCTTTTTGATACCTCTAATTTTGTTATTATTTTTTATTAGTAGTAATGCTTCATTGAAAACAAAAATAGAATGTGAATAGGACCACAAGTACAGGCTGTGTACTTAGGATACAACAACGAGTCAATCAAAATTATATAAATCTAGCCATTTCATTACTAAATTGCATAACTCTTACACTTCAAGACATTGCCCAATGAACAACAAACAACACCAAAAAAGGTATTGGCATTGTCTAGCAATGTTGAGGTGAAGCATCAGATGATCTTCTGCCTCACCATGAACCATCAACCAACTGAATTGCTTTTCACTTTAGAATACTATCATGTTAAGAACCTTCCTAAGGCTTGACAAAAGTTCTGAAACATAAAACCTAATTATGACTTATCCTTATATTAGAACCCATGAGGAAGCAGAGCCTGAATAGACACTTAAACCCAATCCCTAGTCTGAATATGAGTAACCTTGAGAATGAGTTGGTTTGATATTGACTTGACTCCCTTTTACCCTTTCCCCCATTTTTTAGTTACACAATGACAATCTCCAACAAGATGCACTTAACAGCATTGAAGCTGCAGTGTGTGGTGGAACCAAATGATCATGACAGAAAAACTAAAGAACAAAAGAGAGAACCATCTGTATGGTATCTATACTAACGTACACACAAATGCAAAAGCCCTACCACTTAACGACACAAAATTTCCACAAAATAACAAGCACTAACATAGTTCTAATATTCATTACTTCTCTTGCATGACCTGGCTTACATTAATTCGAACGTGTGAAACAATGCCAAGATAATCTTAACATTAAGCATATATAGAAAGCTTTTTCTGCTCTAGTAAGTTCCCCATATGTCACGTTGACATAAACAGAATAAAAGATAACTGCATAAACATAAATAGGAAAAGAAAAACCCACTTTCTAAACATAACCTAATCTTTAAAAAAAAAAATCCAAAATTTTCATAGTGTTGGATTTCGAACCAAAAAACAGGAACAACATTTCACATGCGAATACGCCAAAATCCTCAAACAGTGACTGACGCCATCAACTCAAAACCCTAATGCTAATCGCATACTGCCAGTGCTGATGGTTGGAAACAAAGAACTTTCCAAAACACATTATCAGAAGTCACTTAATGCCAACCCGAATTAATTCTCTAACGGATACCTTTGTATTATACAGCAAGATATTTAGCTACTCGTATCAATTTACAGCACGAAAACTACCCTACAAAATTAAATTAAATTAAAATAAATAAAAAATAAAAACACCAAAATCCACCTCTAATCATTGACATTTAAAGTCCACACCTCATCTTCTTAAACACTAAAAAAAACTCAATACTGATCGCAGGAGCCACCTAAAACCGCATTTCTCATTCATTACATATATCCAAAAAAGACCAATTAACCTCGTCGAAAAACAAACAAGCATCTATAAAATCTAAAACAAAACAAAAAACACTTACTAGAACACTAAATTTGAACATAAAAGCTATCAAATTAAGCTCCTCTAAAGAACCTAAAACGAGTTTTGGTTTTTCCATACACAAACATAATTCAAAATTAAAGTGAATAAACAATGATAATCTAGGTTTAGCAACAAAATTTAAATGAAAAACTAATAATAATTTTAAAATATATATATAGAAATAAGAGAGGGTAGAAATCTTACGGAATCTTCTAGAAGGAAGAAGAGAGAGGTGAATGTGTGAAGCAGCTTTCTCAGCTTGTTAAAAATTGATGAATAGACTGAATTGGACAATACCGACGACGGTGACGCGGCGGCAAAGCGAGGGCATTTCGGGAATAGACATAAAAATTAGTTGCAGTGAAGGGTGGGGGCAGGATCGTAATAACGAAACAATCGATGAAGAGAGAGAGAGAGAGAGAGAGAGAGAGGTTTATTTTTTTGTGACAGTGACTTGTTTGGGGGGGTTTGGTTTTGGGGTACGAAGAAACTTAGAGAGAAAGAGCAAAGCTGGAATTTGGGGGAGAGAGAGAGAGAGAGAGAGACGATGGTGTACCAAAAAAAAAAAATAATGAAAACTATAATGGGAAATTTGCATTTCTGACCCATGAGATTTTGCATATTGCAAATTTTTTCCTTTCTTTTTTTTTTTTTTCTTTTTAAAAAAAAAAAAAAAATTATGTGTGTATTACAATGAGTTTCATTAATATCTGCCAATACTAGAGGTATTGGTTTACATTGCATATTCTGTCTGCCTATGATGTACTTTTGACATATAACAACGATTTTAGGTTTAAGGAGAGTTTAGGTTTTTTTTTTTTTTTTTTTTTGGTCCTCATTAAATTAAGAGTTATAGGATATAGTGATGTTCAATTTGGATTCGATGAAAAGAAGTTATAAGAAAAGATTTTAATTGGGTCGAATAACATGTTTGCTTAAAATCCCTCAAACAATTGGTGCCCTTTCATCATGTAAGAATAATATTGGAGGAAAATTAAGTCTCTATTTGGTAGAGTTGTTTAACAACATGTTTTCAGTTTTTAAACAACATTACACGTATTTCCATACACATTTTTCACTCATATGTATTTCAAAAAAATACAAATAACGTTACTAAAACAACGTTACCAAACGGTCCCTAAAACGTTGAAGTTTTATCCTTTGACAAGACAATTTCATAGAACAAGCTTCCAATTATTTAAGTTCCACACCACAATTTTAAGGAAGATAGAACCTTTTTTTTTTTTAACTCGATCTGTAAGCCCTATTTCACCTCTTGGAATTTGAAAAAAAAAAAAAAAAAACCCTTTTTTTATGCAGAATTTAAGAATAACTATAAATTAGGGTTAAAAATAATGAAATTCAAATTTGAGCAATCTTCATTCACAAATAAACCATGAACATATTTTGAATGGGGTGTTTGTTTTTCATAACTCGTGTTTCCAGTTTCCACAAATAAACCATGAACACATTATGAACACATTATGAACAAGGTATTTGTTTTCTTAACTTGCACGTCGTTACTTGGATGCAAAATCATAGAACAAGAGTGAGTAAAACAATGATTTTGAATTATCATAAGATCAAGAATGTTGGTAATGGTATATTTATATTCCAAGCTTTTTTAATGAGAATTAATATTCCAAGCTTGCTAATATTAACATAAATTTTGTTCTCTCAAAAAAAAAAAATTTTAATATTAACAAAAAATTTTCCTTTAGAATGAAATAATGAAGTAGCAGAAGTAATATTATATCTTCCTTTAATCTGTGATGTTCAAGTCAGAATATCTGCATTTCACAAATTTTGCATCCTAGGTTGTTCCATGAGAACCATTGGAGAGGTCAAGGGAAAATGAAAGTTTTGATCCAAACCCTCCGCTTTGTTTGATTGTTTCAGCACAAAATATATATATATATATATATATATATATATATATTACAGAATATTTTTTCAGTAAATCATTTGTTTCCTCTAAAAGTTTATACATGTTTGGAAACATAATTAGTCAAAGTAGAAAAAGACACCTTCGTATGCTAGTGAAAGAGGAGGAAAAAGTGAAAGATAAAATACACTGTAAATGGAAATGACAGTTTGGATTTGCCCTTCAATATCCCTCCACAATATTGGAAGCTGCTGATATACCGTAACAACTTTCTCTTCATACAAGTAAGAATATTTTCTTTTAATGAAATTAAGAATATGACATAAAGGCTTGTAACTGGATAACATTATCCACTTTTTTTTCATAAAGGATAACGTAGATTCAAATCCCTCCTCCCCACTTGTTATATAAGAAAGAAAAAAAATGACTTGAATTGTGACCAAAAATTCTAGTTATTGGACTCCATAGAAAAAGAAAAATAACCAGAATGGTAGCATTACGTTAAAGAGACCAAACTTCAAATATTTGAAAAACTCATTAATCCACTTTCAATTATTGTCAGTATACACAAATAAAATTGACACAAACTTACACAAACGCTCACACAATAGAGCACAGAAAAAGAGAGAAAACAAAACAAAACACCTCTACTACCGACCAAACCAACCTCTTGGGGGCTGGACTTCCCCGTCATTCATCAGCTTATCCAGCACTACATTCAGATCAACCGACTGGCCATTTTCTGTAAGCTTTCGAACTGTTGCCCTCACATGGTCTCTTGGGAATCCCATATTTGTCACTTTGTCAATCACATCATCGAGGGGAACCCTATTCCCGGTTCCTGGAGAACCTGAACCGCCACCAACCCCAGAAGCAGTAGGCAATGCTTGCGGTAGTACCCGAGCAGTTGGAAGCTGTGGGTAACCACTTCCACCAGTCTGAGCCATAGCAGAAGACGAGAGTTGTGGTTTCACTGCAGTACTACCACCAAACTGAGGATTCCCACCATAATGGTATGGTTCACTAGGCCCAGATGGTGGACCATATCCAGAAGAAAAACCTGAACTGGATCTGTTGGGTGTTGGCTCATACATTTGGGGGGGTGCCCCATAAAACTGTTGTTGTGGGGGAGGGGGTCCACTGGGTGGCTGGCGGAGGCTTGGTGGGTAGGTCTGAGGAGGATAAGGCGCCTCTTCAGCATGATGGCCTAATGAAGGTTGGAGTTGACTAGGGTTAACGGGTGCAAGAGATGGGTGCTGCTGAGGCGGCTGGGAAGGTGGCTGAGAGTACTGTGGTAAAGGAGTCTGTTGAAATGGTTGATGCGGTGGTGCTGCAGGAGGAGGATGCGGCTGCTGACTTAGAGATGATTGATATTGCTGATTAGGGGCTTCTAGAGCTGGACCAGGTGGTGGGAAGTAAGGCTCACGCTGAGGAATAGAAGGGATCTGGTTTGGAAGGAATTGGGGAGGAAGCTGAACAGAAGGCGGCAGATTCTGTTGGGGAGAAGATTGAGGAGGAGCATTCGGTGGAGGGAGGGCAGGAAGTGATTGTGATATATTAGGAGGAGGAGGAGGAGGAAGCTGTTGGTAGGATTGCTGAGGAGCAGATGCAGCATGCTGCACAGAATCCAATTGCACAGTATTCTGGGTTTCTGATTGTTGGTCTGCCTTGGACATGTGTAGCTTTGCCATCTGCAGTTGAGCATCAACTACTATTTGTTTATCCTTCAAATCCTGTACCCCAGATTGCACCTGCATGTAAATGAACAAACACCAAATTGAAAAAATTGAATGATCAATAAACTAGTATTACTTTGTTTTTTAGTTGTGATTAGTATAAGATTTCCATTGCCGGGATCTAATAAACTAGTATAACTTTAGCTAGTATACACAATAGACAAAAAAGTTTCAGGGCAAATTAACTGGATTCTTGATAGCTCCCATGCAAACAAAAATTTTAACATACTAATCACACTTATATGGTAATATTTTAGTGCAATGCCTAACCCTGCTTCAAAAAATTTAGATTCACTTTCTGCACTATTTTCGGGTACCCAGAAAAATGAATGTGGAAAACTTCAAAGGTATTTTGTAAACTAGAAATATTCTCAAAGATTAAGCACACCAAAAGGAAGGTCAAGCACCTTTTTGAGGAAAGAACAAAATCGCACTTGCAAAAGCTTTGGCACTAAGCTAAGAAATCTCAAGAAAAGAAATTTGCCATTGGGGTAAAAGAGTGTTGGACTTCATCATTTAACCCAACATATTTTAAAAGATGATCAAGAGCAAGATTGGTAGGAATGTTTGGGCCACACTGCACTTAATAGGAACTAAATAACACGAATGCTTGTATGTACATATGCACTGGTGGAGCCAGAACTTTGGCTTGGTGAGTGCAAATTTTATAAAACACAAATTGATTTTTTTTTTCACAAATTATTCAAAAAATAATAATTTCATCAACCTCAAAACTTTTATAGTGTGCATTTATATTTTTCTAAGGGACAATCAAACAAAAAAATTCTACTAACTAATAAGGAGTTTAATTTAATTATCATCCCTTAAAATAATTAAAGTCCTAATATAATTAAATTCCCTCCTCCTTAAAAATATATTATAGGTGATATTTAAGCATATCACCTTTAGTATTAAACATTTGGTTCTATCACTTCTAAGTTAAAATTCAAACCGTGTATGTTGCATATAAATAGCGATATCATCCTTCCACCATATCATCTCAATAATACAATTAGGTTTTAATACACTTGGGGCTTTGGGATGGGGATTTATCATTTTGGGTTTCCATGAAGCAGAGTAAAGAGAGAGAAAAATTAGCAAAGAGCCCAATAGTTCACTCCCCAAAAAACAAACCTTGAAAAGACTCTGGATTTTTTTTTTTTTTTTTGATAGGTAACAAAATTTATTCAAATATGTTGGTAACCGTTTACAGACTTCAAAAATGTATGGATAGATTAAAAAGGAACACACACACAGATATATGATTTTCTTAAAAAGGTCCAAACTCCAAAGACAAAACAATAAGCTCACTATTATGAAAAGATTATGTGCATAATAGTGAGTTTATTGTTTTGTCTTTGGAGTTTGGACCTTTTTAAGAAAATCATATGTGTGTCTGTGTCTGTGTGTTCCTCTTTAATCTATCCATACATTTTTAAGTCTGTAAATGGTTTCCAATTTTTAACAAAACTCTGACATTTGGCCCGACAAAGTTATTTTTAGTGGTGCAATTTTAAAAGAAATTTAAATCCTTCCTATAGCTTATATGTATCAAAATATTTTAATATTTCAGTGGGTGCAATTCATCCACTCATGGCAATGTGGATCCACCACTATCCATGAATGCATCGTGCCTTACACCACTTAATTCTGAACCTGCACAAAACTGTAGAGTGAACCACTGGTCTTTTTAGACAAAATAATCCACTTCCCATCCATATTATCAGTTTAAAACATGCTTTCAGCAATGACAAAGCATTTTTCTTATCTCATGCATGCAAAAAAGTGCCATGATCCCACCAAAAGGAAGGATTGATGGATAACATACCTCTCTAAGAATATTCTCCAACTGCCTCATTCTTCCATCGGTGCTTCCATTATTGTTTTCAACAGACACCTTCAAACCATCCACAGAATTCTCAAGGTTGCGGGTTCTGCTTTCCAGCTGCGTTAGTCGTGCACTAACACCTTCTAACACATGTAGCAAATTATCTACATGTTTCTTCATTGTCTGATCAATCTCAGACATAATTGTAGCATCAAAGACACTTCGATCCTTCTCTCGCATGAATTTTGCCAGTTCACCGGAATCCAAAGAACCATAATTCTGAATAGAGCATGGATCACCAATTAAATGTACATGAAGAGAATACTTATAAATAAGTTTGTCTATCATCAATAGCTCCAAGCAACCAAACAGTAGCACTCACTATAAAATATCAATGATTCAAGAAATAGAGAGTTGTCCAACAAAGGCAACTAATCTGGTCAAATCAAAAGAAAATAAGAAAAATACATGCAAACAAAATAGTAAATCAAGGAAAACAGGGAGGGGTGACAAATAACAAAAGAAACCACTTGAATTGTCTCAAGACCAATGTTTCAAGCCAAGACAGAGAAAGCAAGGTAAAAGCTCAACCAGATTACTTTAAAAAACATTAAACATCCATAATCTTATACTCAAAACAAGGTTCTCATTAGCGGAAGGTTTTTTATATGGGATGGGAGACAAACAATGCTCTATGGCTAGACTTTTCTTTTCAGGTATGTGCAAAGGGTTAGCTACGCAGATCCTTTGTCATGATTAGGCCTAACAAAATCTGTGTTTCCTTTGTCACAATTAACCCTAACAAAATCTGTGTTTCATAGACCAAATCCAAAAGAATTCGCAACTGTTCTGTCAAACCTAGGAGAATATATTTTCCTACTCCAAATGCAAAATTCCAAGCTCAATATGTGATAGAAACATCCAGTGATACAAATAGACAGTAGATTGTTCCCGAAAGTTATAGGTGGACAAAACAAACAACCACCCACATATTTTAGAACAAAAGTGTAGAAAAGCTTTAAGAATTCAAAAATCTCAAATGCAATATATTTCTTCAAACACATAAAAAGTAATACACTTGCGGGTGTCGTGTTAGCTAGCTCAACTAGTAAAATCTCCCGCGGATTAACCTATGCTCACAACATATCCAACAAATCCTCCAATTGACCAAGAAAGGAAAAGGTTAAAATATTGTTCCAATTTCAACCTAGGCATATGAATTCCAATAAGCTATGGATCCTAAACACCTTTTTTTCCCCCACAAAAGCAACAAGTATATTTATGACTTAGTCGAATTCACAAGAATCCCTCTCTTAACTAACAAATGCAATAATCAAATTAGAGACAAATAGAAACCCTAAATTAGCAAGCCAGCCACAACATGCACAAAATAAAAAATAAAAATAAAAATACTCCAAATCCAATAAACAAATAAAGAGGGAGAGAGAGAGGGTTTTTACTCGAATAGGAGTGGTGGCGGCGGGCTTGGAAGAAATGGGAATGGAATCGGAGGAGGAGGAAGTCCAAGGGCGAGCGGATTGATCAGAGGAGAGAGGACGAATGGGCTGGAAATCGTAGCTCGGAACCATCTCCTCTTTCTTAATGTTTGCATTATGATCATCATTACCAATTTGTTGTTGTTGTTGTTGTTGTTCTAACTCTTCATGGTTCATCAAATCCATCAAGTCCTTCCTCTGTTGTTGATGTTGCGTCGGCGATAGAGACAGATCCATTATCTGCTTGTCCATGTACGCCGTCGTATTCATCGATCCCAACCCGACCGCACCAAAACTGCAAAGATCTCTGCGTTTTTGTTTTCGCTTCTTGTGTTTTTCGGTTTGGAATTTAGGACTTTTATTTTTTATTTTTTTTTTATTGTTATTGGGTTTTGGTCCTTTTGGATATATTGAGGAATAATTCGAGTTGCGAGGAAAACTACTCGAGGAAGACAACCTTTTCTTTCTTTTTTTTCTTTTTTTCTTTCTTTTTTTGGGTCTCTCTAGTTACTTCTTTACTAAGGAAAAATAATAATAATAATAATAAGTCTTTTATTTTTTTTGAAAACAAAAATTTGTTCCATTACTTATAGAATTTTCTCTTGCGGATGTGGACCGATACCGTGTAGCTTGGTGTTGACATTATGACATTGTCTATACTTTTTTTTTTTTTGTTGATAGGAGAAAAAAATTATTTCATGTCATCTTCTTCTTCTTTTTTTTAAATTATCTATTTACCTTAAATAAGTTATCGACTTATTGTATACGCTAGGCCACGAACAATAGTTTCATTTTTAGCTCTCACCATAAGATGTCAAGTTTTAAATAAGATTGATTTAGATATAATTTGAAGCAAAAGATGATAAATTAAAATGGAATTGTTTATATTTAAGTAAATTAATTTGACGAATTAATATTACCTAAATCAAAATTAACATCAATTGTGTTAGTTCTTATTGGCTTAATATTTTCAAAGTCTTATTAAAGATTAAAAAATATATATATATATATATATATATATAATCATACACAACCTATTAAAAAAAAACAATTATTATCATAAAATTTTAGCTATTTTATAAGGGTAAAAAGATTTTGTAACAACTATGCCAAAATAGCCTAGGACTTGGGCCGGCCGTGGGCTTTGATAATGATGAGGTCATTCTTGGTCAAATCTCAAATATTGGGGCCAGGGGACTCCTATAATCCTATTCCTATATCCAGACTCTTCTTCACATTACACATGTTTGTTACTACGTGGATCAAAGTTTTTGAATAGGTATTGCAGGTTTGGGTCTGACCAGAAAATTCTTCTTTTTTGGGTAAAGAATGTGGCATTACCCGCTGCTCAGATGGCTTTAGGTGGACTTTGGATATTTGGTTTTATTAGTTGTAGCCTTGTAGGTATTAGGGGAACAAATTGGGGTAAAGTAATACTTGGGCTTGGGTTTCTTGGCTCACTCTTGGTTTGTTTGATATTATAGGGCCCTATTCATTGTATGGTTTTCACAATCAATAAATCCAACAACAATCAATTTTACAATAAATTTCATAATTGTTTAGATGGCTATTTGTAATTGGTGTACAATAAAAGTTTATAAGGAATATTTTGATTGAGAACTTTTCTAAGTTCCTTGACTCTTCGGCTTAGCATTAACCTTCGGTTTTCGAGAGTTCTTTGGTCACTCGGATCATTATTATTGTCAGGTGCCACGGGAATCTTCATGCCTTTCATAGCACGACGGACATATTCAGGCCAATGACTTATTAGACTTAGTTCCACGTCATTTAGGTATTCTCTACTCATATATCCTAATATGGAAAGAATATGAGCACCACGTCCAAAGATCCTCATACATAATCACGTCCTCTAAACAGGGGCGGCCCAACATAATTTGAGGCCTAAGGCGAAAAATTTATGCGGGGCCTTAAATATGTAAATATTAATTAAACAAAATTATTTAATACTAATCAAATTAAGGTTAATTTGATACATTAAATGCATAAATAATGCCAACTAAACTAATGTTAATTTCATATAAAGAATTGAATATCATAGTTGAATTATAAATATTAATAAAAAGAAATAAAAATATATTGTGATTGAAAAAGATACTTTATTTTGGATATAAAACGATGCATAGTTAAATAAAGTTGTAATCTAATTTTTAATTTTATATTTTGATTTTAAGAGAGAGAGAGAGAGAGAGAGATTGATATTATTTGGTGTATGGTTTTGTAGGATATTAGTTTACAAAAATCAAAGTCTCAAACTATTAGGGGAGATTAATCTATAATTGATGATTTAACACATTTGCAACATCTTTTTGAAATATTTTAGGGTTTCAATTGAGTTAAGGTTCTATTAATCTTGTACTTTGAGAGTCTTAATAGAAATGAAAAAGAAAAATGCGCTAATTAAAAGTATTATAAAATGTTCAAAATATAATGTGATATTATTTCTCATTGATGAACTTCATCAATTTAACTAATGAATGTTTATATCACGTTTTTTGTGATTAATAACATGGCAATTTGTAAGTCAATAGTAAAATTTGTACATCACTAATAAAAAAAATGTACAACCTTCAGAAAATATATATAATTTTATAAAAATTTGGGTCTTTAATTATGAAAAGTGGGGTCTTTTTTCCCAAGAAAAATTTTGTTTTTTGGTGGGGCCTTAGGCCTAGGCCTAACTTGCCTAGGCTTTGAGCCGGCACAACCTCTGAATATAGGAAATTAAGTCCAACAATCTTGGAGCATTAACTTTGTGTCTTCCCTACAAGGGAAGATCCTGCATTCATTGGATCTTGGTTAGCCTTACCCCACTGGGGTTCTCTGTAGGTCTTCACTTTTTGTTCTTCAGGTTCCTTCAATCATCACGCGCGTGGATGATCAACTCACTGACAATTTTGTGCATCATCAAAAATAATTTCAGTGGTGGATTCCTCATTCTTCCTCTCATGGATTATAATAATCTTGTCCTATTCTCTCTTAGTATGGAGAAATAGATCCAATTCTCCTCAAAGTAAGCAACCAATATAAATTTCATTTGTCAGATTTATAATTAAAAAAGAGGAACCATTAAAAATTTCTACATGGTTTTTGTTGTTTCCTTTTTTGGTTTTCCTTTTCCTCCAATGATTGTCTATACATGTTGAAATTTTGGTTTGATACAGATCCTGCTGCTCAAGTACATTGTAGACGAGCCGGTAAGTTCTAAACAACTAGAATTTTCGGAAGGATATGTCTGACATTTCTTTTATATCTCTCATTTTGGCTTATTAAAGCTTGATGATTTTTTTTGGTAGTATCAAAAGTTATTTGATATTAGTTGTTTGCTCTGTGTAGATGGGTTGAATTTACGGATAAAAAGGTTGCTAAGAGAGTTGCTAATATGTTAAATAGTGAACAAATAGGTATGTGCTTCGATGGAAGTTTTCACTGTGTTTTTCTATTGTTTTAATCCAATTCTTTATATATAAAGATTATTGTTGATCAATGATCACTGATCAGTCCGGTGCTTTGAGTTCTATAGAAGAAAGATTACAGAAGGTACATAATATATTTTGTCAAAAGTAATACATTTGCTTGATTATGCTATGGATGCAGTTGACCAGACTCTGTATGTTAATTGACATGATTAATATAAAAACTCAGCTTTGGAATTTTAAAAAGGTTTTCTAATATCCTTTTTTTTTTTTTTTGGGTTTTTTCTAATATCTTATACATTGACATTTTGAGGTATTGATTACTTTTAACAAACTGGAATACTAAATAGAGAGTATCCACATTGTCAAATTTACTAGCAAGCATGATCTTTGAATGAAATGCTGTCTCCTCAAGGCTCAAGTATAACAAGAAATATCCTTCTCAAACAAAACAAAAAAGTATAACAAGAAATGGAGAGTGAGATGAAGGGTTCAGTGGGTGTATGAGTTGTGTTTTTCCTATGAAAAAAACCATGAATTTGATTGAGCTTTTGGTAGAATATCCAAGTTTAGAGATATTGTTTTGAGTGCTTTGAACCCAACTCAATTAATGGGCCACTATAAATGAGCCATAAGATACTCTTGGGTCAGGGAGTGACCACAATCCACTGATTATTCCGATCCCATTTTTTTAGTTCTTGGGCATTATAAGACTAGGAGGAATTGTAGTGGCAACCTTTTTCTCTAAATCTTGGTTAGCAATCCATTTACTTCCTCAATTGCAATCTGATTGAATTGATTAATGCATGCTTATGGTGAGCCTAAATAGGCCAATTTCACACAGACATTACCCAATTCCACCCACACACACCAACAATTTGGCTAGAAAAACTTGAAAGTGAAACACAAATTGGGTTTGTACTTTGTACATTATTGTCATTATCTTTTTAATATATGCTACTTCGCCTACATAAGGCTGGGTCATAGTGATCTAGCACACCACATATCAAGTTTCTGCTCTAAGTTTTATATTTTCTGAGAAGCTTCTGCTATTGCTGGGCTTTTATAAGTTATAGGATTCAACATTACTCTTAGCCCATGTTAAAACTTAAAAGAGAGGAACAATTTGTTCCTGTCCAACCACAGCAGAAAACATACTTAGGAAAGGCATGAAAAGAGAAATAGTCATGACACATTCAAATCTGCAAATTAGTAATACTGTTTAACTTGATATCACTTAAATCACTTTAGTTACTTCTTCCCCTATCTTGGGGAGCAAAGAAGTCATCAAATCCCCCCCAAAAAAAAAAAAAAAAATACATCTGAAATAATTAAATACTGAAGGAAGCTATGAAAAGTCAGCCCCTTCAGAAGAAATACTCTACTGTTGAGTTGGAAGAATTGGACCATGGTACTTGAATAACAACCATGCAGCCCTCATACTCAAATGGTACAACTTCATCATCAATCTTGCAAGCAATTGGCTTCTCTGATGCAAACACCCTCATTTCTCCGGTGCCCTTCACTCCAATTTGAACTGACTTGCCCTCATCATTGAAGGCCAAGGACTGAATGGCACCACCAGTATTGAGCATATTCACCAAACCAATAGGAGCAAACTGAATACAAGTTCCAGCAAAGACAGTCACTGGGGAGACAGTAATGAGCTCGAACTTGAATGGCTCCAAAGACAACTCCACATTCTCAGATGGCTTGGAAAGAACCAACTTCTTAGCCTGGTGGTAGTACATGGCAAACACTTGTACTTCTTCAATGGAGATTGGATTCTTGCCACTCTTCCACTCAATGTCTTTTGGGTTTGTTTGAGAGGTCACAACATGGGAATATTGGGAGAAGCATTGGTTGCGCCTAGTTTCACGAGACCATCCACCTCCTTGGCAATTGAATGCCCCAAGAACTCCAGTGTACTGTTAGAAAGGTAAACATAAAGTATAAGACTTAATTTTAGGGTCACAAATTTTGGATAGGTCCCAATGGTAACCATGTCATAATGAACATTGCACATGCTAAACAAATGGCAAGAAGGCTCACCTTGTTGAGGTTCCAGATTTTCAGCATAGTCTTCCCATCATGGAGAGGATCCTCAAAGAGGCAGTCCTTGGTTGGAAGAGCATAGTACTCACAACGCAAAATGGACCCATCAGGCAACACCAAGGTCTTAAGCAAATCAAAGTTGTGCTTCCCAACGGTGTCACTCACATAAATAGGACCACCAGAAATTGCACGAGACGCAGCATGAAATGCAGCACATGGATGAGTGGATTGAAACATGTCCCAGTCTGGGTGTATGAAGTTGCCCATCCACAAGCTATTGTAAGCACAATGCACCATATGACACCCTTGGAGCCAAAATGTGCCATTTGGATCACCAGATGGATCGGTGCACCAGAAATCATCCCCTATTTAATACATGTTAAATGTACACGTTAGTTGAGAACAATTCTAAAAACTAAGGTCTCATTAGGTTGTCTCTATGGCTTATTTGTAACATGATCCAAAAAATTTATTTTCTTCTTTGCTAACTAAAAATATATTAAGACAGCACCTTCAAAAGACAATTTTTTTTTAAAAATAATAAAAATAAAAACTGCCATTTTGTTCCAGAAATCATCCCCTATTTAATATAAAATCATTCTCAAAAGTTTGGACCAGAAGCATATTTAAGTCTTATTTATTCAATGCCATGTATTGAGGGGCAATGAAGAAATGTTCCACCAAATTCTAGATTCACAAGCCATGAATTGATTGCAGTTGTTAGCTTAGCAGCAAGCTTTAAACACGTGGCAATTTTAATAGTTTTATTCTCAAAATAATTTAATTTCAAATGTCAAAATTATCAAACTCTAACAAGTTATTAGAAAAGATTTGCTCTTTCCAAAATCTAGTGATGTCACTTGCCTAAAAAAACACATGGCGTATACAAATAGGAAAGGGGACATTTTACTCACTTTTTTTTCTTTTTTTTTTTTTGGTATAGATATGTCAAAATCATTACATTTATAGCTAGGAAAAAAAATGTTTGACTGGTTGATAAAAGTATAGACTAATATTCTAAATTCTTCTCATAAAGAAAAATAGCATCACATTAACAAGGCATGGTATTGTTTCTATAAATAATTTTTTTTTTTAAAGAAAAAAGAAAAAGCATGGTTTTGCAGTGACATACCAACACGGCCAAGACAAATGGCCTCTGTTCCGAGGAACATGAAATCGTTGCAGTGCTCCATGCTAGCTATGACACCATTGCCATTGAAGTGCTTCCTCACAGAGGAAGTGAGAGCTTTGAAATATGCTTTTGCTAGCTCAACTCTGCCACCATAATTCTCACACAACATCTCCAGCAACTACATAGAACCAAAATTATTGTCATTTATAAATAAATAATTTTTTTTTAAAAAAGACAATATATATTACATCTAAACTTATTAATCACTAATGGTTGAAAATATTTTGTGGGATTTTTTTTAATATTAAAAAAGTTTAATAATTTAACAGTGATAACGTGCCGACCAAAGTGGTCAAAGTAAATGAATTCTCTACAAACTTCTACTCTTCTTTAGATAAAGGCAATAATCTTGATTTGGTCCTACAATATGTCACCTATCACTCTTTTATGTGACAAGAAGTCATACTTGTCCAAATTCATGATAAACCCCGTAACTAATATTAAAAGTCCCTATTCTTGATCCAGTCAAAATAAAACTCAACTAAAAAGAAAGGATAGAAGTTAAGGACTTACATGGATAACATCAACCTTGACCCCATCAATCCCAACAGCCTCCAAGTGTGAGTGAAGCCCCTCATACATCTGATCAACAATCTTCGGCGGGACCAATCCCACACCAGTGTCAACAATCTTATCTACTGCAAGATCCTCCATGGTCAGCTTCAACCCCGGTGAAAGTTTGGGCTCCACAACCACAGCTTCAGGCAATCCAGGCACATTGGGCCTAATCCCACCCCAATATCCACATAAAGCATGCCAAACATACACGTAGTCCACACTTTTGAACTCCTCCTTCAGGTCCCTAACAAAGGCCCCCATACCCTTGCTAGGCCCACCAATTGTGTTACACTTTTTGGGACTAACATAGTCTCTAAACTTGTAATTCTCTTGAAATTTCAAGAGCCTACAAGGCATTTGCTCACCAGCAATGGTTTGATTGATACCCTCTTGTGTGATTGGGTCAGAATCATGACCAATTGATTGCCACCCATCATCAAGTAACACAAGCCCAGGTGGGCACCCACCATCAACAAGACCTTTCACACCTTCTATAACACCTTGAGGGTGCACAGAAAGATAGAATGCATCCCAAGTGCACCAACCAAATTTGTCCACGATACCAGGTGGGTTTTTCTCTTCCAAAAGCTTGAAAGTACCCAAGTGAACCCTCACAACTTTCATTGCCTCTTTGACCAAAGTAAAAGGGTCCTCGCCAGCATGCATGTACATGACACTTGTGAATGTGTCACCAATGGCCTTAGATGAGCCACTCTCAAGGCAAAGATCAACGCTATCATCGTGACCAGGTTGAATTGAGGCTCTAAAAGGACCTTCCAAAATAGGAAGAAGAAGAACATAAGGACGACCCAGTTCAGAATTTTCAAGAATCACCATCTGGGTCTCGTTCTCTATGTCTCTGCCATTGGAGCCAACCCAGTGTGTGGTCCACCAGACCTTGAACCTGAATATGCTCATGAACCTTATGTCTTTGAGTTTCCCAATGGAAACGACATGTCGGTCAGTGGACTCCTTGGCATTGAAGCCCACAAAGGAACCAACGGTGGTGATGGATTTGTCAATGTTGGTGTATGGTGAAGGAGTGGCTGTGATGTTATCAGGGACTTGGGAGAGAATGACATGGCCATTGGCTAAGAAGTTTGAACCTTCCAATGTGATTGGAGATTGGTTATAGGCATCAACGAGTTGGGCAGTGACATCTGAGGCACCTTTTCTAAAACTTGGAGCCATTGATGAACGAAGAAGAAATTGAAAGGGTTATGAAAAAAGAGTGAAAGAGTATCAAAGAAAGTGGTTAATGGCTAATGACTATGAATTTTACACAAGGGTTTTGAGGTGAGAGGCGAAGGGACTAAAGGGTTTTGTATATATAGGAAAACAAGGTAGGTTTGAATTAATATACAGGGAATGAATGAAAATGGAAAAGATTTTTTCTGTGATCTTCAATGAGAATAAGAAGAAAAGAGAGCTTGATTTTGTTCGTGTTTTAGGAAATCTGTAATTTTGTGATTCTATGGCTCAACCGATATGGAAAGCTCGAATTTATAGGAGAAAATGAGGAACGTGGCAAGAAAGTGGATTTTAATGTAATATTATTTTAATGCTCTCTTTTTCTTTTTCTTTTTCTTTTTCTTTTTCTTTTTCTTTTTTTATGCCCTTTGGTGGGGGAGGTTATGAGTCTTATGACTTTAATGAGTTTTATGACATATTATAATGGGTTTTATTTTTTATTTATTTATTGTGGGTCATACTCAATTTACAAAAGGTGTTTACTATTCTAAATTATCCAGATGATGAATGCCTTTTCTTTCATATTTCCTGGCAAGAAAAAAATGTTCTTTATGTTTCTAATTTCTATGATCAAGACACATGTATCACCAATTCATGCATGCCTTTTCTTTCACATTTCCTCGTAAGAAAAAAAATTCTTTATGTTCCTAATTTCTATGATCAAGACACATGTAACACCAATTTTTAGTCAATATCTAGGTTTGACTAATTGAGAAAATAATGAGGAAAAAAATACTGAGACGGTGAAAGTAATATAAATTAGTCTAATACTCTTTTAAAAAGTCTGCATCCTTAAAAAATGACCACTTTTTTTTTTTTTTTTAACTTTTTTAACCATAAATTATATTACTGGGATTTTCTTGGCAATCTGTCGCTAATTGCCGGAGAAGTGAAAAGTTAACGAAGGGGCATATGCTATTTTCTTGCTGAAATAACTATTAACTAGACAAAACTGTTAATATTAACTAGTCTCTAAGCACACGCTCATGCTTAGAGGTTTTTCTATTTTTTGAGTAAATGTTAATAATTTGTATATATTATAAATTGAGATTACTATTTTTTTCAATTACAAAAATACCTATGAGTGTCATACGTTTGTACCAAATATTAAAATTATTCACCTTTCTCCATTTTATAACACTCATCACACTCCTAGGTATTTTTGTAATTGAAAAAAATAGTAATCCCAATTTATAATATATGCAAATTATTAACATTTATTCAAAAAATAAAAAAGCCTCTAAGCATGAGCGTGTGCTTAGAGGCTATTTTTTTTTTTATTAATCATAAAAGGTAGCCACTTAGTCATAATATGTAGCCATTAAGTACGCATCCATAACAAAAGTTTCAAATGCCTAAAAAAAATTAAATAGTTTTAATTTAAATAATTTAATAAGATTGTGATTATGGGAAGTCTCTCATGTGAGCAATAATATCATTTAATTTTTAAAATTTATTTTCTTGAAAAAAATGAAAAGAAGTTGTAGTGAAAGGCACAAAAATTGTTAGGGATAATTAATTAATTTCTTATGGAAGAGATGCGATTGAGAAAAATAAAGCTAAAATGTACACTAATATTTCAAAAAACAATAAATTGAATCCAACATATAATTACACAAATTGATAAATATAGGCATAGGTAGGATAAATATTTTTTCTTATATACAAAAAAGAGTCATTAACAACCACCTAATAGATGACCACAACTTTATGTGAGCTTGGAATCATACAATAGTTTTTGTAAAGTGTCTCACCCAAACTCATCCAATGTGCCCACTATGCAATTCAACAAAATTGTTGATATGTCACCCTAAAAAAAGACAAAAAAAATATATTTATATATATATATTAGAGTAAGAACTAAATATAACTACTTTCTCTAAGTAATCTATAAACATATTAATTATATTGCAATCTTATCCAAATTGAACAGTTTGTCAAATTTAATACTATTTTTTTCATTGATTAAGATTGCAATATAATTAATATGTTCATCTTTTTTGGTTAATAGTAGAGTAATACAGTTTAATACTTGTCCAAATTGCACAATTATTTAAATAAAATAAAAAATAAAAAACGCACGGTCATATTGTAATCAAAGTTTTTTTTTTTTTTTTTTAAACAAAGTTCTACAAGTAAGCTTTAACGAACAAACGCAAATATAATGATAATGATAAGGAAAAGATAATGATAAGGAAATATGAAAATAAAGAAAAACACTTCAAAGTCATTTATAACCTTGAATAAGGATTAACAAAAGTAACCTACCCAAATTCAACAAAAACCAACTACAAATTGTGTAATCCTCATCAAATTTTAAAAACGGTCGGTGATGATGATTAAAAAAAGAGAGTTAGAAGACTGTTTATATTTCTTTATTAAAAAAGAAAAAAGAAATGAGCTATGTACATTAAGATACAGTTGAGATAGAAAGGTTTTTTTTTGTTTGAGCAGGAACAATTAGAAAAAATCTTTTGTTTTTGTAAGTAGAGTTTCTTTTTCTTGTATCTATTTCTATGGTGATTGTAAAACTTTAGTGACCCTGATCAAGAAAAATATAAATTATCACAAAGAATGAAAGAATACATATCATGTGTAAATATTTATGTAAAATTCAAATATTAGTTATATTCATTGAAAAACACATACCTCCTACATAGTACCCCTCTTCACACTTTCAAGGCGCTTTCTACAACTGTAAAAATCAATTTTATTTGTAATCTGGAGGTGCAGTACCCCTCTTAAACATTGAAGGTACTTTCCACAATTGGAAAAAAAAAAAAATATATATATATATATATATATATATGTGATCTAGAGGTAGGGGTAAGTATTGTGATTTTGGTTAACTGCTTTTGTAGTGGGCTGATTGAATAACCAATCAAGTAATGGTTGATAGTGGGGAGAAATTAGTGGAAAGGTAAAATTTGTAGCTAAAATTGAGTTTTTAATTTGGATGATAACTTAGAAACTTGAAATATATGTTTAACTGGCTAGTCTGGCTTCTAAAAAAAAAGAAATATATGTTTAGCCAAAAAACAAAAGCAATTTGATCTTAACTGCTTAATGATAATGCTTCCCTAAAAAAAAAAGGAAAAAAAAAAAAAAAAAACCGGTTAATGATAAGGGGGAAATTTAAAACTGCTGGGTAGAAATATGAAGTTTGTGTCTCAAATTTGTGTATGGCTGTTTTTTTTTTTTTTTTTTTTTTAATTTATCAGTAAGGCATATGTGGTTTTACAAAGAAAATTGTGTTTTTTTTATTCAAACGTTTTATTTTGAAAATTGAAAAAAAAAAGATAGTTATCCAAAGTAGTGATAAAGATAGGAAAATAAGGATAATTTTTGTTTATATCCAATACCCTAAAACGTGGGGTTAATTTTTTTTTTTAAAAAAAGGGGTACTTAAAATGTGAGTATACAGTTTTTTTTTTTTTTTTTTATCAGTACGGAAAACTTGTGTTTGTTTTATTTTATTTTATTTTATTTTATTATTATTATTATTATTTTTTTTATAGATGGATAAAGCAATTTGAAAACTATTAGAAGAGTAGTCCTTTTTTGTAGGCAATGTTTTACGTGGAAGTTAAAGAAGCATTTTTACCAAGTTTTGCCCCTACACGTAGGTTGTAGGGATATTTTGGAACAAAAAAAATTTCGGTCCAAACAGGGCCAGCCCCTTAAATAGTAGTATAGATTACTGTAATTTAACAAAATAACAAAAACGTTAGCAAGTGTAATTAAAAGCCTATATAGAGTCCCATAAAATAAAAATAAAAAGCCTATATAGAATGTATAGTGCTGATCGTGGAAAGTTAGCTTTTTATTATTAATATTTTTTTTTTTGAGAAACCGAATAATTCATTAATTGAATGTAGCCTACTTAAATATATATATATATATATGATGGTGTTATAAAAAGACAACTCCTAAACTCGTCCATATATATATATATATATGATGGTGTTATAAAAAGACAACTTCTAAACTCTTCCACATGTCTCGTCCTATGGAAGAGTTGAGTGGCTTAGGGGTGTGTTCGTCGATGGATAAGCTCGTCCGTCCGTACAGTCAGTTGGACGAGCACCTTGCGTCCTGAACATTTTAGCAACCTCTGTTTTCCTGTCAGGTTGCAAAACCGTTCCTCCAATAAACGATTGAGGAAAACAGAGCCTGAATAATGTAACTTCCATGGCGGTTATGGAAGTTACCTTTGAGTTTTCCGAACTCCACAATGGTAAGAGAAATAACTACCTCAGACAGGCACTATATAAGGACTTTTCTTCAGAGGGTAAGGCATTCAGACACTTCCATATGAATTGGAATTCCAAAAATACTAACTTTACCATCGGAGGATTCTTGGCTGGTCTTCCTTGGTCTTCTCTGATTTTGTGTTTATCTTTACAGGACATTCCAAATTACACTGAGATCATCAATGCCCGAGACATTCAGCCTACTGATTTCTTTGTGTTCATCAATATATAAAACTCCTTTTTCTGGGTCAGTAAACATATCATAAATGAGTTACCACTTGATATTTATATATGTTATTTGAAATTCAATTGATCTATTTGATTCCCTTTTTTTTCGAAATTCATTTGAAGTTATACCAGCTCGAATCTTAAGCCTTTTTTTTTTTTTTTTTTTTTTTTTTTTTTTTTTTTTTTTAAGTTTACGGGCCCCTAATCCCGGGATTACAATTCTACTATTACTATTTTATTAGCAATTTATTGTTTTTTGATGGCCAAATTATTGTCATTTCAAACTTCACTTACTTCTTCGTAAATTTTTTTTTTTTTTTTTTAAACTTCACTTACTTCTAAAGATTTGTGTAGATATAAATCTTGGCTTCATGAGCACTTTTAATTTAGAAAAATGTTAACCAATGTCCTTAGAACTTAGTTTAGAAGCTATTTTTAGAAACATTTTATTTAAAAAATAATAAAATAATAAATGTTGCTGACATTTTTTATATTTCCTATAAAAATGGTGTCAAAAATTTCCTGTTATGATCTACTTTGATTTATTAACAATTGTTCTAAGAATATCCATTAACATGACCCTTCAATTATGTTTCATCCACTAGATTGCATGGAATTCTCTTATTTTCACAATGATTAGGACAGAGTATCTATTGTTCATGGATGAAGGACCTTCTTCTAGTGCTTTGAAGAATATTTGACCAATAAATTTAAATACACACAGATCAAAGTGTTTTCCCAATGGTTCACATTTTTTTTTAATGAAACAATGGTTAATATTTGTCAAAGTGATGTTACTATTTTTTCCCTTCATTAGGAAAATTTCATAGGATTGAATAAGAGATTTGCTGATTTGGGCCTTGGATTCTACATAAAAAATAATAATAATAATAATAATAATAAATTTATTAATTTATTAATATTTTGATCTGATAATAAACATAGATCACATATGCCATAAATTTCGAATCATATTTATCAATAATAATAATAATAAACTCTCTAATTAAACACAATTTACCACCTTACTAAGTTGATAATTTATGTTCATAAAAAAATAAAAAAAAAAGTTGATAAATCAAGAAAAAAATATAATTGGAAAAAGTGTACATGCTTAGCAGTTGGCATTGCTCATATTTGATGGATTACATATCGATTATACTGTACCCTTTTAGCCAGGACGGTAGAGCTTCTAGAGGTTTCATCACAAATTGCTTGCGTCTAACGTCGAAACCAATTAAAAATGAAATCTCTTTGGAAAAGGAAATCTTTTTATTTTATTTTATTTTTTGCTGAATAAGGAAATCTTTTTATTTGTTTTCATTCTTTTCTTATTCCTCATATGTCGGCTTCAAAATAAAATCTTTTTAATGAATTTTTCATAACTTTTCCAAAGAAGCACCACTTTATTTTGGGACTTATGAATGAAATGAATCGTAGTATATATTCATTCTTTTCTTATTCCTCATATGTCGGCTTCAAAATAAAATCTTCTTAATGAATCTTTCATAACTTTTCCAAAGAAGCACCACTTTATTTTGGGACTTCTAAATGAAATGAATCATAGTATATCTGTATATATTAAGAGGATTCAGAAAGTTAGTTATTGTTTTTTTTTCCTATCAAAACTACCCCTAAATTAATTAACCAACAACTTAAAAATGGGGTTAAAATAGTATATTGGCAAAAGAAAGTTAGTTATTACTTTTTTTACTGTCAAAAATACCCCTACCTAAAACTTAACAATGGGATTAAAATAGTAAATTGACAAAAAGAATAAATTCCTACTTCTGTGTTGAAACGTCTTTTTGCTTCTAATAAACTCCTACTTTTATGTTAATTTAAATTCCTAATTCTACTCTCTAACTCCCTACAAAATAAAACTACTCTTTTGTTAGTTTTAAAACTCTTCAAATCTACAAAACTCACCCCAGTTATTCAATTTTTTTTTTTTTTTTTTTTTTTGTGATTCTTAAGAGGATTCAGAAAGTTAGTTATTACTTTTTTTCCTGTCAAAAATACCCCTAAATTAATTAACCAACAACTTAAAATTGGATTAAAATAATAAATTGGCAAAAGAAAGTTAGTTATTGCTTTTTTTACTGTAAAAAATACCCCTACCTAAAACTTAAAAATGGGGTTAAAATAGTAAATTGACAAAAATAATAAATTCCTACTTCTACGTTGAAATGCCTTCCTATATCTAATAAACTCCTACTTTTACGTTAATTTAAATTCCTACTTCTACTCTCTAACTCCCTACAAAATAAAATCACTATTTTATTAGTTTTAAAACTTCTCAAATCTACAAAACTCACCCCACGTATTCATTTTTTTTTTTTTTTTTTTTTTTTGTGATTCAAAAAAGTAGAAATCCCAAATTATAATAAATGCAAATTATTAATCTTTACCCAAAAAATAGAAAAGCTCGGAGGCTAGTATTCATTATTTTCTTATTCCTCATATGTTGGCTTCAAAATAAAATCTTTTTAATGAATCTTTCATAATTTTTCCAAAGATTTTGGGACTTTCTGAATGAAATGAATCGTAGTATATATTCATTCTTTTCTTATTCCTCATATGTTGGCTTCAAAATAAAATCTTTTTAATGAATCTTAATTTCATAACTTTTCCAAAGAGGCACCACTTTATTTTGGGACTTCTGAATGAAATGAATCGTAGTATATATTCTTCTTCTTTTAATGAGATCGTATATATTATTCTGGGTATTCAATGGGCTAGTGATCAAATATGGTGTAGTATAAGGATCTTGAATAATTATCCAACCTTATTGGCCAACATAAAGATCAAAGAAGCACACATATAATCATAGAATAATACTACATACACAAACTATTTTACAACATTTTTTCTAATTGTTATTGACTTGTTGTGAGAAACTTTTTATTGATTTTTCATCTAAGCTCACTACTAACATCACTTTTTCATTTACCAATAATTACTCGCTACAGTAGCAGTTTGTAATTTTTTTTTTGGTACAAAAATTTGTGTCTCTAACATTACTCATAATCTTAATAACCATTCTTTGAATTTTTTTAGTAGAGTAATGTTATAGCCACAAACTATTTTATAATATTTTTACAAAATGTTGATATGTCGACCTCTTATTAGTTTTCATTTAGACTCATCGTTAATATCATTTTTTCAGTTATCAATAATTACTAACCATATCAGCAATTTGTAAAAAAATTTGTAAAATAGCTTGTATCTCTAACATTATTCTTTTGAGTAAGAGTAATGCTATAGCCACAAACTATTTTACAATATTTTTACAAAATGTTGATATATCAATCTCTTATTAGTTTTCATCTAGACCCACCATTAATATTACTTTTTCAGTTATCAATAATCACTCACCACATCAGTAGTTTGTAAAAAAATTTGTAAAATAGTTTGTATCCCTAACATTATTCTTTTGAGTAATGCTATAGCCACAAAAGAGTAAATTGTAGTGATAACCATAAAAGAGTAAATTGTAGTGATAACCGTTTGCAATGGAAATATTTTCACCCACATAAATGGGAAGATTTTCATTTTACCAAATATATAATTTATTTTTTCATAAAATACTTATTTTGGTTCCTAAATTTTAAGAAGTTAATTTTTCATCTTTAAAGTTTAAACTTTGTAAAGAGTTTTTATAACAATTTAGATAAAAAAAATAGGGATGAAAAAAATAACTTTTTTTTCGATAGTTTATTGATGAAAAAATATCTTTTTTAAAATTTAAGAACAACAAATAAAACATTTTTAATAGTTTAGGTTTGAAAGATGAACTTTTCAATAGTATAGGGGTGAAAAAAAAATTTCTTTAAAATGGATTATTAACCAATGCCCTAAGAGCACTCGTTAGCATTTTCCAAAGTAGTTTACCCATTTTTTTTAAAGAAAAGAGTGAGAAAGTTTTATTAATGAACTAAATAATTTTGAAATACAAATCAAGTAATAGATCTTCTACTCACACATTAATACCTGCAGTTAATATTGTTCTTTTAGCAAGGACATGGGCAAGTTGATTACTCTCGCTCTTCACATGCTAAAAACTACACCTCCTTAATAAAAACTACACCTCACATTAGAGTATTAGACCTTGGTCCCCAATTGCATCACCTAGGAATATAATTTGGCTTCCTCAATCTAAGGAATCTACATCCAATTGCTTTAGCCAAAATAAAGACTCGAAGAAGGGAAATGGGGGAAAATGTTTTCCTTAAGCTTTTTTTTTTTTCAAAAAAGAATATTCTATATTCTATTTTTTTGATAAGCTATTCTATATTTCTATTGTCACAAATGAAACTTCCACTAGTACGGCTAGCAAAATTTGTCCCTGGTAATGTGACAATTGTCAATAGTGGCACCATAAAATATAGACACCTTTTTTCATCCAAAGAGCATCATTTGTAATTCCAAACTAGTCATTATCAAAAGGCATCTATGAAATGGTCCAAAATCCAAATACCAAAATGCTCACTAATTCATAGGTGTAGATTTTTTTGAACAGGAATATGCAAAATGCAATGTGCAAGTCATCCACACATTGGAAAGAACAGCTATTTTTATTTATTTTTTCATATGGTACTTAATGTCAAATAGCTTGGAGAATTGAAAAAAATAAATAAAATAAAATAAAATTTTATTCAAAGCGTGTGGGTCATTTTTTTTTTTTTTGGTGGGCCTTGAAAAGAGTGTGGGCTCTGGTTAAAAACTCCAACTACTAACACAGCGACAACTGACAAGTTTGTGTTCTTTTTTTATTTCTTTATCATTTTCTCCGATCACTGTGTCCCAAGTTGTATTAAAGAATTGGTCCATTCCTCGGCGTTTGCGTGCCGACCATTGCCACGCGTACACCTCTCAGGCACTCTCACCCGCCGACCTATAAAAAAAAGATAAGGTGGTACGTGTAACACTGTGAGTGTGCCATGTGGACACTACTAGTTAAAGAAATCAATATTGTAGACCCAGTACCAGTAGTTACCCAACGTCGTACTGAAATTTTCAAACGTTTAACTGACTCCCAACAAACACAAAACTGAAAATATTTTACAAACTATAAAAACAGTTTGCTCCAACTACCAAAATAACTCAACTACCACATTGGCCAATGAGAAGCTCCCACGTATGGTAGTTAGAGCAAACTGTGGTTAAGTGTATGCTGCTATTAGGTGAATTACGCGTTTGTGGGAGAAGTGAGAGAGAGAGTATTTCACTATTTCAGTCTCTTGAGCGTTGAGACTTGAGAGTACTCTCTTAAAAGTCACAACATATGAGATTTATATTTTGTGAGAAACATATATACATACGGTAAGAAAGAATCCATCTTATAAGATAATTTCTTGTACTTTGTACATAATTTGAATGTTTAAATTTTGTCAAGGAAGAATTAACAATAAGAATACTATAATGATAAAATAAATAATAATAATTTTTTTACAACAGTTTCTGGGTGAAGAGGCAAGAGGGAGAGTGCAAAAGCTCCTTCAACTTTTTAAAATACAGCTTTAATTTTACTATTCTATAAACTAGTGTATAACTTGTGCATATACATGGTAAAATAAAAAATAATCATAATTACACACATATATTATACATGGTGTAAAAATTACACATTTTTTAAGTCATAAATGAGTTTTACTGTCTTTTTTATTATTTTTTATTTTTTTATACACTTAGTTTACTATTTTTTTTTCTTTATTGGGGTTTTTATGGTTTATTTATAGAAATGGCAATGGGGCGGGGCGGGGCCGAAGGATGGGGTCTTCGTCCCCACCCCGCATGGTTTTGTCTTGTCCCATCCCTGCCCTGCCCCGCATGACGGGGAATACTTTCTCACTCCATCCCCACCCCTTAGGGCCCCGCAAAGCCCCGTTCTGCCCCATAAAACTCTACTTTTTGTTAATTTGTCCTACAACTAGTACAATTTTTTTAATGAAACTTATTTCATTAATAAAAATATACTTGAAATTACAAATTTATCCCATCAAATCAAATCAATTTTTAGAAAAAATTGAATAATATATCCAAGTGTTTCGCAAGACAATCATAAAAATAAAATAAAAATCTCATATTATAACATATAATAAAATAAAGATAGAGAATCACATTGAGTAGAATAAAATATGCTAATATGAATATGTTTGTTTAAATAGTAGGGTTTTAGGGTATGAAAAATTTACAATTACAACCCTTAGTAATACGGGTCGGGGACGGGGACGGGGAGGGGCGGGGCGGGGCAGGTCTAAAATCTTGCCCCATCCTCGCCCCACTGCCTTTGCGGGGCGGGGAATACCCGCGCAGGGCGAAGCGGGGAGGGGTGGGTTAAGTGGGGCGGGGAAAAATTGCCATCCCTATTTATTTATATTAAATTCCTCGTCTTTTGCACAATATTAACTCACTTAGAACAAAAATTTTAAAAACTTAGATAGGACTCGTGACGCAAAATTAGACAACAATTGAAATTCAATTTAGAATCTAATTGGATTTTCTCTATGCTTTGGCTTTAATTATAGAACAAAGATTATCTCCAAACTAATTTGGTAAAAAATTCTTCAAACTTCTTATATATTTCTTTTTTGGGTGTGAATTTTTAAAATCTAACCGTTGAATTTCATGTTCCTTATGTTATTAACATACATATCAAATTTCGTTCAAATCAAATATGATTTACTATTCGATCAATAAACTTATTTTTTATACACAATTTTAGATTACAAAAATTTGAAATTTTAACATTTGTTTGATGATATAACAACTAATTTTTTATTTTCTTGAAATTTTGCAAGCATAAATGATATAATAAGAAAATGTAATCCAATGGTTAGATTTTTAAAATTCACACTTAATATAAAGATATATGAGAAGTTTGAAAGGTTTCTCTCCAAACTAGTTTGGAGAGAAACTTTGTTCTTAATTATATATATAGATGACTAATGTATCGTATTTTTTCTTCTTATTGCTATACTATTATATATTTCAATGTATATGTTCTCAAAAGGTAAATTTATTTATTTTTAATGGAAGTCTTTTTTTGAAACCCCCTTAGTCCCTCACCTTGTTATTTTGCATTGGAGAATGGATACTATGTTTTTCTTTATTTTGAGCAATGTATGGACTATTTTGATGTAAATTTTATTGTTAAATATAAAATAACGTATGGCAACCATATTTTATATATATATATATATATATATATATACAGAGAGAGAGGGTTATTATTTATATTTAAGATTTTGATATAACTTAACTACCTAAAAAAAATAGATATATTACTGATTAAGTGGTATATTGTAATTGATGTATAATAAAAGTAATCATAATGGTAGATCCATATCAAAATAATGTTGTATTAATCACGGTTTATCACTTGAACAAGTTGCAAAAATATTTTTAAAAAAAGTTGTGTCCCAACATTGCTTAAGAATTAATGGCTGACAATAATGTGTATATTTGGTATGTATGATTCCATAGTACTAGTGAAAATAGAGTTTTTGCTTAAAAAAAAAAAAAAAAAAGAGTTTTACTTGGGGAATGATTTAATGGCCAAAGATTATGTGTGTTAGGTCTGTAGGATTCCATTGTGCTTACCAAAAAGTAAAATCCCCCTGAAGTTAGGCCTCAATATTTTTCTAGATTTTGATACGACTTAGTGGCAAAATGTTAAAATTTTTGTGTTAAGATGGCCCGAGTAGCTAATTATCAAATCAAAACAACAGACAAGGAGACATGGGCACCATTGCTGATTTTGGAAAACAAGATATGACTGCATTCAATCACAATGTATGCCTTAGAGCATTCTCATTAAGGCTCCTATATGCTAAAAATCTTATTTTTTAGCAGCTGAACCACAAAACAAATCCTCCATCAAAACTGCTATATTGTATAAAGGGATAATTACAGTAAACCCACCTGGGGTTAGGCCCGATTACACTATGCCTACCCGTGGTTCAAAACTTATCACTTTGCCCACCTGAGGTGCCTTCTGTTAGGGATCTGTTACCCACCTCTCCGTTTGCCGTTAGAAAAACACATTTTTAAAGAAAAACAAACATAACAAAGATCAAAAAGTAGGGTTTTTATTTCTTAAGAACTTCTATAAGAACAAAACACAAAACACAGGAATAGCACAGATCAAATGCTTAATGAAATCCCTTTTAATCAGGAGGATCACGCAGAGGTGGGAATATAGGACAATTCCTTCAATAAAGACTTCATCAAATAGTTCCTAACAATCCAATTACATGCTCCACACTTGGAAAACCCATTGAAATGTGGATTAGGAAGCAATTACAGAACCCAAAAAAGAATTCACAAAAGGGTTTATTCACAAAAGAACCCCAACGTGGAAAACCCAATATTTTCTGGTGTTTGGAAAAGAAGAAGGAAAACACAAATCCAGAAAAACACAAGCCACAACCCAGAAAAATACATCAACGATCGCGATCCCAGATCGCGATCTCGCCGGCGCGATCTCGTGAAGGCGAGATCGCGATCAACGTCGCGATCTCGCGACGGCGCGATCTCGCGTTCGCGAGATTGCGCCATCGATTGAGGACACAAGCCACAACCCAAAAAAAATCATTAACGATCGCGATCTCGCCGGCGCGATCTCGCGAAGGCGAGATCGCGATCAACGTCGCGATCTCGCAACAGCGCGATCTCGCGTTCGCGAGATCACAGTCGTCGGACTGGTTGCAGAGAATGGATTTGGAATGGAGGACAAGGATCAACAGCAAAATATTTTTCTGGTAATTTGTTTTCTGGGATTTGGATTTTTTTTTTTTTTTTTGGGTTTGGTTTGGTTTGAATAAAAGTTGGAGAGATCTATAAAAAAAAAACAAATGCTCAATGAAATCACTTTTAATCAGGAATAGCATTTGATCTGTGCTATTCCTGTGTTTTGTGTTTTGTTCTTATAGAAGTTCTTAAGAAATAAAAACCCTACTTTTTGATCTTTGTTATGTTTGTTTTTCTTTAAAAATGTGTTTTTCTAACGGCAAACGGAGAGGTGGGTAACAGATCCCTAACGGAAGGCATCTCAGGTGGGCAAAATGATAAGTTTTGAACCACGGGTAGGCATAGTGTAATCGGGCCTAACCCCAGGTGGGTTTACTGTAATTATCCCTTGTATAAAATTTACAATCTTGCTACAGTGCACTCTCATTTTTGAGAGCGCACTGTAGCTGTATTGTAAAAGTTAAAATATTTTTTTATTCACCAACGGCTCTCTCATTTCTCATTTTCTTTCCTCTCTCATTCTCATCTCTGTTCTCTCTTCTCTCTTTGTGGTTCATGGGCTGTTTTGCTCGTCCCCAGTCTTGGCTCGTCGCCGTTTCTGCTCGTCGCCGGTCTTTGCTCGTCACAGATCTCTCTGCTGTCAGTCACTCGATCTCTCTATTCCGTCTGCAACGTCGCTAGCTCGTCATCGATCTCTCTACTCTTTGGCCGCTGCCTCCGATTCGCTCTCCCACTCGCCTTCACCGGTTCAGATCTATGATTATCTCTCTCTCAAGCCTTGGGTTTCAATTTGCAGGTTGTGGGTTTGTACAGGGGTTCCGATTTGGGCATATTTTGGTGGGTTTGTGATTTAGTTTTGGATGGGTATGGTTTGTGGTGGGCCGGTGGTGGTGGGTTTGCTGGTGGCGACAATGGTGGAAGTTTTTTTTTTTATTTATTTTTTTTTTCTTCCTGCTGTGGTTGGTGGTGGTGAGTGGATGTGGTGGTTGTTGGTGGATGTGGATGTGGAGGATTCTTTTTGCTGTGATTTTTTTTTCTTTTTTTGTTAGTGGTGGTTGTGGTATGGGTGGTGGGTTTTTGGTGGGTGGTTGATAGTGCGGCGCCGGCAGTGCTGTGAGAAAGAGAGAGACAGAGGAGAGAGAGGAAAATAAAAAATTATTGAAAAATAATAAAGAAACATTATTTAAATGAAATGGTAAAAAAAATAGAAGTTTTGATATAGGTTGTATTGTAAAGTGGTGTGTTATATGTTAAAAAAATAGGTTTTGAATGGCTAAATGCTAAATTTTTAGAAGAGCCAATACAAAAGAAAAAAAAAGAATAGAGAGTTATGCCCTAGTCTAGGCATAGTGTAATCGGGCCTAACCCCAGGTGGGTTTACTGTAATTATCCCTTTATACAATATAGCAGTTTTGATGGAGGATTTGTTTTGTGGTTCAGCTGCTAAAAAATAAGATTTTTAGCATATAGGAGCCTTAATGAGAATGCTCTAAGGCATACATTGTGATTGAATGCAGTCATATCTTGTTTTCCAAAATCAGCAATGGTGCCCATGTCTCCTTGTCTGTTGTTTTGATTGCCAATGCGTGGTGGGTTCTACGTTTTCTGGAATGTACAAAATACAAAGAAGATCAAATTGATTTTTAAAAATCGAAGAAAGTCTATATATTCAAAGTGTATAGTTTAGGTTTTTCTCAACAAACAAAAAAAATGGTGTAAAGTTTGGTAGGAATAGAAAAGGGTCATCAAATAGCCCATGACCCATGGGCTGGCCCAGTAGCCCGCTAGCCCACCAGGCTAATGGGCAGCCCAGCCCGGTAATATTAAAGCCCGTGGGTAGCCCAGTAGCCCAATGGGACAGGCTATGGGTTGGTTTCTTTATCCATGGGCGCCCGGTGGGCCAGCCCATTAGTCCAGCCCAGTAGCCTGACCCGTTAGCCTGACTCATTTCCCAAAATTTATTGTGATAAATTATTAGACTAATAAAATAAAACTAGCAAATTATTAATACCAAATAATAATTTATTAATAGTAAATTAATAGTAAATTTATTAATAGAAGAGCCTTTGAGCACGCTATATATATTATTTTAAATTATTATCACCTTTTAAATTAATAATTAAATAGTAAATACTCATGTGTATTTTTTTTTATTGTGATTAATAGTAAATTTATTAATAATAATTATTAATAATTTTGTATAATAATTAAATTATTTTTTATCCCAACATTATCGCTTTTTATTTTATTTTATAATAATTAAATATACTATAGAAAATCTTTTTTTGTGGTTCATAGTACTAGCCTCCGAGCTTTTCTATTTTTTGGGTAAAGATTAATAATTTGCATTTATTATAATTTGGGATTTCTACTTTTTTGAATCACAAAAAAAAAAAAAAAAAAAAAAATGAATACGTGGGGTGAGTTTTGTAGATTTGAGAAGTTTTAAAACTAATAAAATAGTGATTTTATTTTGTAGGGAGTTAGAGAGTAGAAGTAGGAATTTAAATTAACGTAAGAGTAGGAGTTTATTAGATATAGGAAGGCATTTCAACGTAGAAGTAGGAATTTATTATTTTTGTCAATTTACTATTTTAACCCCATTTTTAAGTTTTAGGTAGGGGTATTTTTTACAGTAAAAAAAGCAATAACTAACTTTCTTTTGCCAATTTATTATTTTAATCCAATTTTAAGTTGTTGGTTAATTAATTTAGGGGTATTTTTGACAGGAAAAAAAGTAATAACTAACTTTCTGAATCCTCTTAAGAATCACCAAAAAAAAAAAAAAAAAAAAATTGAATAACTGGGGTGAGTTTTGTAGATTTGAAGAGTTTTAAAACTAATAAAAGAGTAGTTTTATTTTGTAGGGAGTTAGAGAGTAGAATTAGGAATTTAAATTAACATAAAAGTAGGAGTTTATTAGAAGCAAAAAGACATTTCAACACAGAAGTAGGAATTTATTCTTTTTGTCAATTTACTATTTTAATCCCATTGTTAAGTTTTAGGTAGGGGTATTTTTGACAGTAAAAAAAGTAATAACTAACTTTCTTTTGCCAATATACTATTTTAACCCCATTTTTAAGTTGTTGGTTAATTAATTTAGGGGTAGTTTTGATAGGAAAAAAAACAATAACTAACTTTCTGAATCCTCTTAATATATACAGATGTTGAAGAAATTAAATATACTATAGAAAATCTTTTTATTTTATTTTATAATAATTTATTAATAATTACAGAAAATGGAAGAATTTGAATCTTAAATATCTTCGTTGGAAACACAAAAAAAAACTAACCGGTTAATAATATAAAATGCCATCTCAAATTAATCTTTTTTTTTTTTTTTTTTTTTGAGGGAGCAAGTCAAATTAATCTAAGGTAAGTATATTATTATCACTAAATATTACACGGTAAGGTTCAATGTCCAGAATTAAAAGTAGAAAAACGGCAAACATTACAAAAGACACAAGTGCGCGTTTGGACTACGACTAGCTATCACCTCCCAAAGGTGAAAGATGCAGTTAAAAAGACTCATCATGTCATGTGATTCAACACACCACAACCGTTCATTTGGGTCGAGATCGAATTATAGTTGTGTCACTCCTGCATGATTCATAGTAAATAATAATATTGGATAAGAAAATACTACTTTTTTGCGGTGTCGGTGAGCGCTAAGAAAGAAACAGTCGGTCAGTCTTTTACACCATTAGATTGGGTGTCGGTCCCTTGTTTAATGCGCGTCATGGATTTTTTTTAGTCCTTGATTGATAGAAAAGACTAGGGCTTTATTGTGTTGTTTCATACTTATCTTGTTAGTCAAAACAAATCCGGGTCCCATCCAAAAAACAAAAAAACAAATCCGGAGGCCCCACTTAAACTACTAATTTTGGACTCAAAAGTTGCAACTTGCAATAAACCCAAACTCCTCCCCCCAACCCCCCGACAATTTCAATTTCAATTGATTTCTACTTCAGTTATCACATTAAATTATAAAATTTAGTTTTTATCGATTTAATCCTCACTTTGTCAAAATGGTTGTCATTTATGTTATTAACCTATTTAAACGACACCATTTAAATTTATTTATATATATATATATATTAAAAAGTAACTAATCATAATATTTTATTTAAAAAGAAATGGAACTAGCCATATGGTGGTTGAAATGACACCTTTTCCTTATCAATTCCATTGTGAGATTTGGTTTCTACTTATCAGAGTTCTTTTTTTTTTTTCTTCTAATTTTTATTTAAATACTAAGGCGGAACTACAACCAAGGGGCGGGCGGGCATGGACCCCCATTTTTTTTTTTTTTAATCCTTTATATTACCTATGACTATTGAACATTTTTTAAGATATAGCCTATAAAAATAAGGTTGGCCAGTTCCTCCCCTGCTAAGTTGTAACCATGATTATTTTGGTTTCTACTTATTAGAGGGTTTTTTTTTCTTCGGATTTTTATTTTAAATACCAAGGTGTAACTCATGCTTACATAGAAAAGGTAGAATATAATAAAATATGTCAAAAGGAGGAGGGGAGGAGGGGGAGGGAGGGCATTAACAGATTAAGATCCTCTAGCATTGTCCAGATAACTCCACCATAGAGTTCTTAAAACTTTATCCAGTCATTGTGAAATGGATTACTCCACCATAGAGTTCTTAAAACTTTATCTAGTCATTGTGAAATGGATTAGATTTTATCACGTTATTAATATTTAATATTTAAGAAAACATTAACTTACTATTTTGCATCTACTTAAAATATCAATGATGAAGTAAAAATCTAATCTGTTTATTTTAAAATGAATGGATACATTTTTAAACACTTTGGTCGAGTTACCATAAGGATTTGGCGAAACTACATTATTGGTCCTTGAAGTTTACTCTTTGAACGCAATTGGTCTCTTAAGTTTCAAATGAACGCTATTAGTCCCTCAAGTTTGAAAAATAAACACTATTAGTCATTCTGTTAACTGCTGTTAATGTCAATGCCTACATGGTTAACAGAGTAGTGATGTAGAATCTTTTAAAGTAACATGGCATTTGTTTTTATTAAAAAAAAAAAAAAAAAAAAAAAAAAAAACTTAAATGACACCTCATAAACCCAATTTCCCACACCTAACCTGATTCTTTACGAGTTACCCAAATCAAATCTAAAATGCTTGATTAAGCCTTCGACTTGTCGTCTTCCTCCATGCGTCGCCATGATGCCGTCTCCATCCATCGATGAGGGCATCATCCTCTCCCATGTAACAGTGACAGCAACAAAAAGTGATGAAAAACCCATTTTTGCACAATCACAAGTACCTCACCGCTCCTCCCCCTCTCCATACAACCCCTCAAGTATTGTTCTCTCTCTTTAGTCACAATTTAGCGAATTAGGTTTTTAATTTTTTGAAATTTCAGATCTTGTTATTGTTATGTTATCAATTTGTGTTTTACTAATTCTCAAAGATCATATGTGTGGGGCCCGACAATAGATGGGCCAGGCCCACTTGTTCACAGGAAGCCTTAAGGCCCAAGCCGAAGAAGGTAGTAGTCCAAGCTCAATAGCGCAAAGCACAAATGGGCCCAGAGAAGCCGCCGAAGACAGTACAGCCCTCGGCTGGCCCAAAGCTCCACTAAGAAAAGGGGCAAAAGCGGCATAGGGGTAATCTTGAAAGAAATCTGAAATATCTAGGAAAGGCTGCCCTTACTACCTACCCCAGACAGAGCTTTGCACCTCACAGAGTCGTGTTCTTTAACTTTATCAACTACTCCCAACAATTCGGGTCTAAAACTGATGGGACAAGTATCAGTCTTGGAAAGGTCGACCCTACACGTGGACGAAGGAAATTGAACGCATGCTAATATAAAAGAAAAATATGCAACCTAATGAAGGGGGGAGCCTCTCTGGAAAAAAGGACTCAAAGGGTGAATACCCTTAAACCATGCATGAACAACTTAGCAAAACGACCGCCGAGTAATCACGACTTAGCCTTTCGAACCCACTCTCTACAAATGATATTGTCTGGGCCCATTCACGTGCGGACCCAACTACTGTTGCGGTTCGTTTCGGAAGGTGACCCTACAATTGGCGCCGTCTGTGGGGAGGCTTACGCGTGAGCTCGAGCGGCGATGGAGTTGAGTTTCTGTTGAACAAGGGTCTACGAGGACGCCTTTATGACCGGCGACACCTTGTCGTTATTCCGATACAGGTTCCCACCAGGGGCTACGCCTCATAATACCAGTGGCACGGCAAGTCTAGGGGCTTCAAACGTCAAGATCGCTTCCCCCGCTTTATTCGATGAGCTAACCTTTAAGAAGCGGATACACGAACAACAAAATACAAGTTTTGGACAGAACCAAGGCCTTGCATGGTCCTCGGACCCAAGCCTCTGGGGAAACCAACAACTTACAAAGAAAATACAAGTTTTGGACAGAACCAAGGCCTTGCATGGTCCTCGGACCCAAGCCTCTGGGGAAACCAACAACTTACAAAGAAAATACAAGTTTTGGACAGAACCAAGGCCTTGCATGGTCCTCGGACCCAAGCCTCTGGGGAAACCAACAACTTACAAAGAAAATACAAGTTTTGGACAGAACCAAGGCCTTGCATGGTCCTCGGACCAAGCCTCTGGGGAAACCAACTACTTACAAAGAAAATACAAGCTTTGGACAGAACCAAGGCCTTGCATGGTCCTCGGACCCAAGCCTCTGGGGAAACCAACAACTTACAAAGAAAATATAAGTTTTGGACAGAACCAAGGCCTTGCATGGTCCTCGGACCCAAGCCTCTGGGGAAACCAACAACTTACAAAGAAAATACAAGTTTTGGACAGAACCAAGGCCTTGCATGGTCCTTCGACCCAAGCCTTTGGGGAAACCAACTACTTACAAGAAGAATACAAGTTTTGGACAGAACCAAGGCCTTGCATGGTCCTCGGACCCAAGCCTCTGGGGAAACCAACAACTTACAAAGAAAATATAAGTTTTGGACAGAACCAAGGCCTTGCATGGTCCTCGGACCCAAGCCTCTGGGGAAACCAACAACTTACAAAGAAAATACAAGTTTTGGACAGAACCAAGGCCTTGCATGGTCCTTCGACCCAAGCCTCTGGGGAAACCAACTACTTACAAGAAGAATACAAGTTTTGGACAGAACCAAGGCCTTGTATGGTCCTTCGACCCAAGCCTCTGGGGAAACCAACAACTTACAAAGAAAATACAAGTTTTGGACAGAACCAAGGCCTTGCATGGTCCTCGGACCCAAGCCTCTGGGGAAACCAACAACTTACAAAGAAAATACAAGTTTTGGACAGAACCAAGGCCTTGCATGGTCCTCGGACCCAAGCCTCTGGGGAAACCAACTACTTACAAAAAGAATACAAGTTTTGGACAGAACCAAGGCCTTGTATGGTCCTCGGACCCAAGCCTCTGGGGAAACCAACTACTTACAAGAAGAATACAAGTTTTGGACAGAACCAAGGCCTTGTATGGTCCTTCGACCCAAGCCTCTGGGGAAACCAACTACTTACAAGAAGAATACAAGTTTTGGACAGAACCAAGGCCTTGTATGGTCCTTCGACCCAAGCCTCTGGGGAAACCAACTACTTACAAAGAAAATACAAGTTTTGGACAGAACCAAGGCCTTGCATGGTCCTCGGACCCAAGCCTCTGGGGAAACCAACAACTTACAAAGAAAATATAAGTTTTGGACAGAACCAAGGCCTTGCATGGTCCTCGGACCCAAGCCTCTGGGGAAACCAACAACTTACAAAGAAAATACAAGTTTTGGACAGAACCAAGGCCTTGCATGGTCCTTCGACCCAAGCCTCTGGGGAAACCAACTACTTACAAGAAGAATACAAGTTTTGGACAGAACCAAGGCCTTGTATGGTCCTTCGACCCAAGCCTCTGGGGAAACCAACAACTTACAAAGAAAATACAAGTTTTGGACAGAACCAAGGCCTTGCATGGTCCTCGGACCCAAGCCTCTGGGGAAACCAACAACTTACAAAGAAAATACAAGTTTTGGACAGAACCAAGGCCTTGCATGGTCCTCGGACCCAAGCCTCTGGGGAAACCAACTACTTACAAAAAGAATACAAGTTTTGGACAGAACCAAGGCCTTGTATGGTCCTCGGACCCAAGCCTCTGGGGAAACCAACTACTTACAAGAAGAATACAAGTTTTGGACAGAACCAAGGCCTTGTATGGTCCTTCGACCCAAGCCTTTGGGGAAACCAACTACTTACAAGAAGAATACAAGTTTTGGACAGAACCAAGGCCTTGTATGGTCCTTCGACCCAAGCCTCTGGGGAAACCAACTACTTACAAAGAAAATACAAGTTTTGGACAGAACCAAGGCCTTGTATGGTCCTCGGACCCAAGCCTCTGGGGAAACCAACTACTTACAAGAAGAATACAAGTTTTGGACAGAACCAAGGCCTTGTATGGTCCTTCGACCCAAGCCTCTGGGGAAACCAACTACTTACAAAGAAAATACAAGTTTTGGACAGAACCAAGGCCTTGTATGGTCCTCGGACCCAAGCCTCTGGGGAAACCAACTACTTACAAGAAGAATACAAGTGGGTTAACTCCTGATCTACCTGGACTCTCTAGTTTGCCCTCGGACCCTCAACGCCAAAGGGGCCAGTACGGAATGGAGTAACATGTTTCCAAAAACATAATCGAAGTCGCTCGATGCTCGTTCACCCCCTCAGGTGAATTATTAAGAGTTCATCGTTTCTCGGACAGCATTCTCGCACATATCACAGGACGTTCAACCGTTATCTCGGTTAGTTTCCTAAGTTTAACTTACTATCAATTATTATTATTACGCCTGGTAGCATAGGTAAATTAGAATTAGCTGAATCGTGTTTCAAGGGGCTCTTGCCCTAAGTATCGCTGAGAAAAAGCACATACAGGGAGCACACTCATTCACGAAGTGGTGTTGCCAAAAGAACAATACCCAAAACAAGTAGATGAATTTCTATTTTTATTAAAACAAAGAAATAGTACAGCGTACAATGTAAAGCTGGAATCAACCTACGTCAAAGCTCACTACATAAGCAAAAAAAGGAAAGATACAAGAAAGTTGTAGAAAGCCGAGGAGGTAAGTCGGAGGATAGGTTGGCTACAGCCCCAAGACCTTATTCTTCCCCCGTGCTTTTACATGCCCATGGCTCAGGCAGTAAAAGAAACCCAACTTGAACCTGACACCGTCGAAGGAAAGGTGCAGGGAGTGAGAAGTTGAGGGGCTTTCTCTAAATATTCGCCTGCCGCAAGGCAGAGGCGATAATGGCGGAGAACCTTTCTTCTGACACACCAGAATTCTGGCGTGAACAGAACCTGCTTCGGATTTTGACTAAAAGAGGGAGAGACCCCCTTCCCCCTCGGTCGAAGTGGAGTATTCTCCTGAACTTATGCTTCCTGTGCCCATACCTTACTATTATTAGTCTCATGAGGACACGGTGCTTCTGCGGCGGAGAGATTTCTTTCTTCCCAACCCTTGCCTTAAACATGTTGTGCTAAGGAAGGAGAGCTCCGAATATGGGAGTTATGATGTGGGAGAAAACTAAAGGATTATGGCGTATATAAAGCAACTCTCTCCCCCCCTATTTACTTGAAAAGACAAGGTGATGGCAGTCAACTCACGCGGCGTCCCAAGGATCGCTACAGACAAAAGGGTTCTGGCCCGACTTCCAACGTCAACTGCCACCCCAAGATTAAAGAAGCCTGGTAAAGGCGCACCTCGATCATGGTGATGTCAGACAGCATCGCGTGGCCAGAGGTTGTAGAAATATCTCCTAATTCGTGGGCTAAGTGAATCCGCGGCCCAGGCCCGCTCTGCATAAGGGCCCAAGGACTGCGGCCCACGCCGAGAAATAGCCATTGCCGAGGACAACCCATGCTCGGCGCCTCGTGAAATGCCTGACGAAAGGGAGAATTTGAACTCAAAGAGTCTTGGACAGAACCTAGGACTTGTATGGTCCTCGGACTCAAGTCTAGGGGAAAACTAAGTACATAAAAGAAAAAGCATAAGTCTAAAACAAAACCCAGGCTTTGCGAAGTCCTCGGACTCAGGCTTTTTGGAAAATCAACTGCTCGGATGGAGAAGTTCCTCGGCTCAAATACTAGAAAAGGTTAAGGCCAATATGTTAAGAAGATGACGAAGCAACCCGATGATTGTTAGCCCAAGGAAACTGTTCATTGGGAAGGTGACATGTCCTCGGATAACTACTCCTTACACCTTATCGAGCACCTAGTCCTCATCTCGGCTAATTTTAAGGTAAGTCGCGTTCCTCACTGGTCGGATTGTTATGTCGAATAACAATTTTATTAAAGTTGTGGTGGCATCTTCTTGTTAATAAATATTTTAACGTTGTTTGTCATTGATTCAAATGCTATATATTATTGCGCCGAGCAGCGTTTATAAACTTATAAAAACATAAAAATAGAACATGCGAAATAAATAAACAGCAACCTTTATTAATATAGACAGTTGTTACAACATACAATGAAGGGCTTAAACAAGCCTATACAAAAGGTGAACTGCCGAAGCAACAATAACAACTACAATATAGATAAGTAAACATTCAAGTGTCTTTTGGACTCATCTTCAAAGCCTCTCCGATCTCTGACTCAGTATTACTCATATTGAGAGAAGAACTTTCTTTAGAAAAGATGAAGGACAAGGAAGAAGAATTGGAAGATGGAGGAGATGAATGAGGAAGATGGAGGACATGAGCAAGAGAAGGAGGAGAAGAAGAGGGAAGAAATGAAAAGAAGGGGAAAGGAGCAAAAGAGGGAGAAAGAAAAGCACCAGGATGGATCTGGTGCTGGAAAGAAGAAGAAAGAAAAGTAGAGGGTGGCGCCAGTGAACGAAGAGAGGAAGAAGCAGGGGCATTCAGTCCCCGCCTCAGTCCTGACTCCTAGCACACCGGTGCCACATTAGATATGCTCATCAGAGAGCGGGTGGTGATGATGCTGTGTGTCCTCGGCTCAGTCACGCCGAAGGTGCGACGTGACGAGCTCCTGCTTCGGATTTTGGCTGAAAGGAAGGCGAGACAAATTTTGAGTCTCCGCCATCCTTGCCCCGACCAAGCCATCTCGAGCTTGATCGGAATAAGGTATTTCTGGGAGAGAAAAGGTTTCTCCATCACCAATGACTGTGGCAAACGTATTACGGGTCGAGGTATAATCAGAGGGTAAATGTAAATTCTGGGAGGAATCTAAGGGCTTTAGTTTTATGGGGGATTAAGGGATTCACATCTGGAAGAAACAACTCATGTCCACCCTCTTTATAGAAGGGACGAAGAGGATGGCATTAAATGTATTCAGATCATCAAGGAAATCTGCCAACAAGAGCGCGCCTGTTCCGCTCCCCCACATCATCAGTCACCGTTGAATTCTGATAGGTCTCGTAAAAGGAAAATATTAAAGACCTACTTTGGGTTGCCAAACGGACAGAACGTACCAAGGCTAAATCAGGAAGGATATCTCGTAGATCGGAGCGTTTCCTGGGCATTCGGAGAATTGCCAACGCCAGGAAGGAGTCGAATTTAATGAGCCGTAGTAAATGCTCGGAGTTATCAAAACCCCCCTATCCAACCAAGGGGTCGGACAGCAGGGTTTTGAGGGGCTATTGTGGGGCCCAACAATAGATGGGCCAGGCCCACTTGTTCACAGGAAGCCTTAAGGCCCAAGCCGAAGAAGGTAGTAGTCCAAGCTCAATAGCGCAAAGCACAAATGGGCCCAGAGAAGCCGTCGAAGACAGTGCAGCCCTCGGCTGGCCCAAAGCTCCACTAAGAAAAGGGGCAAAAGCGGCATAGGGGTAATCTTGAAAGAAATCTGAAATATCTAGGAAAGGCTGCCCTTACTACCTACCCCAGACAGAGCTTTGCACCTCACAGAGTCGTGTTCTTTAACTTTATCAACTACTCCCAACAATTCGGGTCTGAAACTGATGGAACAAGTATCAGTCTTGGAAAGGTCGACCCTACACGTAGACGAAGGAAATTGAACGCATGCTAATATAAAAGAAAAATATGCAACCTAATGAAGGGGGGAGCCTCTCTGGAAAAAAGGACTCAAAGGGTGAATACCCTTAAACCATGCATGAACAACTTAGCAAAACGACCGCTGAGTAATCACGACTTAGCCTTTCGAACCTACTCTCTACAAATGATATTGTCTGGGCCCATTCACGTGCGGACCCAACTACTGTTGCGGTTCGTTTCGGAACGTGACCCTACAATATGTATGTTATATTGTTGGCATTTTGTCAAAATTGGGTTTTAGCTTTTTATTATTTTGGTGGTGCAATCTTTTTAGATTGGCAAGTGAATTGAGAATCTATTTGTTTATAATTATTTGGTTTTCGATTGTGATTCTAAAGCATTGAAGAGTGTTAGTGAATAGTGGTATTCTTTGATTGTAGATCTCAATATCTCATACACGTGTTAAGTTTAATTCATAAGTAATTTGGGAGATTTTATTTGGGTAACTCGTTTGGAACTAGGTCAGGTCTGGTGTGAGATTATAGGTTTCTGATGTTTTATTTGAGTTTTGTATTCTTTTCAATAAAAAAAGATGCCACATCACTTTAAGAGATGTCAAATTATTGCTCTGTTAGCCACGTAAGCATTGACACTAATGAAAATTAACAGAATGACTAATAGTGTATTTTTTTAAAACTTGAGGGACTAATAGTGCTCATTTGAAACTTGCGGGACCAATTGTGTTCAAAAGGTAAACTTCAAGGACCAATGGTGTAGTTTCGTCTAAGAATTTTAGAGGATTGAGATCCACAATTGACATATACGTTGAGCATGAGATAACAACTTAGGGTGTGTTTGGATACCGCTTATTTTACTGAAACTGAAAATTTATTACTAAAAGTATTATAGATAAAAGTAAAAGTTAATTGAAATAGTACAGTGGAACCATGAATAGTACCAAAAAGTGCAATGAGACCATGAATAGTAGATAAAACTTGAGGGACACTAATGAAAATTAACAGAATGACTAACAGTGTATTTTTTTGAAACTTGAGGGACTAATAGTGCTCATTTCAAACTTGAGGGGCCCATTGTGTTCAAAGGGTAAACTTCAGGGACCAATGGTGTAATTTCGCCTAAGAATTTTAGAGGATTGGGATCCATAGTTGACATATACGTTGAGCATGAGATAACAACTTAGGGTGTGTTTGGATACGGCTTATTTTGCTGAAATTGAAAATTTATTACTGAAAGTACTGTAGATAAAGGTAAAAGTTAATTGATATAGTACAGTGGAACCATAAATAGTACCAAAAAGTACAGTGAGACTATAAATAGTAGCAAAAATAAGCTGAATAATAAAATAATTTTAATTTTCCATCTCAATGGGATCCAAATGCAGAGTTAACTTTTTTTTTTTTTTTTTTTTAATTTATTGGTAAGAGGACCCATATACAATTTTCATTGGATAATGTGTGTGTTTGTATTCAACTTATTCACGTCCACGTTTTCTGCTCTGCGTTTTTGTTCTTTTTTTTTTTTGGTTTTCACGCGTTTTTGGAGTATTGCGGTTACTGTTCATTGAACAGTAACCGCAAATGTTGACTTTCTGCCGTGAACAGTGTACATATGCACTGTTCACGGACCCACAAATTTCATTTTTTATCAATTTTTCATTAAAAATGGGTCTCACAGCACTATTCACACATTTAAAAATTATTTTGCTACAGTGTTTTCAGTTTTTAATTTTCAGTTTCAGCAAAATAAGTTCTATCCAAACACACCCAATGACGCCTGATCCAGTCTCCATCTCCAGCACATCACTCAAGCCGTTAGGATGCGTTGGTCTCGGACAAGCCCATAATGTGTTTCAGCCTTCAATTAAAGTCGATACAAATGGGCCATGTTTAGCCTTCTTGCTGGGTCAAGGAAAGAATAAGCAAACAGTACAACTTTTACTTCGCAGGGTCAGTACTGACTCAGTCTTGACAGATTGAGCTTGTTGAGGAATGTGAACTACGAATGAGGGACGGATGAGGGGGCAAAGGTTTCGTAATCAGGTAATAATAGTATAGAAACCAAAATGGAGCAATGAAAATTCAACTCTTTCCTTTTCATTTGACGTATATTAGGATAATATACACACCATAGCTTTGGTTTTGGTTTTCACTCGCTCACTCTCTCTCTATTCTTCATTTGCCTCTACAATTTACAGCTTTCTCCTTTATTTTTCGATGCTGATTACATGACACTTTTCGTATGGGTCAAGACCAGTAACTTTTAACTACAATAAACTTACAATAGGTATCTACTTACCATAGACTGGACTTACTTGTTGCTTCATTGAAAGGTCCCAAAACAGACTGTCCAACAAAAAAGGTAAAACACGTTAAATAAATGGATGGGGACTTCTGCCTAAATTGCAGGAAAAAAATGGAAGCTAAAACGGCTCACAGAAACCTTTAAAAATAAAAAATATAAACCTCCTCAATATCACGTGAAGATATGAAACTAACCATATTAAGAAGCCGGAATGCTGCTGGCCGAGTGAATTTTCTAGCAAAAAGAAAGCATGTGGATGGTTTACCCTTGCTAGTGCACCATTCTCTTCGGTACTCAGTCTCATAATAGATATTATCTATGTCCTACAAAGGTCATCAAATTTTTTATTATGCTCCCGATCCCTCATTTCATAAGAACAGATAATGTAAATGCTATTTTCAATTGAAACCAAATAATTTGCATGCCTCATAGATTCTAATGTAATATCTCAAGCTAGCGTTGAACTTGAATGGGACATGCAATACCAAATTAATTTTATTCTAAGTTTCTTTTGCTTTACATTAGAGATTGTGTATATAGCATACATAGTGCTAAACAGATGTTCAATGTAAACATAATTTTCCATGAATGACAAAATTAATACGGGAAGTCATTCTTTTGTCCCTCTAATATTTCCTGCTATTTACCAGAAAATAATTTACTGCAAGTTTTCCGATTAACATCCCACAGGACCCACACAAATGGAAATCTTATTATTCCAGTAGTTGACTTCTGTCAGTCTGAAACATAGAACAGCTGAGCACTAAACAAATGAGTCCTCCTCTCCCTTTTTTTTTTTTTAAATTTTTTAAATTTTATTTAACCCTCCCATAGTCAAACCATTGTGCATGTTCAACCACATATGAAAGCTCTAGTTAATTTAGGGGAAGATAAGTCCTCATAATTACTCTGGTTTCAGAAAATATTCAAGGAAAATTAGATTCTTGCTATCACTGGATGGCACAGTGAAAAGTGTTAAATTATGAATATGTTAGCACACCATTTTCAAGAAGTATTTGTAAACATTCATCTAACATCATGAAAATTGTATTTGCCTTGCTGGAGAGATGTAAGAAACATGCCAACAATTTGATTTCTGATATGCACCCAAAGATAATTGAGTTGATTTTCCGCATTTTGGAGAACCATTTCAATCAACTAAGTATAATTTTTTTTTTAAATTGGTAATTTACACATGCACCTGATGGGTCTTGAATCCACGACCTAACTCTCCACCTAGAACTTAAAAGGGGAAGAGGTGCCAGTTGTGCTTGAGCTCATTAGCAACTAAGTATAATATTGTTACTAGCCAAAAAACAAAACCTGAGGTATAATACTATGCAACAAAGCCGTTTCTAAGGTAAGTTTTCTTGCTGGCAGATTGTTTTCAAGAGAATTTTATTTAATACATTAACACATCCATGAGATAGATATAAGGGGTGCAACCTACAACTATTAATTATTGCTCAAAGGATGGCTTGCAAAGACAGCAGCAATACCTTTATAGATTGGATAAGCATAGGAGTAGCATCTGAAAACTTGTAAGTTACAGGATGCCATCCACGACGTTCATGGTCTTTGGAGGATGAGAGATCCCATGAACTATGTGTCAGTGATCTTCGTGTGATTTCTCCTTCAAGGCCTTCTTGCTGAAATGTGAAAGACAATGGTCTTAGAAAGTCAATTATAAAAAAGGTTGTTATATTGACACTACATTCTCAGCTTCTCAGACTCCACTTTCCATATTTTTAATTAAAATCTTATGCAGTGAAACATGGAATGCAAGAATCTACAAGAAGATTTTAAAAGGCTGCCCTTACTTAGAGAAAAATAGGAGGGGGTGCGGGTGGGGGTGGGGGTGGGGAACTGAAACCTCTTGTGAATGAAAATATAATACGTGGATGCTACTTTTGAATGGAGTCCTATTATTTATATATTAAGCTTCATTTCAAATTTCATCCTAAATCCTGCTACAAATGCCTTCTCAATATGCATGTTTTTGTTCAGGTATGTGGTTTAAGAATCGGAAAGACAGTTTGCAAACAACATTTTAAAACAGGTTTGAAGGCTTGCTATTATTGGTTCTATTTCAATATCTTGTTTGAATTTAGATGTCATACCCAATTTTGACATATGTTAAGTATCTATGTCAGCATGTCATAAATATTAACGAAGCAGAACATCAGCACAATATAATTTCAACCAACATCTCTAGTTAAGAAGAGCTGGAAGCCTCCCAGTTTATTAGCTTTGCATTTGACTTCATCTTCTGTTTTCTGACAACTTATATCTGCTGCCAGGTACGCAGAGAACCAGAAAGCAAAAAATACATCCAATAAGGTTGCCAATGTGTTATTCCACCAAATAATCCATAATTAACTAAGATATGTCCATTGAGGTTGCCAACATTTAGCATCAACAAAATAATTTTAAATTACTAAATCTTCTCGGTGCTAATTTTTTATTTTATTATGAGAAAACACCACTAGCAAATTTCATATATAATAGAAACTAAGAGCCAACCGTGACTTGAAATTTTGAAAGGACTAAAGCCCAGCATAAGATGAAAAACTATCTTCTGATTTTTTTTTTTTTTTCCCATAATGTCTTTAAGAAAGTGTTAAGACTGTTGAAAATGCTTTTGTCAAATTTTATAATCTAAAAGGGGTTCATCCGTCTCTATAGATAAGTCAAAATCTTAATTGACATAGACAAGGCTCAGAATAATTGGATAAGAATTTATCTTACAGCCAGTAATGTCTGAACATAGTGTTCATCCGGTATACAATTATGCTCCTTGGATGCATCAGTTGGCTGCACATGAAAGGTAAAAGCAAATAAATAAACTTTATCTACTTCAAACATCTCCCTGAGTCTCTCTCTCTCTTATTGGTAAGTCTACACACGCACCCCATGAGTTTTGAACACCCAACCTTACCCTCCACCCTTTATTATGGAGAGAGGAGGTGCCGTTTGAGCTAGATCTCATTGGTGGGTAACTCTTATTAATTAAATTAGTATTTAACCTCAAGATCAGATTCTGGAAATAAATTACAGTACTGCATGTGTGCAAATACATTTCATATCAGAACATCGATGTATGGCTACCAAAAATACTTTCTTTGAAAGCTGGTAAAGATCCAGTGCTGGGAAAGCCGATAGATAACTAAATAATGTTTCAAAAGATTACTGAATAAAGAAAAGTAACTTACAAGGGGATGATCTCGCCAAAACTCAGGTAGTGATCTCCTCTGCATTATTACAAAATATAGAACAGGTAAAATTACAGAATCCTCAACAAGGAAACTTGAAAAATGTATGACTTCATAATGATGAGAAAAAATTGTAATACAAACATTTCTCAAATAGTGAAAGCTATGAAGAGTACACAATCAGAAATTAAAACTGAATGCACTAAGAAATAAATTAATCATTGAGAGCAGCTGAGCATGTCTTCCCAGTAAAGTAGCTTGGTTTCGCTCTAGCATGCCTAACATTACACTTCATTTTCAACATCTAGAAGTTCACGCAAGTGAATTTTAAAATAAATTTATTTTTAATAAGGGAACATAAGTACATTTTGCCAATTTTTCAAATGTCAAAATGTTGTCAAAGTTCTTAAATATCTACACAACAATAGCAAAATAGGGACAATATGAAGTTTAAGCACCTATGATTTTTCTAGCTGACAATAAAGATGATCTCTTCAGTCTGCTTTGTGCTCTTTTTGCACAAAATAGTTTTTTTCAGTATACATCTTTCTTACTTATCAAAAAAGAAAAAAAAGATTATCTCTTCACATTTATATAGTGGCTACAGCCTCAAATCATAATGAAGACAACTTGCCTTGCAATACTCTTGAAACCTGGGAAATATAGTACTGTCTTTCACAACAACCTCTGCATGCTTTCTGGTCAGAACAACCCACTGCAAGAAGACGAAGCAAAGACGTGAGTCAGACATTCTATTTCTAGAATTTTTATTGAACACCAAAAGCAATAAATCTAATATGTAAAATTCTTACCTGAGATCCTTTCCTCCAGTTATGAACTGGAATAACAGGATCCATTTTTGGATTGTAGCGACCCTCTTTTGTATCAGCAAAGCTGCTTCCACCATTTAATTGTCAAAAACACATTAGTAACGTGACCAATACGAAATGTGCAGAGATCTGATGAATCATCCTACCTCAGCAAGGGTATGGAAGAAAAAGGAGATCAAAGACATTCATCCACACAGGCAGGAAATACATACATACACCCAACATAATTTGTATTTGTGTTTGCGTGTGTGCATGCGTGTGTGTGCGTTTGTATGTGAGGGGGAGGAGAGATGCACACACTTGTTTAAGGACTGGACCACTGACCTGTCTACAAAACTAGTTGATGTGGACATGATATAGTCATAGGTGTAGCTGAAGTTGTATAGAGGTATGCAGCTGAAAAGAGATCAAGTAACTGAAATATTGTTAGACAAAAAAATCACAAAAAAAAGAAGCAAAAATATACATTATTGTATGATAATAAACAACGGACTTTGCTCCTTAACCAGACATCTACCTCCTAACCAATTAAATGCATACATAACAAAGCATCTAAATAATCACAGTTAGAAAGTTCCAACTCAAAGACAGAGAAATGCAGAGCATATACTCAAGCAGTAATTATGAAGATCAATTGTCACCTGTCTGAGAGAAACACAAAGCGTTCATTATAAGGATCATCAAGTGCATGCTTAAGCAATCTTCGCTCTGCCTCAATCATGCTGGCTTCACCCCAGTCTACCTGGTATATGATAACATGAACTGAATATTGTCATGCCAATGAAAATAGCAAAGTAAAAATTTACATTTGATCACAACTTTTACGTTATGAACCAAGCCAACAGGAATGCATAAAGTACACTGATTAAAATACACAGGTAAGCTACACTGTAATTAATTTTACTTTGGGCACTATGTTGGTTTTATAGGAATGATATCATTATGTTAATGATCTATGCAACATAGATCTGGCAAATTAATCAAACATGTATAAGTAGGGAGTTGCAGCAATGGAGCATTATGTATACATCATGCATTCTCACACGCACACGCATACAAGTTATACATGTATGTACATGCACAAACACCACGTTAAAGAAAAATTAAACTGCTTCCAAAAACATATTATGCTGAGATATCCAAGTAACAGGCATGTAGTTTCTATATAAGATTCCACAGGAGGAATGAGAACCTGTATGCTATCATTAACTTGACGATTCAAAAAATAGACTGATCTTGTTGTTGCCTTGCTGAACAGAAACCCAGGCCTAGAGTGAACAGAAATTGAAAATTTATTCTCCCCTCCCTGCACAACAAGATAATTCATTCTTTAGTAAACATGGAAGACATCATATTGCTCGTATTCACAAGTGCTTTTATATAATTATCCACACAAAAAAAAAAAAAAAAAAAACAGAGTTTCAATATTATCAAATACCATAGAAACCATTGTATCTATCTTATATAATTAGGAGATGCAGGGACATGTCTGCCCATAGTGAAACATCCCACAACGACCCCCTAACCCATTATCAAAATGATTAAAAGGGAGACAAAAAGTAACCTGCGAAACACAAGTGTTATCAACATGAATTGATCCGATCAATTAAATTAGTATCTATGCTAATTTTATTCACCCTTTTGAACCAGTCAATTGTAAGCTTTTGAAGAAGTGTGTATAGTGAATCAAATTTTTAAGAAGATAGAAGTTACAAATTGATACTCCAACTTTTTTTTATAGATAAGTAAGTTTTGACCCCAAGGGGTGGAGGAATGGAAGATTTGAACTAGTACCCCAACTCATTTTCAATAAAGATACAATACAACATATTCAAAGGTAAGTAACTGCACTCAACTTTTCGGAAAAATTCACAAAACATATACAAATTACATTCCAAATTATGAAATTACAGACAAACTATCTAGTCTTCATTATTGTCATTATATTTGGCTAAAAAAAAAAGCATATACATGATACTATACTTGCAAGAAACAAAACAGTAAATAGCCAGTTGATTATCCCCAAAAATAATAAGTAACTAAATTAAATGAAGTAGAGGAAAAATTGCTCATATATAAACAAAATGTCACATGAACCAATATGGAAATTATCTCTATATATTAAGACAATTTAGAAAATTAGTTACGGCTTCAAAAAATGTCAAAAATACCCCTAATCTAATTATATAATCCTTATTCTTAAAAAATAAAAAAACGGGGTTAAAATTGTAATTCAACAAAATTTATAAAAAAAAAAAAAAAACCTACCCAAGAAACTTTTTTCCTAAAAAGTAGCACACTCTCTATTTAAATATATCTCATGCACGTTTGATGCATTTTCCCTAAAAACTAGCACACCCTGTTTATTCCATTTCAAATCCTAAATTTTAGTTTCGTAAAAGTTCCTTCAGGTGTAACCTCACTAATAATAGCTAAATTCAAATTGAAAAATTACATTAAACTCAAAATAAGAAAATAGCCTCATCGCACATGCGGAGTGTGATGTGAATGTGATGAGCCTAGTATTTATTAAACAGTTGCTATAAGTTATATTACAAAAAACTATAGATGCTTAGAATGCAGTGTATATTGTCATCAATGAAGTTACACATTAGATGGATTTTTTTTTTAAAAAAAAATTTGGTTGAAAAGTACACAATAGATGGAAAATTCTAAAATTACAAAGAAACAATCTAATTACTATTATACTCATTTGAATATAATTTTACTATTATTCTTATTAAAACATATACATAGTGCTATATTTTTCAATAGCTACTTAGTTCATACTCAAAAATTAATAATTAAGTAAACAAAGCAGTAGCTAAATGGAAATTAAATTAATCGAACAGTCACTGTCCATAATAATTAGGTTAAAACATAAATTCTTATCCCCTCGTTCATAAAATTAAAATCCAATTACTATTATTGATAATATACCATGCTTAACAATATCAAAAACATAAATACAGTGCTATTCTGATAGAAACTTGGTTCATCCCCAAAAAGTAAATAAAAAATAGCATAATTTAGGAAATCACTCATTTATTATTGTATATATTAACATGGAAATTGAATTAATCAAACAGTCACAATCGGTAATAATTAGGAAAAACCACAAATGCTTAGCAAGTAGCAGATATTACATCACGTTGTTAACGAAATTGCAAATAAATTTATCTAATAGAATACTTATCTACTATGCATGGAAAATTGGAAATCAAATTAATCAAACAGTAACTATAGCTAAATCATTAGGAAAAAAGTGAAGAACCATGAAAGCTTAAGAGTAAAAGAAAACATACACGAAAGAACGAGTCCCAAACTATTTCAAGAGGGAGCCGATTCCTGGCGATGAACAAGAAGGCGATCTTCGGCTTCTGGACGAGCCTCGGGCCGAGCATCATGATCCGACTGCACTGGCTCTGCATCATCATCACCAAAGTTCCGAAGCAAAACCCTAAGAGAATCACCGCGAAAAGCTTCCTCCTCCATTTGTAATGCGATTTCTGCTGCTGCGTAGCCTTTCGCTTCATCTATCTATCTATCTAGCAGAGCCGAGCTAGCCGCTCGCGGTGGTTTCGCTCAATTGTGGAGAAGCTGAAGCTCGAGATATTCATCGTCTTTCTGACGAAGATTCATCGATTCGATCCATTTGCGAGAGAATTGGCGGAGTTCGATGACTCGAGGTGCGTGAATTCGGATTTCGTGGAAAAGGAAGAGAGAGAGAGAGAGAGAGAGAGAGAGAGAGAGAGGAGAGAGAAGAGGCGGTGGAGAATCGAGATTCTCGTGGAAATGGAATTGGCGTGGTAATTGGGGAAGAATGGGAATTGAAATGAAATGAAGAAGAGAGGAGAAGACTGTAGAGGAGACTTGTATATAAAAGAGAGTGAGCGTTGGGAGCTTTGGAAATTGAAAGTGGAGTTTCTATTTACTATAGTAGTGGACTGAGAAAGACTGAGTTGGCTTTGCTTGACAAGTCAGAATGTCAGATTCCTTTTTCTTTTCTGAATTCTTTTTTAAGTTAAGTGTCACATAAAGTGTGTATTTTTTTTTTTTTTTTTTCGGTAGTTGAGTGTGAGGTAGGGGATCAAATTCTCATACAAATGTGTTTTGTTTTGATTTGGTGGAAATATGTTTTTTGTCAAGAAGAAAAAACAAAGCTCGAAATATCTACTTTTTGTTTTTTAAAGATAAACCAGCAATTTTATTTGGGCGAAAATGATATTTTTTTATTTTTGAGAAACACGACAAAATTATTACAGTACTTTTTAAATTTAAAAAGAATTTTAAAGGAGAAAAAATACCTTACCCCTTACACTTAAATGTAAGTTCACCTATCTCTTTAACTTCTCTAATGGTACACTTCACCTTTTTGTGCATTGAAGTAGCATGAAAAAGTTGGTCTTTTAGATATTATTTATGGAATTACACGCATAACGTGCATGTGTGAAAAAAAATTACAAATACTAAAGTTTTTTTTTTTTTTTTTTGGGAAGAATACTAAGACCTTAAATACCAAATTAATCACTCTTTAGGACAAAAGACAGACATATAGGAATAGAGTGTGATCACCGCGTACCCTTGGTGCAATAGTTACTTCAAATTATAAGTATTTGTTAGGTGTAAAGTGTAGGGAAGAATATCAAGATCTTAAATACCAAATTAATCACTCTTTAGGACAAAAGACACACATATAGGAATAGAGTGTGACCATCGCGTACCCTTGGTACAATGGTTATTCCACAAGTATAAGTGTTTGTTGGGTATAGGGTGTAGGGAACAAGCGTCAAAGTTCAAGCCTCCAGAAAAGAGTTTCACACACATATACATTTATATTAGGTTAGAGTAGAATTTCTATCTTGTATAAAATATATACATATGGAGGGAGTGGCAGTAGATTAAAATAGTGTGAACATTGTTGATTTATGTGCACCTTTTGTCCTCAAGAACAATTAATGGGGCTATTAAACTCTTAAGATTCTCAAATTGTGTCACCCATGTAATTTCATGCATAGTAAAGTGTAACATTTGAGTTCTCAAATTGTGTCACCCATGTAATTTCATACATAGTCAAATAAATTGTAACATTTGAAAGGTCATGGAGGCAATATAATATTCCCCTAATTACGCTAGATAAAGTGCATTTTCCCCGAGTTAAAAAAGCATCAAAATCATTCTTCTACTCTTATCCATATACCATTCGATTTGTAACAAAAAACTTAAACTTCGTTTAAGCACAAATGGATTGGATGACAAAATTGATGCCTTCTAAAACTTTTCAAGGACAGAAAGTTTTAGTTCTTATGCAAAATGCTCTCTCTCTCTCTCTCTCTCTAAAATGTTTTTAAGGTGGTTCAATGTGACTAGTGACCATCTTTGTAGTGAGAAATATAAAAATAGACATAATTTGAATTATTCTATATTTAAATATTGTCTATAGTTGGTCATGAAAATGGCATTATAAAAATACATAAATAAATGTGAAATAGAGACAATGGCGATGATGCTTATTTCAGTTCCATTCCATGGCATAATGAGAGACTGAGAGAAACATAAGAACTACCAATCGAAGTTGTTACTACTTGTTAAGACTTCAATAATGATTCTTTGTTGGTACTCTTTATTCAGCTTATTGTGTGTTTGTTTGTATGCATTGCAATATGTTAAGCAGATGTGGTGTTTTTAAATGCAAGCAATTCACCAACTAATTATAGAAGTTGACTAAGGAGGTTCAAGTTCCATCAGGAATTATGCCGTGCCTAACTCCAAGAGACCACTTATTGAAGTTATCTTTTCAACTTAATTGGACTAAGGAGGTTCAAACATGTGTAACCAAAGGGATATGACGAAAACTAAGTTTTGTCCAACGTCGATATCTGATTATATATTTAACAACTATAATAAAACCTTGCAATATTTAATTTTTTTTGCCTCTTTTTTTAATATAATTATATCACTTTGATATAGAAAAATTGAATCTAATTCATCAGACAGTAATACAGTCGCCTTCAATGTTGACTTGCATGTTATCTTTGGACTTACATTAAGCCATTGAAGGTGCCAAGATTCCTCCATGAAAATTACCTCTCTTCACGCTTATCTTCTTTTTTTTTTTTTTTTTCTTTTTTTTTGGGGATGGGAAGGATGTGTTTGTTTGTTTCAGATTACTTTCTAGTTTAATTTATATATTGCACTAAAAAAAGGTATGGTTGTACTTTTATATATCTGAAAAAATTAAATAAATAAATAATTCCTAAAACTAAACCTTAATTAGCTAATAAGAGTGCCCAAAAAAAAAAAAAAAAAAAAAAGAGACAAGAATTTGATTAAGGACTTGTTGGAGGTAGATTATAAGTAATTGTTTAAGGTAAAAAAATAAAGCAAATAATTTGCACCCACAACATATATGTAGTTGTCACTGATATCAAGCTCAAGTCACTTATTTGAGCTTCCTAAAAAAAATTACTTATTCGAGCTAGCAAGAACAAAATATTTTACCAATTGAGCTATAATGATATGAAAGACAAGTTTAAGATTCATCTTACTAGATGAGGCCAATTCTATTAACTATGATCATCAAGGGAGTAGTTTTCCATATTAATAAAATAAAAATTTTAAAAAAATTGGTGTGACACTCGGTTGATTTTTTTTTTTTTATAGGGCACTCAGTTGATTTGTTTGTTAATATACTTTATGTTACAAAATTATGCTCAGATAAATTTGTATCTTTTTGAATGACATTACAAAATATTCTCAAAGTATTACAATACAAAATTTCAAGTAATAAAAAATACAAAAACAAATCAGACATAGCAATATAACAATTAAAAAAAATATAAACAACATAAATATTAAAACATAAAAGTATAAAGTTAATAATACAATATATAAAATAAAATAAAAATCATAAATTTAAAGTTAGAAGGTTTAAAAACACATATGTATGTCTTATAAAAAAACCTATAAAAAATATTTTTTAATTATTTAAATATAAACAAGACAGGTGTGGGGAAAAATACTAACCCCTCTCTCCGCCCCATTTGTTATGCGGGGCAGGTCAGACGGGTACACGCAAGTGCGGGTTTATTTTCTCCTCAGCAGCTAGCTTGTATGAGTTTGAGTTTCCTACGATATTCTGTACGCATGATGCTAGCTAGAAAGGTGCGAGCTAGAGAAGGAGTGGTGAGATTGAGAGCCACCGCCACAAGGAGAAACACTAGGAATGGTTTGTAAGTAGTAGACATCTTTGTGCAATTGTGGGGAGTACGTAGAAGAGGAAAATAGCAAGGGTGTTTTATAGGAGAAAATATTTGGAGAAGGATAATAAAATGGGATAACATTTTTATGTGACACTGTAAAGTAATAGTATAACCACATGAATTACATGCAGCGAGTTCTCTCACAACAAATAGATAAAATAACTTGAAAAAAAAAAAAAAGATTGAATGACATTTTTGCATGACATAATAAAATAAAAATATAATCACATGAATTACATGCAACAAGTTCTCTCACGACAAATGGATAAAATACATCTTTTTTTTTTTTTTTGCTGAATAATGGATAAAATACATCGAGAAAGAGAATAGGATGGCATGACATCATTGACATGCACTGCAGCATTGCATAATGCCAACGTGGTTAAATTTTTCTTAACAAATTCTATTATTAATGTTTATGTAATTTTCTACCTTTTTGGGCTTTTATTTTTTCACTTGAACCAACACTCAGTTGGGCTTAAAAATATGGCCCAATAGCAGCAACATTCCTCCAAATTGTTAAAAAAAAACCATATCCTGAAAATTCCCAAGCTGTGAATAGAAGGCTCGACCCTACCAAAATCAAAGAAAAACAGAGCACCCCGATTCAAAGAAACCCCAACCTGTGAATCCCAAATCTGTTGTCTCCGTCGCAGGTATGTGTTTTTGTGTGTTGAACTACTTTCTGATATGATTTGGTTGTTGGGTTTAAGTTATTTATTATCACAACATTTGGTTTGCTGTGAAAAATTATGTAGAAAGAAAGGAATTTTAGAATATCTTGGTTGGATAGTTGGAATCATTGAAATGAAAAAGTTCACAAACATTGCATCAAGTAATACAACTGTAAGTTAATTCTGTGGCTTGAATACACTTAACATTTAAAAAAAAAATTAGAATACTAAGTATTTAACACACGTGGCAAGAGGGGAGAATATCTTAAAAAAAACTGACGTATATATTCAAAAGAACCTAATTCTTGGATATACAATATAGACTTTAAACCATTTTAATTTACACTCATCTTTCAATGTGAGATTAACCCACAGTTTTTTTTTTTTTTTTAGAATACTAAGTATTTTAACACATACACGAAAAAAAAAAAAAAAAAAAAAAAAAAAAAAAAAAAACTGACGGTGGGCCTAATTCACCCGACCCAAGCATGTAAAAAAACGTTATGAATGGCTAAAAATTAAACATTTGACTGATTTTATACGGTGCACTTGATGGAAGTCTCGCCTTAAAGAGAGCATTCATTCTTGTTCCTTTTCCTATTGGCTAATGACGGATCAAATGATACCTCATTTCTTACATAAACGATGAAATAAATTAAGGAACAAATAGGTATATTGAATGAGTAAATTTATCAAAGATAATAAGGAATATCCTTATATTTCATTAAAAAAAAATTTAATAATAAGGAATATCGATCCTTATAGTCTACGTACACAAGATAAGTCTTTACTCCATTGAACAAGACTCACGTTATAAGTAATTTAGTGATGATCAGAAGTTAGAACCTCCGGTTGTACTTTGTAACTCTAAGACAGAGATGACTATAAAGTGAAAGGAAAGGGAAGAGAGAAGGTACACACAATCTGATTACAAAAACTACTCCCAAGTCAAATTTTCTCTCAATACACTTCACGTGAATCTTTTTTTGACTTAATCATCGGAAGGTTTTTGGCAAACACCACACCGATGCATATTTTCTTAACTTAAGTCTTATTGCAGGTATTTATAAGAGACGAATCCAATCCCATCATCCATTGGCACTAACGAGGAACTTAACTACTAATTTTTTGCATCATCAAGTTTTGTTTCCGCTTGGAGATAGTTCTAAAATGAATGGTCGAAGAAATCTTCCACAATTGATCAAAAGGAAAAGTTTGTTTATCTTTATCTCTATATTAAAATGAGCGAGCCAATGGGAGTCCGGTTTTTTCAAGCAGCATATTTGGTCTTGTTGAGCACATTTGGTTTTTACGCGTTTCTCATCTATCTTTTTTACATTCGTGTATGTACAGTACACTTATAGGGATTTCTATTTACACCCTCAAGAGTCAAGAGTGGTAAGACTCCCATTCAAAGAGAATTACACGAGTTACTAGCACAATATAATTACCAATAAATTAGAAAGATAATTGGGAGGGGGGTTAATGAGATATAAATATTTTGCATTTACGTATGTACACTTATAGAGATTTCTATTTAGTATTTACCCTCTCAAGAGTGGTAAGACTCCCCATTCATAGAGAATTACACGACTTACTAACACAATATAATCTATATCTATATATTACTAAAAGCTGAAGCGTGACATTTATTACTGCTGAGCTCCTGTTGCACCACTTCATCGCCATGTCATTTGCCACATAATTATTATTTATTATTTTTTTCTATTTTTTTACAAATATATATATATATATATATAAATAGATTATTGACTTTACATATTCATTTTTGTCGGTTTTAACATCTATATATATTTCTTTTTTATTTCCAATTTTCCTATAATTTTTTTTACATTCACTTATTTTTTAAATATTTACACTTTTTTTTAATCTTTCTTCTTCCCTTACATTTTCATGTCCCCACTACCCTTTACTTTAATATTGTTATTCATCTTTCCCTTCATCTTCCTTTATTTGTCTTTTCTTATTCCTTCCCTCTTACTATAAATTTGTTACTATTTTCCATTCTTTGCATAGTTTTCTCTCACAAAAAGGTTTTATCCCTCTCTCTCTCTCTCTCTCTCTCTCTCTCAATGTTTTGGTGGATTTTTATTTTTTATTGCATCTCCGCTTTAGGTTGATAAATTTTTGTGTTTTTAAGAACTCTAATTTAGGTTCATATGATTTAGTTTTGTGTTTTAAGTTATTATTATTATTATTATTATTTTGCTCTTTGATTGTTAAATTTTATCCAATTACATTATAAAAAATTAAAGATAGTAGATAAAAATAAAATAGTATTCCATTACATAGCATAATTTGGATAATTTATTGTTTATTGCTATATTTTTTAATTTTTCTTATTTTTTTTCTTCTCTTCTATTTTAATCAATATTGAAACTCAACCTCATCCTCCTTATCATTAAATTATTTATATTTTCTCTCTCTTTTTGCTTTAAAGAATAAAAAATTAATATTTTACTTAAATTCAAATAAAAGAAAATTGTGCTCATCAAATTGTACTCATTTTTTTTTAACATTTATACTTTCTCCAACCTTTCCCCTTCTCTTTACTTTTTCATTTCTCCAAACATTCTATCTTGATATCACTCTTCGTCTTTCCTTTTATCTTCCTTTATTTTGTTTCTTTTTATTATCATCCTTTTAGTATAAATTTTTCATTCACTCTTCCATTCTTTACATAATTTTATCTCACAAAAAAGTGGTTATTTCCCACTCTTTCTCCCTCAATTTTTTGGTGGATTTTTATTTTTATTTTTCTTTCATCTCTATTTTAGCTTGATGAGGTTTTGTATTCTTTAGAACTCTATTTTGGTTGATGGGATTTAGTTTTGTGTTTTAAGTTTTTATTTTTTATTTATTACTTTGATTGTTAAATATTATCATATTGCATTATAAATAATTAAAAATAGTATATAAGAATGTACTATTATTATATTACATAGAATTATTTGGATAAGTAAGTGTTTATTGTTATGTTTTTTTTTTCTCATATCATTTTATTTAACATTTAAATCTAGCCATACCCTCATATATATCATTAAATTATTTATATTTCCACTCCTTTTTTATTTTAAAAAATTTAAAATATAATATTTTGCCCAAATTAAATAAATAAAATTATCCACATTAAGTGGAGTAATGCTAGGGAAACACTCATTCTCACACCCAATGCATCAAAGGAAGAATAAAATACAAAACAAATCAAGTTAGAAACACTAAATAAATAAATAAAAAACTAATAATGCATATTTAATGTGATAGAATCATCATCAAATTTTGGAAAACGATAGGTTGCCAAAGGAAAGAGACAGATGGTATAGAAAAAAATCAATACAAAGTAATAAAGAGTAGATAAAGAAAAAAAAAAAAAAACAAACGTCAATTAGTAATTGTTGATTAGAAAAAAAAGAGGTTGTAAGGAAAAGTAAAAAGTAAAATAGAGATTACCATGTGGAGAACATTAAAAACTTTACAGTGTAGTAACATAAACCGTTAAATTCACTTAAAAAATTAAATCAACAATTAAATACAATCATAGTACTAAATTTAAATTTAAAACTAATCAAACTCTAACTATGGAAACCAAATAAATCATAAATAAAAAAGAGATGTTCTTTGATAGTAGTAGAAATTACATAAGAAATAAAGTTAGAAAATTTAAAAATACATTTTTTGATTTATAATATGAGATGGGTTCAAGTTACACCTGGTGTAACTCTAAAGAGTTACACATTTTTTAAATCATTAGATTTAAGTAGATCCAATGGTCAAAAAAAGACCCTCATTAATGCTAACATTCTTACAAGTATCTCATTAATTATCCCTTGTTTATTGCATTCAATACGTATCTCTAAACCCAACAAAAGAATACATCTGACTCTCTCTCTCTCTCTCTCTCTCTCTCTCTCTCCGTTCAGTGTTCAAGCCTTTGTCTTTCTGTTTGCTACTCCTCCTCCACCATTGTTCCAGGTTGCTGCCAGAAAAAAAAAAAAAGAAAAAAAAAAAAAAAAAGAAAAAAAAAAAGAAAAGATGAGTGTTGTGAGTGCTCTGTTTCTATTGTGAGTGCGCTCTCTCTATGTTTGGTGTTCAAGCCTTTGTCTCTCTATTTGCTGCTCCTCCACCATTGTTCAAGGTTGCCGCCACCAAAAAAAAAAAACCGATCGCATTAACGTGTTGTGAGTGCTCTGTTTCTACTGTGAGTGCTTTCTCTCTACGTTTGGTGTTCAAGCCTTTGTCTCTCCGTTTACTGCTCCACCATTGTTCCAGGTTGCCGCCAAAAAAAAAAAAAACCGATCGCATTAACGTGTTGTGAGTTCTCTGTTTCTATTGTGAGTGCTCTCTCTCTACATTTGGTGTTCAAGCCTTTGTCTCTCCGTTTGCTGCTCCTCCACCATTATTCCAGGTTGTCGCCACAAAAAAAAAAAAAAAAAAAAAAAAAAAAACACAAAACCAATCGCATTAACGTGTTGTGAGTGCTCTGTTTCTATTGTGAGTACAAATCGCATTAAGCTCCACCATTGTTCCACCTCGACCATTGTGAGTACTCTGTTTCTATTTTTCCTTTCTTTTATGTTATGAGTGCTCTGTTTTTTTTTTCCTTTTCTGGAACACAGTAAATGGTTCACAAAGAATCATGTGGCAATACAGATTTATTAAAACCATTGTATGTGTAGTAAATTTAGAGAAACTTACACTGTGGCTTACATCGTTGGTAGTTCCCTAGTTACATCCCCAAGTTGTGAGTGCTCTAAAAAAAACTAACACTGTGACTTACACTATTGAATAGTTGAAGAAATTGATAAACAAAAGACATCACTGAAGCTAGACATGAACATATTAATTCTTTTTTTCTTTTGCGAGAAAGATACATGAACTTATATAGGTGGCTGATGATGATATAATAATGGACAAACAGCAATTTGCCAACCAATTAATGATTTTGATGATGTAACTGCTCTTGAGCAATTTAATAAAAAACATTATCTGGCAGAAATATCTAGTTTTCATGTTCCAAATCCGTAATTAGACTGATGGAATATATATTTTTTTTATTTAAAAAATTTCATGTTTTCAAAGTCAAAATTGAATTTGAGTGTCAACTTGAGTGTTTGGTTATGATTATGTACATTTTTATATCTTTGTCATATTTACAATTTCAAGTCAATTTGAGTGTTTGATTATGATTATGTACATTTTTATATCTTTGTCATTTTAAATATTTTTATTTAAAATGTTTGCATTTTTTTTTTTGTTCATTATTTGTATTGGTTCTTATATTTACTAAATCACAAATGGAACGTGAAGAGTTATATGATGCCCTAGACAATTCGAGACCATCATAACAAGAGTTACCGCTTGAAGATTTTGGTGATTGTGAGTTGAAATCCAAGCCATATGTTGGAATGCAATTTGACTCCCTTGATGATGTTGAAACTTTTTACAAAGAATTTGCCAAAAAAGAAGGTTTTGAAATCCGTATCCGTACGAGTAAAAAAGCACCCAGAAGTGATGATGTAACAAGTCGTATTTATGTATGTTGTAGTGAAGGGCAGCGCAAAACAAAAAATGCATTAGACAATGGTTTGATTAGAGATGATGAAAACAAGGCTCGTAGAAGTTGCTCAAGTCTTAGAACTGGATGTGAAGCAATGCTTAGGGTCATGAAGAATAAGAAGTTGCAGAAATGGGTTGTGAAGGGATTTGACAACAACCACAATCATAGTATTATTAGTCCAAAGAGTGTGTCATACCTCCGATGCCACAAAAAAAATGTCTACTGCTGCTAAGAGTCTAGTTGAAAATTTTGGTGAAGAAGGTCTTCCAACAGGAAAAGTTGCCATGATGTTCAATGTAGGTGACCAAACATTTACAAGTAGAGATTGTTGGAATTACTTGAGAGATGTTAGGGGAAAAAATCTAGATGTTGGAGATGCCTCAGCTGTCCTTAATTATTGCCAAAAACAACAAGCTCAAAACTCCAATTTCTTTTATGCAATTCAATGTGATGATGTTGGCCATATGGTTAATTTTTTTTGGATGGATGCGCGATCAAGAATGGCTTATCAATACTTTGGGGATATAGTGACATTTGACACAACTTACAAAACAAACAAGTATGATATGCCATTTGCTCCTTTTACGGGGTTAAACCATCATTGTCAATCAATTTTATTTGGTTGTGCATTCTTGCAAGATGAGACAGAACAAACTTTTGTGTGGCTATTTGAAACTTGGCTTCAAGCAATGTGGGGGAAGGAACCAAAATCTATTATTACTGATCAAGATTTAGCCATGGGTGCAGCCATTGCAAAGGTATTCCCAAGAACTCGTCATCGTCTTTGTCTTTGGCATATTAAGAAGAAATTTCCAGAGAAACTTTCCCATATATATCATAAGAATTCAATATTCAAACGTGAGTTGAAGAGATGCATTCGTGAGTCACCTAGTGTGGAAAAATTTGAGGAGGCTTGGAAGAGCCTAATATTGACTTATGGCTTGGAGAGAAATGAATGGCTTGAAGGATTATATAATATTCGAGAGTCATGGGTACCGGTTTACAATAGAAATACTTTCTTTGCAAGAATGAACACGACCCAGAGAAGTGAAAGCATCAATGCGTTCTTTGACTCCTTTGTTAACTCAAGAACTACATTAAAGGATTTTGTGGTCAAATTTGCAAAGGCGGTGGACAGTCATTATAAGAAAGAAAGGAAGGAAGACTTTGATTCAAGACATAAAACACCTTCTTTGGTAATTGGCTCAAAAATAGAGCATCAAGCTGCTTCTATATACACGAGAACCATATTTAACAAGTTCCAAAAAGAATTGGTGAGTAGTAACCACTTTACAAAGGAAAAGGTTGAGAAAAATGGAACTTTTTATAGGTACAAAGTAACAAGTTCCTTTAATCCAGATGATGCATTTATTGTGAAGCTGAACTTGGAATCAAAAGTTTGTGAATGTGACTGCCAACTTTTTGAGTTTATGGGAATTGTTTGTAGGCACATGTTATTAATCTTCCACGTTAAAAATATTTTTCAGATTCCTAGCCACTACATCCTACAACGTTGGACAAAAGAAGCAAATAAAGAACTCAAAAGTGTAGAATATAGATCAAGCTTTGAGGATGAGCATCATATGTCAAGAGCCTTACGAAGCATCCATGTTTGTCAACGTGTAAGTCAATTGTCTTACCTTGCTGAAAAATCTGAAGATATATATAAAATGATAATCTCAGACTTAGACCATACCCTTAAGAAAGCTTTTGGAATGGAAAATGAACTGCTTGAAGATAAGGAAGATGATGAAATGGATATGCATCACAAGAGTGGTGAATCAGCTGACATTGTTGAAGTAGAAGACTGCTCTGTCATTGTTCCTTTAAATATAAAAGATCCACATGTATCACAAACCAAAGGTCAAAAGAAAAGTACCGAGAAACAAGGTCCTAGTGGGAGAATTAAAGGTGGGCTTGAAATATCCTTAGCTCGTGCAACGACAAAAAGACGATCTTGTCAACTTTATGGGGGTTATGGTCATAATCGTCGTACTTGTAAACAATTTAATGGCGAAGGAAGTGATTACCAAGATGAAGAAAACATTACAGAGGTTGATGACAATGATATTGATGATTTAGCATAAAGTGAGTTCTTTCATTACATTTTTCGAGTCTTTTTTTTTTTTAAAGAATTTTTTATTATAATAATATATATCTCATGTTTCAAATTTACTTATACCTTTTTTTATTCTACCGTAGGTACATGTAGGGCTGTCCACGGGTCAGTCCGGGTCGGGTTTGTGCCCAACCCAGAACCGACCAGATCACTTCGGGTCTCCTAAACATGGACCCGCCGCCGACCCGCCGACGGCAACGGTTCGGGTGGTCGGACGTCAAAATTTTCCGGTCAGTTTCCGGTCGGACTCGGATTGTGAGAATCGCGCCGGATTTTTGCCAAAATCTTCTTATTTTTGCTGGATCTGACCGGATTTCGAAGAGAACTTGGCTGATCTCAACGAGCTTAGGCCGAACTTGAAGAGATCTTGGCAGATCTCAACGAGATCAGGCTCGATCTCGAAGAGATCCGGCGAGATCTCGAAGAGATCAGGCCAGATCTCGACGAGATCAGGCCCGATCTCGAAGAGATCCGGCGAGATCTCGAAGAGATCAGGCCAGATATCGACGAGATCTCGCCGGATCTCGACAGATCGGACAAAATCCTACCGGCGAACTACTTCAATCGACGGAGAAAGATTTTCCGGTGTGTTTTCCGGTCGGGTCGGTTGAAATCGGTTTTCCATGCTTTAACCCGTCAACCGACCCGCCGAACTCGGATTTTGGGATCGGGGATCCGCCGCCGACCGTCACCGGCGTCGGGTCGGCCGGTTCTCGGGCCGGATCGGGCGGGTGGGTCGGTTACCGGGTCTGGTTGGACACCCCTAGGTACATGTGGCTGAAGAAAATCACAAAATGATCATTCCTTGGTGGAATTTATATATATATATATATATATATATATTGAGTCCAAGTAGCTGAAGGAACTATGTTTAAGGAGCTATGTTGTTAATCATGATGAAATAGTTTTATTTGGTTTTTTGTTTTGTTTTTTTAAGGACCTATGTTGGAATACTGTTTTTGCTTCAGTTTAATGTCATTAACAGTGTGTTTTTAAGGACCTATGTTGGAATACTGTTATTTAAGGACATATGCCTCATTTTTTCAGATTTTCTACTGCTCACCTCTTGTTTTGAGGGGGTACTTGCAGCTTTGTGTTTGCTTTTTTAATAACAGTTTCTTAGAATTGATCTATCTTTGTTTGTCGTTCTAAATAATAGGTAGTATAGCTGCTTTAAGTTACTGCATTAGTGGTTTTGCACTGTTTACAGCACTTACTGCATTGCATTAGCATAGTTGTTTGTTTACTGCATTGCACTATTTGTTTACTGCACTGCATAAGTTACTGCATTAGTGGTTTTTTTTTTACTGCACTTTACTGCACTGCATAAGTTACTGCATTAATGGTTTTTTTTACTGCACTTACTGCACAACATTAGCATAGTTGTTTATTTACTGCACTGTATAAGTTACTGCATTAGTGGTTTTTTTTACTGCACTGCATTAGCATAGTTATTTGTTTACTACATTGCACTGTTTGTTTACTGCACTGCATAAGTTATTGCATTAGTAGTTTTTTTTTAGTCTGCACTGCATAAGTTACTGCACAAGTTCTGCACTGTTTACAACACTTACTGCACTTTACTGCACTTACTGCATTGCATTAGCATAGTTGTTTGTTTACTGCACTGCACTGTTTGTTTACTGCACTGCATAAGTTACTGCATTAGTGATTTTTTTTACTGCACTGCATTAGCATAGTTGTTTGTTTACTGCACTGCACTGCATAAGTTACTGCATTAGTTGTTTGTTTACTGCACTGCACTGTTTGTTTATTGCACTGCATAAGTTACTGCATTAGTGATTTTTTTTACTGCACTGCATTAGCATAGTTGTTTGTTTATTGCACTGCACTATTTGTTTACTACACTGCATAAGTTACTGCATTAGTGGTTTTTTTTACTGCACTGCATTGTTTGTACCTATATCAATGGCACTGTGACTGTCATTTAGTCTCCATCAATCTTGGGAATTCAATTGGGATGACTATAAAACCAAACCAAACCAATAAATTTGATGCATTTAACTATAAACAAGTGTGCTTATACAAAACTTAGACATATGATTACAGATAGTTCAAGAAGTGCTGTAAACTCATGTTTGAACGACTGTAGACTAGTTTAAAAGTGAATTAATGTGGAACTAGTCTTTACAAACAATCAGATCATTACACGTGTATATAAAATCACAATTAACAATTAAAAACTAATCCTAAACTACAGGTAGTATAGCTACTTTAAATTACTGCACTGTCTACAATGTTTACTACACTTTTAATTGCACTGTCGCTTAGGTAGTCTTGGCTTGAACTCTTCCAATGCACTGTTATGGCATTTTGCCTCTCTACTTGAGTCTTTGTCTTGATACACTCCAATACTAGGAGCAGAAAGCATTTCCGTACAAGACCTTGTGCAATTCGCGCCTGTAAAAGAGGCAAAGGAACTCCATCATTTTTATAATACATATTAAAAAAAACTCCATGAAATACTGTCTAGAAAAGTATAAGGAATTCAATAGAAGCATTACACAGAATTGACTATTATTGTCATTGGAAGATTAGTTCTAGAACCATATATTTCTTTTATGCTAGAAAGAGTTGAGTTCTCCTCAACCCATTCAAGAACTATGTATCCAAGATTGTAGTGTGGGCAGGGCTCTTCATTTTACATTGCTCCATTGCTGAATATGTATGGTTGAGCACAAACCAAAAATACACTATTACTTTCAAAAATCTAATGAACAATCACTACAAATACAACAAAATATTTATATAGTAGTTTTAGACAAAATATCGCATATACAAGTTAAAATTGTTGCAATAGTAACTTAAAAGTGTTAAATTATTGCATCAACAATAATAGATTGCAATAACTTATAATTTTTAACTGCAACAGAAACTTTAATATATTATGAAAAATTGTTGCAATAACTTAAAATGAAAGAATCATTGCAATAAATTGATATCAATTGTTTTTGTAATCTATTGCAACAAAAATTTCGAATTAATAGCTATTGCATCGAAGTTACCATTGTAATAATTTTATATTAATTCTTTTACAATCTATTGCAATGACAAACGTGTAACTGCAATGAATATATCGTTGCAATAACTTTGTATCAATTATTTCATAGTCAATCGCAGTGACAAAATGAATTAATTGTCTATTACAATGAAGATATCATTGCAGTAATTTAATCCGACTTATTTTATTCTATTATAACAAGTTTCGTGAAGTAATAGCCTATACTTACAAGATATTCGAAATAGTAAATTGTTTATTACAACAATATATATATCAAAGTTATTATTAAAATATTTGGAGTTTATTGCAACAAAAATTTTTATTGCATAAACCTATTACCTCAAATTTTATTGCAGCATCTTGTATCAACTATTACAATGACTTTAATGTTATTGTAATGGTTTTTTTCGTTGCAATAAACATTTTTTCTTGTAGTGAATGCTACCTCTTATTTATCATCTTTGTTATGCAATTCATCAGATAGTAAATATATGATAATGGTAAAAGGCATTACAAATGAGATCACTAAAAAATATATATGAAATTAATTAGCTACTATCATTATGGAGTAGTAGTCTATAATTTTACACATCCAAAAAAGTGGAATATGTAGAGTTTTCTTAAAGATATGTGTAAAGATTCACTATATGTGTGTGTATAAAGGTAAAAAAAGTGTATATTTAAGGTTTTTATTAACTTAAAAACTAATGAAAGAATAATGGTTAATAACTAAAATTATAGTATTAATAAAATATTTAATGAGACTATCCTAAAAAAATTATCACGCGTAACGTGCGGGTATGTGACTAGTAAAATATAATAACTATGTCTTTCCAATGTCTCTGGCATCACGACGATTGCCAAGCGTAATTAAGGTGGTTGGATGGTTGCTTGCAACAAACTATGAGATTAGGTAGTGCAGTAAAGTGTATGGACCTACTAGGCGTGGTTCTTACATCCCACTTTTGGTTCTTTATTTTTTTGCTTTCAATTGATACCCATTAAAGGAGATTACAGTGACACAACTTAACCTCAATAATAATGAAAACTTTGCCATCAAAGTACAGCATTTGCAATACATATGCACATCAGGATTCAAGACCCCTTAGCAAGAAAAAATTAACACACAAAAATAATGACAAATTCATCTTATATGCACTGACCTTAAACACTTTTTTGGTACCAAGCATAACATTTGACTCTGACTCATCAGGATTCAACTCAAGAGTTACAGAAATATTCTTCTTGCGATTACCACGTAGCACCCCCACAGTAACCTGAGTACTAAAATAATTAAATATACACTTCTAGAAGCTAATTAAATCAGCTACAACTCTATAAATTTTTAACTAAGCATCTTTATATATTTTCAAGCTATTAATCAAAAAGTTCCTCAGCCACAGTAAAATGGAATAAGCTCATATATTGCATGATAAGAACATAATAGAAAACCAAACAATTATTTTAGCATGCTTTTAAATTTTCTATTATGCCTTATAGATATGAGCTCATCGTGCAATAATGAGCTCCATATGCCTTGTAGAGTGGTGTTGCATGTGCAAGAACAATTTAACTTTTTGTTGACTTCTTCTAAGGTCAAAATTGGGAATTAAGCCCATTTTCCCAACTATAGTTAGTAGTCACGGTTTCAAAAGTATATATTTTATAACATCTCGAGTCATAGATACTCAATTTTGGCCTATAAATTGAGTCTCAAAGACTCGATTTCCATGGTCTGATCACGTCTGATGTGACATTTTTTCCATGTGGCGTCTACCTGGAAATCAAGTCTCTAAGGCCAAATTTATAAACCAAAAAAATTTTAAGTCGCAAGTCTCTCAGCCATTTTCAGAAATACCCAAAAAAAAAAAAATTTAAGAAATACCAGAAACACAACAATCCCAGCACAATCAGATTAGAGAGAGAAAGAATCTAGAGACCCAAATCAGATAGGACAGAGAGCTCACCTCTCCGGGTTGATGCTTGGGCAGCGTGACCTGGGTCGCACGGCCTGGACAACACAGCCTAGTTGCACAGCCTGGTCGCGCGACTTGGGCAGCGCCGCCTGGTCGCGCGGCTTGGGCAGTGCAACCTGGGTCGCGCGGCTTGGGCAACGTGGCCTGGGTCGCGTGGCGTGGTCTGGCTGGCTGTGGGTTGTCTGGATCAAGTGGCTGTGGGTTGTACTATTTCCGATGACCTCCTTTCATTTTCCTTTCTATACTCATATTAAAATTGTACCAATAATCACACACACACACTTAAAACGCACACGCACTTAAAAAGCAAGGTGGCTTATAAATTGAGTCTTAGAGACTTGATTTCCAGGTAGTCGCCACGTGTAAAAAATGCCACATCAGACGTGATCAGACCATGAAAATCGATTTATAGGCCCTAAATTGAGTCTTTTAGACTCGAGATGTTGGAAAAAAATATAGTTTGAAAACAATGCCTACTAATTATATTGTTTGGCAAACAATGTTAATTTCCAATTTTGGCCCTTCTTCTAATGTAACCATATAAGCTTTTAAAACTCATATTTTCCCACATCATTATACTTATATATTTTTTAATTTAGTTTTCAGAGTTACAAATAATCCTAAACTATGTTAGGATAACTAACTGTGACACCCAATACTAAATAACTTTTGATTAGTGTCCATTTAAACTAAATAGAACTCAGTCTTCTTGGATAAAGCAATTTAGTAATTAACACAAACAAATTTGATTTATTGAGGTTTGATCTTCAATAAAAAGAATCCTTATTAATGGTTCGTTTGGATTGAGGGAGAGAGAGGGAGGAGTATAGTAGAGTAGAGTAGATTTAGCACAAAATTAGCTTATTTTTAGCCAACTCTACTCTACTCCCCTCCACTCCCCCTTCTTCCCCCCTCCATCCATACAGGCCATAAATTAGGTATGCTCTTTTCCACAAATTTTATGATTATTTTTTAATTTATTAATACTTATTAAAAACGTTATTATATAAAGTCTTTGATTCTATCAAACATTGTCATCAGAGAAAGTTTCCCATTTTGAAATAACCATCTCTGTCTCTGCTCCTCGCACCATCCCCCCACCCAACACACACACACACACACAGCACATAAGAACATCAAAGAAATGAAAACACAACCATACCTTATCACCCTCTTTACATAGGTCAAGAATTTTAAACAAATCATTGTTGTTGGTGACCTCTTTATCATTCACAAATTCTATGATGTCACCCCGAATGCTGGCATGACGATCGGCTTTTCGTAGGCCTTGCAGCATAGAGATTGATCAACAGTCACTGAATGGAAGCAGAAAACCATCAAACTTAAAGAAGCTGAAGTCAGCCAAAGGATGATCAAAACAAAGCATCTTGTCTAATAACCAGGAAACTAATTTCAATGATATTCATAACTCTCAAAGAAAAATGAGCATGACACTTAGCAGGTAGGAAATTCATTTCAAGAAAGCGTACATACCACTTTAGCAGCTAGCCCATCCACAGCAACATCTATTACAAGCAGCTAATCCGATTCACCCAGCAACTGAACAAATGACAACGTAATTCCTAAATGTAGATTTAAGACCTTCCCATCTCTCACCAACTAGTCAATAATGCCATGTACCTAGATATGCAAGGAGGATAGTGACTTAGTCACTCACCGAAAACAAAGAGTATACCAAACTAGGTTTCACTTGGTTGGGGATATGGAAAAATGGAAGGATAGAAAATAGGGAGGGGGTGGAAAAGTGGGAGATGACAGAGATTTTAGTTTTCCCTCATGCATGTTTGGTTGGGAGGATAGAAAAGTAGATGGATGGAAAAGTCATTTATTTGGTTGAGGAGAAAAGTGAGAATGAAAAATGTAGTTTACATAAATTTACTATTATGCCCTTAATTATATAAAAGTAATTTTTTTTTATTAGCATATTACACATTTTTATTATTTTATAAAAATAAATAAAAGTGAGCATAACACATTTTTTTATTTATTATATTAAGTCATACCAATTTTCTTCCTATCTTAAATTATGTTTTTATTTTTGATAAACTTCTTAAATTATGTTGGTTAAAAAAATAAAAACTTATCAAACTTCCTACCTATCTACCTACATCTTCTTTTTAAATTATCAAATATCAAGCTCTCTAATATAATAATAAATAAATGAATTGCACTGTTTCTAACTTTTATAAATTAAATTATATAAATAAATAAATAAAAGAAGAAGTAAGGTTGCTTCATCTTTAAGCCCATTAACTTCAAGTGAATGAGGACAATCACAACTCCCCAATATCTCATCCCCCTTTCCTTTTCATTTGTAGCACATTATGTACACACAGAGGGAGATATCCAAGCAGTAAAAATGGGGATGAAAACTCTCTAGTACCAAATAATTTCTGAATCGACTAGAACCTCATTGAGATGAACCTCCATCTCATACTAGTTAGAAATAAATTAGAAAGATAATCTTTTTTGGGGGGGGGGGGGGGAGTTTAATGGGATATAAATATGTGGTAACAACAATGCAAAATGGTGTGTCTATACTGTAATAATAAATCGGTTTGTGAACAAGCTCATGCACAATGTTTCAAAATTTTAAATGAACAACACTAAACTTTAAAACATTCAATTTGACTTTGCTCGTTTACGGTCCTAAGAGAAATGCAATCGACTTTTTGAAAAAAAAAGAAAGAAAAAGAATGATGATGGTAGTCAGGTTTTAATGACAAAAGAGATTGTAGGATATTTTGTTAACTTCTTCAATAACTTATTCAAAACTAGCAACCTCATAATATCTAAGGAAGTACAAAGTCTAAACTAACCATTGATAACCAATGTATAGACATAAGAGGTTTCTTTGTAGATTTATGATTGTGATTATAAAGTGAATGACACAATTTGATAATTGAAGTGACCAAGTCACTTGCAATATGCTAAAAAGCAAGGAAGATAGGACCAAAATTTGTTTGTTGAAGAAAGCTCTAAATCTTCCAAACAAAAGAGAACAATGGCATATGAGGAACATAAATTATATGAATAAGGGAAATGCATTTGAGTCTTCCTTACTTAATCTCTAGATACTTACAATATAGGCTTCCACCATTTCCAATAAAAAAAGGGAGTAATGGGATACTAAACCTTCACAATCATTATTGTTTACTAGAGGTAACTATGAAATGAAGAAAATGAGAGGTAAGTATCGATTTAAGACCTAAAAATTGATATGGAGAGCTTATGACAAGATGGAGTGGTTCTTCATTTGTGAAAGCCATGAATAGATTTAAATTTACTATAGATTGGATGTTATGGCAAAAGAATGCATTTCAACTCTAGTGTTCTCTATTTGAGTCCCCTCATTGGTTTTGTAAGTAGGTTAGAGTCAAAGATGATCATATTATATCAACTAAAACTATATATCTATAGCAATAATGGTCACAACAGGATAAGATTAACAATTTTACTTTTAACATATGAATAAATATATGTTTATACATTTATTTCTTTGAAATTAAAACATTAGTCAAGGCTAGTTGCCAAGAGACTAGTAGCTAGTGGCATAAATTGATTTTATTGATAAATAATGTCTGCATATTTACAAGATTTTGGTCCCGAGTACTATCAATAAAAGGAAAGTGCAAGAATTTATTTCTAGTTATATTCTAAGATGAACGCTTAAAAAAAAGGAACTAATCTATGCCCAATATTCCAACAACTAAGGTGGAAATTATAAAGTCTGAAATGCATGTGGAAAAAAGTTCTAGATCTTCCAAACAAAAGAAACGATTTTATATGGGGGACGATGAAGAATGTATAATCACAAGAATACTTTTGTAACCTTCCTATCCAACTCCCACAAGTTTTCTAAATAAGCTCCTACGTACAACATTTCGACTAGAAAATGGACTAATGGAAATACAAACTCATCGCAACTATTGTTACTTAGAAGATAACTTGTGAAATGTGGAAAATGAGAGGCAAATATCGATTTATGACTTCAAAGATTGACATGGAAAGCTTATGGCATGGAGTGGGCCTTCATTTTGGTAGTCATGAATAGGTTTTACCCTCCCCCTTTCTCTCTTATGCCTTTGCCGATCACTCTTTCTCTCCCCCTGCCACTCAACCCAGCACTCTAGCCATTATCCCTCTACCCATATAACTCTTCACTTTATCACTCTCTCTTCAAACCGAAGATTCAAAGGTTTTTGGTTTTGGGTTAAGATTTCGTTTGCAAAATCTCAAATCGAAGCTTTCTTGGTGTTGGGGGTTTTGTGTCCTCTCGATGATGTGACTGTCTCTCACCATTTGGGTCATCAATTGTTTGGGTCAGTTGGGTTAATTTTCTTAGCTTCATCACGGTGGGTTGTCGCTCTCTGTCATTGGATTAGTGGTCATTGATTGTTTGATTTAGAAAGTTTGTTCACATGTTCAACTTTAATTACCAGTAAATTATTGGAATGGGTTTGGGTTGGATTTTTGGAATGGGTTTGGTTTTGGGTGGGATTTGATGGGTGTTGCCGTGGTGGTGGTGTCTGGTGGTTGTGAGATCGGCGTGGGTTTGGTAGTTGCTGGATCGGCGTGGTTTTAGTTGCGAGATTGGTGCTGGGTTTTGGTCATGGGTATGGGTGGTGTTGGGTTTGCTTGCTAATGAGTTTTGGTGATGTTTTGACCGTGAGTGGTGATTGTTGGTGGTGGTGAGTTTGATCAATGTGGGTGTGGTTGGGTTTTTTTTGGTGTTGCTAATCGGTTATGGTTGTTGGTTGTAGTAGGGAAGAGGGAGAAGAGAGGAAAATGAAGAGAGAGAGAGAGAGAGAGAGAGAGAGTAAAAAAAAAAAGAAAGAATATTTTAATAAAATGGTTAAAAAAAATAAAGTTTGTGATGTTGAGTGTGTTGTAAAATAGTATAGTATAATTGATAAAGTAACTTTTAAGATGGTAAAATAAGATAATTTGTAGAAATTGGGTGTGAATGCTCCAAGGATTGGATATAGAATGCATTTTAACTCTAGCCTTTTCTATTTGAGTTCCCTCACTTGCTTTGTAAGCAAGTTAGAGTCAAACACTATCTTTCAATATCAATTACAATTATGTTTTTATAACAACAACAACAACAACAATAATAATAATCACAACATGAGAAGATTCGTATGTTTATATACATATACATATGTTTATATATTTATTTCTTATGCACTAAAGTATTAATTGAGGCTAGAAATGCTAAAAACATATCCTAATTCTTGATTTTCGATAGACATTTATTTTTTTAGAACCACAGACTCTAGCAATTTTATTGGTAATTTCAAATTAGAACTAATAATAATTAACCACCAATAATTTATTATGAAAAATATTATGGACAGTAGCACTTCTCTAAGGAGTCCTTCTACTTTGTTTTAGTTTGTATGTTACTGATGCAAATCTTGACCATTAAATGTACGTTTTTGTTTGTTTCAACGGAAAATATTGTGTAAAGATAGTTTTCCGTATTTTTCAATATTTGGTAATATTAGAATAAATGACTTAAAGGAAAATTATCTTTAATCAACATAAAAAGTATAGTTTATTTTAAGAGATTGTTTTCTACTAATTTTTTTTTGAAAGAAAACTATATCTCACAATAAATTTAATAAGAGAAGTTATGAGATTATTTTTCAAATTCATTTAAAATTGCTATCAAACATAAGAAGACGAGATAATTTTATAGAAAATATTTTTTAAAAAATGACTTATTTTCTTTAAAACATTATTGTTAAAACAAATGGCGTGTAATAGTTTTTAAACTTAACTGTTTATTCAATTTTAGTGAATACTGGTTACCGGTAAGACCGGTTAGCATATATATCCAAAAACAATAGAAATTTTGATCTTCCCTCTCGCTGTTCTCCCAAATCCCAGGGACGACTTCTCAAAAAAAAAAAAAAAAAATCATCTTCTCTCTCGCGTTCTCAGGTGTGTGACTTGCGCTCTTTCTGAGGAAATTGCTGCTGCTTCTTCTCTCTTGCTTGCTCCTTGTCCGTCAGTTGAGTTTACTCTCCAGTGAAGGTTAGGATCAAAACAAAACCCTAAATTTCACTCACGTTTGTTTTTTTTTTTTTTTTTTTTTCTTCAGAGAAACCCATTTGAATAAGTATTTTTGTTTTTATTTCAAATGGTTGTTGATTGCATATCTCTCTATTTGCGTTGCTCTTGGTTTGTTTTGTTTCCTCTTTCTCTTTCATTAGTTTTATTTATTTCAAAGCAATTGATTGCATATCTCTATCTGTAGAATATGGGTGTTGGGACCTTGTGGAAAAAATCTGTAGCTATTACCATTCAATATGCTTTTATTTTGGTGGGTTAATTTTGAAAACTATCCTTACTGGATAGAACTGAATACCTTGATAAAAAAAATCTACCCCATTTATCAGTTATTACTAAGAACCTACCCTCCTAATCCAGGGGTGTAATTAGAGACAAATCCTTTATGGATGGGTTTATTAAATAAGTTCAAAATTCTTTGCTTATTAAGTTCTGTGTATTGCTTCTGTAAATATTGAGTCCAAACGCTTATAACATGTTCTTTTAAAAATAATTACTAAATTTAACAACTCAGCTTATCAGTATGAATAATATTTGCTCTTTGTTTCCTTTTCGGTGTCATCTTGGACCAACACTTGGGCTTAATAAAAGGTCCAATGGCAGCAACATTCCTCCAAATTTTCAAAAAAAAAAAAAAAAAACCCATATCCTGATAATTCCCATGCTGTGAATAGAAGACCCGACCCGACCCAAATCAAAGAAAAATAGAGCACCCTGATTTAATGAAACCCCAACCTGCGAATCCCAAGTCTGTAGTCTCCGTTGCAGGTATGTGTTTTTGTGTGTTGAACTACTTTTTGCTTTGGTTTGCTGTGAAAAATTATGTAGAAAAGAGAGTATTAGAATATTTTGGTTGGATAGTTGGAATCATTGAAATGAAACTTTTCACAAACATTGCATCAAGTAATAGCAACTGTGAGTTATTATGTGGCTTGAATACACTTAACATTGATAAAGAGAGGTGAATATATCTAATACTGTTCTAAAAGTGTGAAAAAACATTCATGTTTAGTGTTTATTTTTTCTAGATTGTCACCTTAAAATTAGCTTCTTGGAGATTTGATTCTCACTTGAAAGTGAAACAGTATTGTTGGGCGGCTACCCTTTAGGTTCAATATGTTGGGTCTTGTTGCTGTACGGCCAGATTCGTTGGTTTACTTACATCTTTCTTTAATAATGTGTTGTCATAAAATGATAGTTGTTTTGCTAATTAATCACTTCCTGAATTTTTTGATGAATTGTGTTACAAAATATGGTATATCACTTTATGTAGTATAAATGTGGTGATGTAGGTTATAAAAATTACACTAAATTGAAGCAAAACTTTGTTCTTATGGATAATTTCATAATTATATTGGTTATTCAACATACAATGTCATCACCAATGTTTTTATTTATTTTTAATGAAAAGTAGGATCTTACTGTCTTTGATCTGATATGAGGAATAGGACGTGGCAGTCTATATGCTATTAGATTCTGAAAATAAGATTTGAAGCATGAAGTTGACATAATGGACAGATTTTGAAATGGAAAAACAAATTTCAGTATTGTGAGTGCTGCTTGAATGGTGTCTTTTGGCTTTGTTTAGTCATCAAAAACTCCAAAATTGATTTCCATTGCTAAGTTAAAAACTAATATAAAATCCACTACTCCTTTATGTTTACGATGCAGTTTCAGAAACTCTAATCATCCAAAGTGGTTTTGGCTTTCTGCTCATATGTTTGACAAAATTCCTTAGAGAACACAAAGTATAATACGGGGGAAGATAAAGAGAGGCCAACAAAGCACAGAATCTTCACATAACAATCTAGATGTCAATGGAGTCCTTGTCCATCCTTCCTCAAATTACCATTACAAGGTATATTTCTATTCCTATTTTTCTTTCTTGTCGATCTCTTTATTTAAGCAACAAAAAGTTTCTCATTTGCTTTTGGTCTGGATGCAATCGAAGGTCCTTAGTAAGTGAAAAAACTAGAACTAGAACTCCCTTTAAGCGGACACCACCTAAGTTTCTAGAACTGCCTAGAGGTCCCTCAGAAAGCAAATATTTGTTTAGAAGAAGGCTATGTTTAAGCAATGGAAATGGTGAAATCAGAAGAATTCCACATGCGCTTGGTGATAGAGATGGCGTGATCATTGTCGACCATGGATCGCGGCGCAAGGAATCAAATCTCATGCTGAGTTGAGTAAGCTCTAAACTTAGTTCCTCAAAGTTTTGGTATTTTTGATTTTTCGAGTTTTTATTTTTATAGTGAGTCTGAATGTTTGGCTTAACTTATTTATCTTAGAAAAATGAATGTGTGTTTAGCTTATTTTATTGTTGATGAGCTCATTGTTTTTCCTTTATATGAATTTTCAGATGAGTTTGTGGCCATGTTTAGAGAGAAAACTGGGTACCCAATTGTAGAGCCTGCTCATATGGTAATTGTTGTTCTTGTTGATTTTTCCTGTTTGAACATTATATAGTTACTCAACTCCGCTAGTGTTAGTTAAAGTTTAGTCACTTGTCATGAATGGATCCTGTCTGTGAGGATCCATATCAGGCCCCATAATTTTGGGACTAAGGCTATGTTTTTGTCGTTGAACACTATGTTTTACGCATTCGTTGATTCCTTCTATAATTTAGGTTTGTCATAAGTAAACAATTTAGGTTTGTCATAAGTAAACAGAGGCTTCTCATGATTAATCTATTGAGGATCCACAGTTGACCCCCAAAAATTTTGGATTAAGAATTTGTTGTTGTTGTATAAGTAAACATTGGGTTCGCCTACAATTTCACTGTCATAAGCTCATTTCTCATTTGATTGCCAATTTGCTCTTTGTCAGCTAGATATAGATGCAGTCTGATTTAAATGGATTCTAAGTGAACCTTTTTATTTCTCTTTTGTTTATATAATAACTCTTATCATCATAGAGCAGGTTGATCAGTACTGCCTTGATGATTTATGTTAGTTTTTAGTGCATGTAGCGCTGCTGCTTGGTTTTCTTGCCTTTTTGGGTGGACATCATACTATGTTGCTTTTGTCATGGTTTTATTTCTGCGCGAACAGCTTCTCATTTATTGAAATATCTTTGATATGGGTAGGAGCTGGCAGAACCATCAATAAGAGATGCATTTGTTTCTTGCATTCAACAAGGTGCAGATCGTGTGATTGTAAGCCCATTTTTTCTCTTCCCTGGACGACACTGGCATCAGGTAGCTTGGCTTACTTTCCTCTGGTGCCTTGATTATAGATATACTGTACAGAATTGGTGACTAGATTGATTTTTTTTTTTTTTTTTTAAATAAAAATGCTTTGTGTCACTTTACAGGATATTCCTTCCTTAGCTGCTGAAGCTGCAAAAGAACACCCTGATGTGTCTTATATCATTACTGCACCTCTTGGTCTGCATGATCTACTTGTGGTATAAAATTTTATCCTTTTCCTTCTATTGGGCCAACATCCAAATGAATGTCTCTAAAGCTTTGCCAAAAGCTTAAATTATGCTTAACTTTCTGATTGGGCTATGTGCTCTAATTTTATAGTGCTTGCTAGTTTTTTAATCTTCACACCATTTATATTTTGCAAAATGTTCCTCATTATTGCTCTTTGTGGGGGTGGGGTGATTTGAACTCAAGTTCTCCCCATGGAGTGATCTGGGAAATGCCATTGAACTACAAGTCTCTTGGCCACCCCAGCCACCTATGTACATTTAACATGCTTTTCCCTTTCTTCACAAGTGGTACTGTTATATAATAATCTTGATTTATTAAATTAAAACTAGAACCCATTTGGGGCCAATCTGGAGTAACCGAGTAACCCCTGCTTTAAGATTTTACTAATATTTAGATGGAAAGGCATATGTATCCTTCTTAACTCTGATGGTCAAATATTGCAGGATGTTGTTAATGATAGGATCAAACACTGTTTAAACCATGTAGCAGGAGATGCTGACGAGTGTGCAGCTTGTGCTGGTACAAGCAAGTGCAGGCTATATTAATTTAGAAATTTACATATTATGAAAATGTCTTACTGTAAGAGGCTATTTCACTGTGAAATCTGATGGAAGCATCTTGCAATTGAATATATATGGGTTATGCAATAGTGTTGTGGCCATGAATTTAAAGGATGCACAATAAGGTAAATGGAAGCTTTTATGAAGCCTTATATGCATTGATGTTGCCTGCTGTCAAAGGAAGACCAAAGACATGTTGCATCCAGTTTTTCCAATCTGCAGTTCCTCGAAATTAATGTGATCTGATTGTTTGTGTCAACTGAGTTTGGTACACTCTGGTGAGACCAAATGGAAAGAAATGTTTTAATGTTGTTGTGATTCTTTTGTGAAGACATCCTAAACCACCATGGGAGAATTTGGTGGTGTTAGACATGAAATCTATTTGCTTAATTTTTTAGCTGAAATGAAAGTTGTGTTAGTGGTGCTGATCTGGATGGAACTCATGTAGGCAAGTCTTGTTAATTTTGTTTATTATTTAATGTGCAATGACACTACATAGTAGCTGTTATTGAAGTATTGTCACTATAATGATAGATCTAAAAATATTCAATTTTTTTTTTTAAAATAAACGTAAGCTGTAATCAGCGCCTTATGTAATTTCTGATCTCAATTTGGTCTCTGTACATCTTGTGCTATAACTCTGTAGTTGTTACATTATCTATGATTGACATCTAAAGGCTCCTTCTGGGGATTATGTAATCAAATATCATGTTCCTAGCTTTGCACATCTAGTCTCTGCTCAACATGTTTGAGCTGAAAATTTCTTTCATCCAATTCCAAATTCTTGACAATCTCTCCTCCTCTAATTTTCTGCTGGCATTAGCCCGAGCCTCAGCTTGAGCTGGGGTTTCTTCTTCCCTTGTTGTTCGAGCTGCAAGTTAGAGCTCAATTAGTTCAAAACATGGTAAACTCAAAAGATAATAGAGCAATTGTATTGTTTACTTTTGCAATGAATTGTAATGCATCTGATGAGCCAGGTAATGTGGTAAAGTTATTATGATTACTTTGATGGTGTTCCATGGCATCCTGCTGTTTCAGCTGCTTGGTGAAGGACTTAGCTGCCATGAAAACGTTTGCTGGTCTTTCCCAGCCTCCTCCAAATACGCCATACCCTTCCTTTGGCTGGGGCTGAATCAGGAACTCGAGTGCTGGCAATTCCTCCCTATCCACCCAATGGATGCAGTTCACAGGGCATGATTCAACTGAAACCTGTAAGTTTCCAAGTCACCTGTTGGTTGTCTACTCAATGTAATGGGTTTAACCCTCATAGCAGAATTTAGATCATGATATGAAAGGTTCTTTACCTCAATCTTTTCTTCGTCATCTCCATATTGAACTTTGACTCTTGCACACGCGAGTGCTTCATCCATTACGAATGTGCTACATGCATGATGCACACATTCTCTGCACCCTGTCAAAAATCCAATTGCACAGGTAGAATAATGGCTTGCTGTATACTATGTCTTACTATACCTTATCACTAGTTGCCTATCAAAGCTTCTGTGGTGAAGAGAAATGTAGGAAAAAATTCTTGATTGGATAGTTATGATAGAAAAAAAAAAGAAAAAAAAAAAAAGCAGGATTTTGTGTAGGGAAATGACCTATGCATGCATTCTCATCCACAAATAGAGCTTGGGGTCTCAAGGGCCCTTTCCATGCGCTATAAGCTAAGCCGGAGTAGGTTGTTGTCCCATTTCGTACTCTCATTTGACCAATGGAAGCATCATACTGCCTCCTCAGATCCTCTTTCATCAGCACCTTATAGGCCTCATTCAGCATTAGAGTATGCTCATGACCCTATTTGAAGATATGGGTTTGAAAACAGATTATAATTCTCTCAACAAAAATTGGGAATTTGCCACTATGGTTCTATGATCTATATAGAGTCTAGACTGGAGAATTGAGAATTTTTTTTTTGAAATAAAATACCTCTTGGCCTGCAATATCTGGGTGATACTTCTTTTGCAACTTCCTGTAAGCTTCTTTGATTTCTTGTGCATTTGATTCAACAGAAACTCCAAGCAAATCATAGTAATTCTTCTCTGCTCTTACTCTCCCTTCTGCCCTTCTGTTATAACATCTGATTACAGTGCTTCTCTGCCTCCATCTTTCAAAACCATTAAATAGGAGTCTTATTGACACCATATAAAGAAACCAAGAGAGAGATGGGAACCAAATTAAAATTAATTGTTTCTTTTCTTTTTCTTTTTTTATTCTTTTTATATTTTTGGAGGTGGGGTTTGTTAATTTGTTCAATATCAATATGCCATGATGCCAAATATAAGCTCAAGTTGATATGAGTATGTAATTTCATCGAAACCAATAGATAAAATTCCAAGTTTTTTCTAAGAAAGCTTCTTATTCCACAACCAAAACACTCTTCACCATTACATAAACTCCAATTTGTGAGATATTTTAACACTTACCAAAGGGTTCTATAAAATTAGTATTACACATAAGATCTAATTATATATAATAGATTACCTTGACATGGACTTGTTTGTATCAAAATGGCCTTGCGCTTTGGAAGCTATTGGCACAGAAATCTGGCAAATTGAACCTACAGAGACTGGCATATTTCTTGATGATTTTTTTGGGTTCTGTGAGTTGCCAAAAGTTTAGTCCTCGGAAGCTACTTTCAGCCTAATTTGAACCTCTTCATAGATATTTTTCCATGCATCCTGGAAATGGAAGATATTTTCTTGACGTCTTTTTCCTCTTTTTGATCCAATGACCAATTAGATCTTCCCATATCAGCAGACAAAAGGTCCGGGACCCACTTTAAGAATCCGTGCCACTTCAACGACGCCGTTTGAAGAAATAGCAAAATAACTGAGATAGGCTGGCTAGTTGGATAATGGATAATCCTTAACCGGCTGCGTAGCCTTTAAATCTACCACCATATATTAAAACAATAGCATTTGATCTTTACATCCTTTTTTTCAGTCTAAATGGGGAACATAGTTTATACTTTATTTTATACTTGTCTTAAGAGGAACTAAGGAAGTTCTATGCTTGACATCCCACAAAAGATATGGTATTACAAAAGTTGAAGGCTCATTATTTATGTGGTGAAGTTATTTTTGGCCCTTCCCCATAGCCAGAGGATGTTAGTTGGTTTGTACAAAAGTTATTATTATTATTATTTTTTATTAAATAATTGGAATCTCAATTTTGTTAGACTAATCTACTCTTTGTTCATAAGATGACTTAAAAAATCCCATGAATCCATAATATAATGGATGGATTTTAGGACATCTGAATTTATGGCACGTTTTTCAAGTTCATTGAACCTATCACCTGAACTATCTCAGAAGAAACAAAAATTAGTTTTTTGGTAGAACATATTTAATCTTGATCCATTAGTCTTGACTGAGTAGGTTCCTATAATTAGAAACAAATATAGATAGCAATGATGACATCATTAACTCATCATAAAAATATTGATGAACAAAAACAACTCCACCCACTTGCCTTTCAATTTTTGTTATTCTTATCTAGTCTATCTCTCCTATTTGATAAAATATGGTATTATTATATTTTAACTATCCTATTTTTTTCATCTGTCCTCCTAAAATAAGTAAAATAATTTTTTAAAAATAAAATTATGAATTTTAAGATTTTAAACTTATTAATATATAATAGCTAATTATTTTCTATTTTTCTATGTATACATTTTAAAAGGTTATATAAATTGAAAAAAAAAAAGCATCTCATTAGACATTTTTAAGTACACTTTTTTTGTTTTCTCAAAAAAAAAAAAAGTACACTTTTTTTAATCATTTTTTCCCTTGGAAATATTATTTTAATAATAATTATTTATATTTATATTATTTTGAATATTTGGGGACTTAGTTAGTTAGTTTTTTTTTTTTTTTTTTAAATAATGTTTTCAAAACATGTTTTTCACATTTAAAATTGTATTTTCAAAACATATGGCTTTAACACTTGAAAAAAGAGAGACTAAATATTACTTACATCATCTAAATTTAGACTTAATTTTAAATTGATAATTTATTTATGAAGACTTATAATTTACACCCTTAATTAAGCTAACATTAATCATATTATCAAGCGTATTTGGTTTGGAAGAGTGGTCTAAACTCCCAATTTATTAGATGCTTAGTAAGATATGAATTTATTTTTCAACACTATATCAAACTTACTGTCAAGCCATAAATAATTCTAGGTTTAACTTGTATTTTTATCGAATCCATTTATTCACAAGTTTGTTTATGAACAATTTTATTTTATTTTATTTTTTTTACTTGGGTTCAACTTGTTTAATAAATAAACTTAAAACTAAAGCTCCACTTATTGAAAAAAAAAAAAGAGTTTCTTATTTATTTAAATCTAAGTCCACTTATTGAAAAAAAAAAAAAGAGTTTCTTATTTATTTAAATCTAAGTTATTTATAAATAACTTGATTCATCTACAACCCTATTGATATCATTGTAACAGTTAACAATTTAAAAGTTCTTCGACCAATTTAACCTAAAATTAAAATAAATAAAAAAATTTTATGGGATTTTGTGAATTTCATTTTAATCTAAAATTAAAAAAAAGAAATGTTTGATGGGATTTTGGGAAAAGGCAAAAAAAAAAATTAAAAAAAAGTTTTTATGGGATTTTGGAAAGACAAAACGACGGCGGTTCCCATGTTTTGCTTAAGGTAGATTCGCTTCCATGGTCCGAAAGATCCATTTCCGAGCTTGTGTTCAACTTTAGTCTTCACAGGCAGAAATGATGATCACAATAACAACACAGTGAAAAAATGGCGTACACAATCAAATTTCTTCATCCAATTAGACAATCTCTCACTGCAATAACCTCTTCTTCTCCACCAATCTCTCATTCTAGAAAGTTCTGTAAGCCCCTCTCTCTGTGTTTGAGTTTTCACAAGCAAAAGTTTGAATTTATTTATTTTTTCTTATATTCTTTGTGTGCCATATTTCTTGTATAGTCTATGCCAAATTTGAGCCTTTGAAGATGTCAATAAAGGGCCTTGAACCTGTTCTTCGCAACTATGCCTCAACATTTCATTCTAAATTATATACACAAAGAAAATATTTCTGCTTTTCAGGTAAGAAACTCTTACTGTGGTTCTGTTTAGATGTTAATTTGTTTCATTAATGCAAAATCTTGAGGTTCTGTATCTGGGTTTTTCATTTTGAAGGCTTAGGCTTTGCATAATTAACAATTTGCTACGTTATGTAGATGTTTGAAATTGAGCTTAAACATGGGTGTGTTGCTAATATAAGTTTTTTTTAGTTGAAATTACCATGTTTACAATCTGAAAGGTGATTTTTTTTGGGTATAATATAGTTCCCATCATGTTTAGCTTTTGTTTTTGTGCTGTTAGATAATGCTTGTGTTTGTGCCTGGATAATAGAACTTGTAACTTATGCTAGAGTATTCTGTTTCATTCTATTGAGTATATAAGTTTGATTTCCTTGTTTTCCAATGAAATGTGATATAGTGTACGCCCACTTGAAAGAATTGCTAAGCATATAACTATTTGGTAAGTTACACACACCCAATGGGTTTTGAACGCTCAACCTCACCCTCCACCTAACTCTTGCAAGAGGAGAAGGTGCCAATTGAGCTAGAGCTCATTAGCTGGGAAGGGAGTTTCTTTTAAAGTAAATGGTTTTACAATATGAGATTGTCATGTGGTATCATTGTTAGTCCATCCATTTAGTGTGGTGCTGTTATTTTTTCTGATAAGTAAAAAATTACATTCCAAAAAACAAACTATTTCATTAACAATACAAAGCGCAAGATAGTCTAAAGAATTGTATCTTAAGAATTACAAATAAAGGATATTGGATCAGCAAAGTCATCGATAAAATCACTGGTGCTAAAACCTAGAGTAGTGGACCATTTACTGAGTAATCTAAGAACTGAAAGCCTTAACTCCTCTACGAACGTTCCATATTTTTGATGGTATGAGAATTCCACTCATGCCACAAAAGCCACAACAAACACAAAGGAGCTAAATTCCACATAGCAGACAAGCATTTACCGAACCAATTCCTCCACCCAACCAGTAAATCAAATACTCTATGTGTCATCACTCAATTGACTCCAAAAAGATAAAATACATAGCCCCCAAAATGAAAAGGCAAAATTACAATGAAGTAACAAATTATCCATTGACTCCCCACTACACCTACATGAACAGCACCAGTCTGCTAGTGTGATTCTTCTCTTTCTAAGATTATCTTTCGTCAAAATCTTCCCCCATGCTGCTGCCCTCCCCCCCACCCCTCTCACCCTCACAAAAACGCACACAAAACTGCCCACTTTAGTGTGGTGCTATTATGTAAATCTAGTGTATAAATGCTATACCATTAAGAGTTGTAATATAATTACTTTATGGGACTTCTACTTTGCTTATTAACTTATGTTGAAGTTGTAAATTTTTAAGCTTTTTATGTCCTTACTAATGCAATGTATGCCTCATTATTTTATTTGTTTAATATGCAACCAATGCTATTTGTAATATGGTTTTCGTGATGAGATTCTTCAGGGAGTAAATTAAGTATTGGAAGCATTTTTGGTGTGTCCATTGTACTTGGATCAAAAAGTTTTTGGCCTCGTATTGCTTATGCTATGGATGGTGAGCAAAATATGTCAGCTAGTATTGTGGGAGTTTTTGTGTGAATTTAAAGTACCTGTATGTAAAGTCCATGCTTTAAATCTCAAATTGTCAACTATCCAGGTCATGATATTTTACTAGATGATCGCCACTTCTTGGATGATTCTGATGCGGAAGAAGATCCACAACCGTTCTGGATGTATGCCAGGAAATTCTGGCTGCCAGTTTTTTTCTTTCTTACTGTTTTGACGAACTTGGATCACCCTATTGCACTAATCACAATTGAAGTTATTTTATTCCTCCTCAGCACAAAGCCCAGTCCTCTCTCAGTATATGTTTTTGTTGATCAGGTGAGGATGCATTCTATTGGGGAGAGACCCAATTGAGTGGTTGATATTACATATAGGGAATCACTTGACCCAAAAGTTTAAACCTATGGGTTTGGGCCCAACTATGCTTTATTAACCACTCACCCTTATCATTAGTATTCAATATGAGATTTCACTCACACATATATACCCAACACATTCCACTTTACTTTGTTGCATTTATTGATTGAGACTTAAGAAAAAGTAATAAGGGAGTTTCAGTCTAATCCGTTATGACATGCACAAACTAGTAGTTATTGTGAGGCAATCTATCCCCTGGTGTTTAATACTATAACTCGGTTGAAAAAAATGTGGATTTTTCAAACAGCTGAATAACTTACATGATCATGTTGAACATCATATGAAAAGATATCTTTGAATCAATATATGCTTGTCCCATAGGATGTATATTTTCAAATACAAAGATAAAAAATTACTGCTATATAGATTCTATGAATGACTATTCCTCTGTAAGCTCTTGACTCCAAACTTTACATGTTGCAGCTATGTCAACAATCTGTGCGCCAAGAACCTCACTTGTATAAAGTTAAGGTGTGATCAGTTTTCATTATATTTCTTTTAATACTTGCTGCATTACATGTCTCACAGCCTGGATCTTTAGTTTATATGGTATGTAAATGTTATTTAGGGAGTTCATTATACAGCACCTAGTGTCAGGTTTTTTAGACACTAGGGATTGTTTAGTTTAACTGCAAGTTCAACTTCGTAATTGAGGGTAGTTGGCTCCACCAATGAAAACACCAATTCATATGCCCAATTGATGATAGTGTATTTCCCAGCTGGCCATGAGAGACGACCACATAATGTACTTATAAGGAAAGAGAGGGAAAAAAAATACTACCACATGATTTGTTTCCTAAAATTTCTATTTCCGATGCTTGTCTTGCAGCGGTTTCTTATAGCCACTTGTGTATTCATTGCATACCTATATCTCACCTGTCACTATCGGCATATAATCTGATCATCTGCCAGTTTGTCCAGGGCAATCATTCATGGAATCTTATTCAAATTGACATGTCAATCAGTTGCATGCACTCCAGTCCATTACAATTTACGATGGAATTCAATAATTGAAAATAGTATGGAGCAAACAAATTATTAGCTCAGGATAAAAATAAGGGGGTTCAACTTAAGTCTCATTTGGGTGTCTTGAATTTAGGTCTTAGTAAAGTACTGCCCTTACATAGGTTGCTTTTACCTACATGTAACAATTGGTGGTGGTCTTTTGCTTTGCAGTCATTATATGCCAAAAAGGTTGAAGTACAAGACTATAAGCTTCTCTGCCTTGCTAAAGTTGAACTAAAAGAAGAAACGATCTCTTTGGTTGGAATTCTAGGTGGCTGGTGGACTTTGCCAACAATTTTTATCAGGGTACTTTTTCTTTTATTAGAAATGGAGCTTTGAAGCATTATTCAGAAAACAACTAAAAAGGTAATTTAACTATGGTTAAATTTATCTGCTTCTGTACGCAAGTAATAATCTTTAGCTTTAGGGTAGTTCCATCGAATGAAAGACATCCTTTGTTACTCCTTCCTTCTATATATCTTTAGAAGACTTTTGTTTTTCATTTTTAGTCAAGTTAATAGATGGAAAATGCAAATATCTTGTAGGAAACTTCTAATGAAAGATAGCAAAACAATGGTCACTCTCTGTACCGGAATTGTAACATGAGTTAGGGGCTTAAAGTTTGGACCAATGATATCGTTCGAGTAAAACTTAGGTACAGCTACTTAGATACTGTACTTTAGGTTCCCCAATTAAATTCAACCATATGGGATCAATGAACCACATGGTAGAATTTAATTATCCTTGAAAAACATAACAACACTTTTTTCATTATATTGGTCAATACGACCATACAATTGAATTCAATTAAGGAACTCTAGGTGTAGCACCCATATCCTTGCATTTGCCATGATGCAATCTCTGAATGAACTTTTCTGGAAATATTTTGTTTTTTTTCCTTCCACTGCAGTTGGTTTTGATTCCTTACTCATGGTTCACTTTTGTCTGTGTGTGTGAATTCAGAAGTAAGAATAAAGCTAAATATTTAGGTGCATGATAAGTCATTGAAAATTGAGGACATTTGATGGACATTATTGTCAATAAAGTTCACTAATTTGTTTCCTTCTCTAGGGGTGTTGAATCTTCCAGAATTCCTATTCAAAGATCAAGAGTAGCTCACAATTTTTCATGAAGTCATCATCATACGGCCTAGCATCAATATTCTTATTGAGAGAGGGAGCTGCGCTATAGAGTTTGACACGGAATGATAATTTGTCCCATTGCATATACCATAATTCAGTTGTGATAGCGCAATTACCGACTTGCATAATTCATAGTTGATTCTAAATGAAGAGAGAGGAATAGGAACACGTGTACAGGTTATTTTTGGACCAATGAATCAATGATACCCTTTGCATCAGCCATGACGCAATTTATGAATTAACTGTTTCGTAAACACTTGTTTTTGTTCTCTGTTTCTTTACCCCTTCTGTCGTAGACTTTGATATTATCCACAGTTCTTCACAGTTGATACCAATAGAAGCTCATAATTCTCACTTGACATGGAAGTTCTTCACCGTTGATTCCAATAGAAGCTCATAGTGCCCAAATTGACATGGAAGTAAAATTTTCACATAGGTAACTCTATACTATTTAATAAAAGTTGTATTTTTTTCCCTTTTAATAAGAGATAGTATTTTTGTTGGATTGAAACTGCATAACAGAGTACAAAAAAGTTTGATATAAAAGCTGCAGTTAGACACTTAGACTGACCCACAGGCTATGCAGCTTTAAACAAAATACATGGTGGAAACCTTTAAAAAACACGTAGCCCGCCATGCATGTTATTCAAGGCACCTGTATGGCTGTATCTCCTCCCTGCTTCTGGATAAAAGTTGGGTGAGCAACTAAATGTTGGCTTCCTGTAATAAGAGTTGGATTTTAATGGCTTCCTACGATAAAACTTGGATTTCAAAAGTGACAAAGTTTAAGTTTAATCTCCTCCAACTTATTACAAACCATCCAAATGAATTACTTAAATAAGTCACGTAATTCATTAAATAGGCGATGTGACTAAAAATACATGTAAGTGGTTTTAATGTCACGGGTTGGAATTGGAGGAGAACTTTTTCCTGAAGAAGTTGTGGTATGGTTATTACAAGTGAATACCCTCTCCTTATGGTGGTTTAATCAATCGTCAAATGGTGAGTTGGATGAATTTTTTGGATGAATTTTCGGATGAATTTTCCTCAAACTAGTTTAGAGGAAAGTTTTTTCTGAAAGTAAGGGTTGTGACAAGGGAATATCTCCTTATCAAGAGTATATGGCAAATGTAAAAACAAAAATGGTCTGGTTAGGGAGTATTCCATTACTATTAGCGATTTCTTCAACCGTAAACATCATTTCACATGGTCTAAGAATTTACTTTCGTTCCTATATAAGCAATTTAAGTTGACAATCCTATTTGTCATAATTACATTAATGTCGTCAGTGGCTTAAAAAGATGAATTATTCTGTGCCACTTTACCAACTTGATGATCAAGGAACGAACTACTGGCTTAAACAATTGAAACCCATACTGATTTTTCTCCCCTACCGATACATTATTCAAGCAGATGATAATCCTCAATAGCTTTCTCGAGATCAAAGGACGGACCACAAAGCATACCACCCCATTGAGGGAAGTAAATTAGTGTGATTGGAAGTGTACACACGATCATCATCATACCCATTAGAGAAATGCTAGTTTGCTTTGAGAATTTAGAGCCTGAAAACAATAATAGCTGTGTCACCACTGCCCCCACAGTCCCTCCGCTCCCTGTCATCCCTGATATGACTCCTAGTGACCTGCAAAACCACATATTATCAAACTATTGCATCACCGCTAATTATTGTTATATACCCTAAGTTATATAATTATTGTTACATACCTTAAGTTATACATTGTCATACACATTCTAAAGAAAATCGTATTATTTGTTTAAGTTATAACCATGAAATGGTGAAATTATTGAGTGTTTTGAACTATGTCATATGTACTTATTAGGTCCGTCTGGTTAAATATTTTGGAAGATTAAAAGAGGGTTTTTAAAACTCAAAATTTTATTTTGTAATCACAATTTTTTATAGGTTTTTTTACAAACATTCATTTTAAATCCAAAACACAGTTTTCTAACTGTTTATTTATACATACACAGTTATATAACTATCACACCTCTTTTGTCGACAAAGCTAAATATGATTTTTGTGTCGACAAAGCTAAATATGATATTTAAAAAGAAAAAGAAGAGGAGGTGCAATGATTAATACAAAACAAAAGTCATGAAAATTCTCATTCACGTTAGACACACACACATATATATATATATATTTGGTAAAAACATTAGACATATATAGACAAACAAAAAGTGACATAGGTCCTCGTATCTTAATCTAACACATAGGGCCAGCATTATTGGGGCGTGAGTGGAGCCCATAGAAATAATGGCCCATGACTTGCCGTCATCTACCTACTCGACATGTCACAGTCTATTTTTTTTAACCTACCACGTAACGACATAGATTTGTTCTATGAATTTTGTATTCGAAAGAGACAGTGATAAATTGAATTGGTTACTTTTCTTTCACTAGATATTTCTTAAGATTTATTTGGGTTAGCATCAATTCAGACATGTTACTATTGTAGTGATGTAGGCCATAAATTGTGTTAAAACTAAAATTTATTTTTTTTCCATTAGTTATATTGATTTTGTCTGCATGATTTTGGCTGCACTTTTCTTCTTAGAAATCTAGTAATTCAACCTAAAATAAGTTATATTTTTATTAATACTAGATTAAAGTGTTTGAAAGATATGCAATTTACACATTTCACTAGAACAATTTTTGAAATTTTAGGAATTAAATTGACATCATCATTGTTAAGAGACACAATTTAATCTCAAAGCATATTCTCATCGATTTACTTTGTTTGATTATAAGTCAAGACAAAAGTGTAACTATACCTAAAAAGATGCGAGACTTTAAAAAAAGTTCTTCTTTTACTTTGAAAATATGCTTATAAGCTAAACTACATAGCCACATAATTAGGAGCCAAAACAATAATGTATAATGAAAATAATGAGCAATAAGTTCATGAAAATACAATAGAGCTTTAATCGCATGCTGTGAAAATTGTTTGTCATGTTATATTTTTGATTTCTGTGTCATGGCCTATGGGAAACACAAATTTTTTCAACTGGCTACAAAAGCATGGAGTTTAATGATGACCAACTTACCTTTGGGAAACAAAAGGAACCACGCCAAACGTGAGGCCACTAGCCGCTTGGACAAACACAGAGAAGCCACACATCACAACAATGGAACCCCACAGAGAGTTGATTCGTCCGAGCAACACACACAACAAGCCAGCCACAGTTTGCACCACCCACAACCCCCACAACCTCCCTCTCATCCCAAACCTCTTACCCATCTTATCAGAAATCACTCCTCCTATTGGTCTCGAAAATAGATTAGCCATTCCAAAACTAGCTGCTATAGTCCCAGCTAATTGAAGATCCACATCAAACCTATCATAGAAATATTGTGCTATAACATTATCAGTTGTCAACTCTACTCCAAAACAATACCCATATGTTAGTGCTAAAATCCACCCTCTATAATTCCTTAATCCACGAAAAAGAATCCTGAGTAAATTCTCTTCCTGGGTTTGTTTTGTGTATTGAGTACGACATTTTTTATAGTTACCGGTAGGGAAGTCCTGGCCATATACTAACACCATTATAGCTGTTATTACTTGAAATGTAGCAGGTACTATAAAAATAACACGCCAAGCTGTAAAAGGTACTATGTTGAAATATTTTATAAGGATGTTGTATAGAAATGGCATGACTAATTGTGTTAAACCAGCACCCATGTTAGCCCAACCAGCTGCAACACCATTAGCAAGGCCAACAACGTTGGTAGAGAACATGGAGCTCATCCAAAACTGGTTGGCAACGAAGTTTGCTAAGGAGAAACCTAGAAGGAACCGAATGAGAATGAAGGACTGGGGTGATGAGACTAGACTTGTGGCAAGAACGATAGGTGCAGTGAGAAGAGAGAGGGTGGCTGAGGCAATACGTGGGCCTAATAGGTCACACACTGGCCCCATGGCGAGGCGAGAGAAGATTGAGCCGGCGAAGGAGGCTATTCCGGCGTGGCCTATATCGGCGTCGGTGAGGTTGAGGTCAGCACGGATGATGGGGAGGAGAGGTGGGAATTGAAAAAGTTGAGAAGAAGCATGAAAAGAGTGAAAGCCATGCAAGGTGGAAAGCTAGCATGTGAGGTTTGGATATTGAGAAAACTCGGAATTCGGTGGCTTTTTGGTTCTCATCTACTGGTAATGATGAGAAAGGAGGAGGTGGTGGTGGTGGCATTGTTGTTTGTGATTCCATGGAAGATTAATTAAAAAAGATTTGGAGGTGGATATTCAATATATGTTCGTGTTGTGAATAAATTTGGTGGCTACTATATAGAGTTTTTTTTTTTTTCTTCTTCTTTCTTAATACGCAACTAGTATGAGATGGAGGTTCATCTCAGTGAGGTTCTACTCGATTCAGAATTTTTTTTTATTTTTTATTTTTTATTTTTTTGAGAATGATTCAGAAATTATTTGGTATGTGCACCATCTACAAGTGATCCATAATTCTTGACAAATATAGACAATAATAATATCAGAGACAGTTTTTCACGACTGTTATATTAACCAATTGTAATTAATTTTCATATTGGTCCACTGTAGGCACTTACGTATTTTTCATGAATGAAGATGCTTCGTCAACTAAAAAATAAAAAGCAAGCTTTGCCAACTTTTTACGTTTCACTTATATACGTTTCACTTTATATTCTAGACCAGGGCCCGGCCCCCTGGGCCCAAACTTTTTTTTTTCTTTAGTTATAATATTTTTTTTTGGTAGTTAGACCTCCTTCTAAAGCCTTAGTCCTATTTTTCTACATAAGTCTAACTAGCCTCACCCAAATAACAACTATCTAACCAAAAAACTTAACAAAAATAATAAAAATATTCACAATAGTGATTGTATTTTAGTAAAAAAAAAAAAACTATTTTACCATCAAAGAACCAAAAAATCATATGTTATTGGAGAAACTAAAGCTAGTTTTTTTTGCAACTACAGTAAACTGGTATAAATACCAGTTGACTGTAGCAAGTTATTAAAAATAAAATACAATATATTTTAGAGTTAGGTTCAAGTTACACTTGATGTAACTCTAAGCAATGTTACACCACCCAATAACTTGTTATTGAATTAATATTTTGAAAATTCAACCATTGAATTACATGTTCTATATATTCTTAACATTCTTGCCAATTTTCATATTAATCAAATGTTATTTACCATTTTATCTATAAACTCATCTTTATGCATTATTTTAAACTACAAAAATTTGAATTTTAACAATTGATTGATGACATGGATATTAATTTTTGATTACTTTGAAATTTTGCAAGTATAAAGAATATACGAAGATAATGTAATATAACCGTGGATTTGTCAATATTTGCATCCAATTAAAAAATATTGAGTGGTGTAACATTACTTAAAGTTACACCAGGTGTAACTTGAACTTAGCTCTATATTTTATTAAGAATATTATTTTAATGAATTGTTTATATTATTTTAGATGAAGTTAAAAAAAAAAAAAAAAAAAAAAAGAACATTTGATATTGGATGTATTGTAAAGTGAGGTGGTAAAATAGATAAAGTAACTTTTTGATGTATTAAAAGCTAAAATTTTTAGCACCACCAATGTGAATGCTCTAACTTCAACAAAAAAAAAAAAAAAAAAAAAAAAAAAAAAAAAAAAATCCTTGCTAGCCTAGTATTAAAAAAAGACATTATTTTGTTTTTGTTTGTCTTTGTTGGTAAATGACTTTACCCATTTGAGATTTGACCGAAATTTAAGTTGTCTATCAGTTGTTTGAAATTCCATGATGTAAGTTTTCTGATGAATTTTTTTTTTTTTAATCTTATTTGATCTTGTATTTTATGTTTTTAGTATTTTTGGAGGAAAGAGACATAAAAGTGGAGCAAAATTACATATTTAGTTCTGTTTTTAATAGAGGTGGGTTACAAAAATCTAACTGAGTTAACTTCAGGTGGATAAAATGTCAAATTTCAAATCACAAGTAAGCAACTTAATTTTAACCAAACCATTAATTTTAACCAAACCACAGGTGAATAAGTTATAATTTGCCCTATATTCTACTTGTATAGCAAGGTTTTGAATTTTTTTTTTTAATTTCATTTTAATCTTTATTTACTTTGTAAAGTGAAAAAAAAAAAAAAAAATTGGTTTGGTGGTAGAACATAAAGTAGAAAACTAAAAATTTGATAAAAAAAAAATTAAACTACTTGCAAAGAGTTTGTAAAATAAAAAAAGACTCATCTTTTTTTGAAATGAAATGAATCGAATTTATGGTTTAAATTAAATTTGAAAAATTGAAAGGAAAAATCTTAGTTTACATTATACTAGTATTGTAAAATTAAATTGTAGAAACATGTTACAATAATATATTCATTTAAAAAAAAAGAAAAAGAAAAGTACAGTATCCTATAAAAGTCCAAATTGAGAAGTGTATAGATTACTCTGTGACGGTCTACATTGTCATATATAAAAAATAAAAAAAAATATTAACCATTGACGAAAGAAATTGAGGGCAGTTGTAGATGAGATGAGAATGAACCACCGCTAATTCACAAGTGTCTCTTCACTTTGACGTAAGACAAAACAGGGTCAATAAGTTGATGAGAATATGATTTTCATCTCTGCAATTGAATTTAATAATAAATGGACGGAAGGGAATTATATAAATTTGAAATAAATTCAGTAATTTATAATGGACTAAAGGTTTTTTTTTTTGCTGAATTAATGGACTAAAGGTTTGAAACTCTTTTTTTTCTTCTCATATAAATATATAGTATATTTTATTGAGGAGAAAAGAAAAGATTGGAAACTTTTTTTGAGAAAGAAACTTGGAATAATAAATTTGAAGAAGGAATTTAAATAACCAATATACGTTGAAGAATGACGATAATTGTTTGGAGAGCGGCTCCCAATGAGTCATGGCTTTTCTTGTGTATTTTAGTTGGACCACTTATATGTATATACATTCAATCTGTGTTGTTTCTCCCAAAAAAAAAAAAAAAAAATTCAATTGTTATTAATTGTTTGGAAATATTCCATCACTCTTTCTTAGTACTTAATTCCTTTTGCAGTCAGTCATATTGTGGTCGATTGAGTGACGAATAGATGGATTTTAATTTTTTTTGTTTTGTTTTGGGGGAGGGATTTTTCGTAATAAATATATATATGACATGATAAAAAGCTACATGGAGATAGACACAAAAAAATTATGGATGTTCTTGTCTTTCGAATTCTTATCATTTTTGTTTTTTTAATAAAGAACTTCACGGCCACACTTACCAAAGTAAAAATCTATACAAAAAAAAAAAAAAAAAAACTTTTTTTTTTTTGAGAAGAAAAAAAAAATCCAGATAAACAAGAGATTCAATAATTAAATAAAGAAAAAGTTATTGATTTATACACAGAAATTCAATTTGATTATGTATGCATTTTCTTTTTTATTGTTTGTGTACAGTTTGATTTTATATTTTGAAAAAATATATAAAAAGTAATGACATCATTTCATGAAGTATAATACACCTTAATTTGTGCATTTATTACACTCATTATTCATTACTAATTAACAAAACAAATATTGAAATGTATAAAATTCTAACGAAGAAAGTACACACTCAAGGGCTAGTAAACTTTGCAATTCTGTATTTAAAGAAATTTAATGTGTTCTTCCCTGCACATTATAAAAGTTTCATCCATCAATGAGGAACTTGTATACTCTTGTACAGTCTCTGTATGCTACATGACCTTCTTTGCTACCTGCTTTATACCACCGACCTATATATGAACAAAAATTCTTATTATGAAGATATATGATTTTTTTTTTTTTTTAGTAAAATAACTCTGGAACATTTGCCCCTTCAACCATGTCCATCAATTTTGATTCAACCAAGATCTTTGTGTCTTCATGCTGTACACCCTTTCATTCACTTCTAAGTTGTTGCACCTGCATCAAAATATAAAGTCAGCTTTAAAACAGAGACTAACAAGCAACAATCATAACTAATTAAAGCAGATGTAAAAAGATTTGATTCTGTTTCCACAGCATTCTTCCCTTTTCTTCTTCTCCCATTTACTTTTCTGATCATTAGTACGATCTGAATAATGAAATGAACAACTATTTACTTGGATATTTTTCCAGCTTTACAATTTGTGTAAGTGGTTGAGACAATGATAGTGATATTTATTGTTGAATGATTATCAGTAGGCCCTCTGTCACATTGTTTTTCTTTAACTTTTCCTTTTCGAAGGGAACAAAACACAAGGTGTTCTAAACCATGCTTCGTAGCTGAGCTATGGGCTTTGAGGGACGGTTTAATTTTGTGTGTTGAAAGGAATTTTACAGCTGTTGTTATTAAAATGGATGCCAAAGCAATTACTGTATCTGAACAGGCGTTGCCTTGAAACTATTGTTAATTGAGAAATGATATATCTACAACATTTTTAGAACATTTTAATTGAGAAATGATATTGTTAATTTCTAGTTTTAATGCATTTCCCTTTTTACCAATCAAAAAAAAAAGTTGCCCACGTGGGCGGAAAAGGAAGGGTATTGAAGTTCACAATTTTGAAAGGAAAGTAAAGATCCTGCACCCCATTTTTCTCAGGAAATTATAAGAATCACATCTATATCACTATGATCAAGCTATTTATTTTCAATGTGGCAGTAGATGTTTCAAAATGATTAAATGAAAGACTGAATGTTAAGCTACATCAAATTCTGAAGCAAAAGCACAAACCAGAAACTAATGTAACACACATAGAACCAAGTACCTTTTTTTTTTTTTTTTTGGTAAACTTCAATGTCATTAAACAGAAACAAAACTATAAGCTTGGCAATCCACCTTAAAAACAGACTCGATATAGAGAGGAAGATTGTCATTATTAAAACAGAAGGACTGACAAGAGCTAAGAGCAAATTTAGCTGCTGCATGAGCTGCTGAATTACTGCCGTTAAAGCAGATTTGGAACTTGATAGAGCGGCGTCCACGTTGACCTTGATCCAGCCCAGAGGTGTAGGAAACCACACAGGTAAGCTTGGTTCAGGGGTAAGAACATTATCCGTAGATATGAACATGATGTATTTAGTGCATCAAAGGAAACTTATAAATCAAACATACCGCCAAATAGCCAATTATGTGAGGTTGCATTGGAGTTGAGAAAAACAGGGTGTACACGCAAATGATTTTTCAAGTCTGCAATCAAAGCATAAAATAAAGTGCTCTCAATAAACAATCAAAACGATAATAATGATGCAAACACACATGTGAACGATTATATTTCTTAACACAAGTCCAGCAGTTTTTTTTTTTTTTTTTTTTTTTTTTTTCTTTTTTTTATCACTTTCACAGCCCACTTCATATGACTAGCAATCAATCTGACAATATCTTTGGTCTCTAGTCTTATGATATCATCAAGTCCATTTAGGAGGTGCCTATTTGATACCCCAAATTGAGTGGATTTGATTGGATTTTTTGAGTAAGGTTTGTGCAAGTGTGTGTTGAGTCCCACATCCGGTGTTTACTAGGTGATTCTTGGGTTTATAGTGATTCTGTGTAATCCAAGATGTCCCTACAACTGAACACAGCTCCTTTTGACCATCATTGATATTTGATTCTCCCTTTTCATAATCACTACATAAATCTATGATGTCTGAATTGTTCATCTTGATCACTGCAGAACAAAATACACAGGTAAACAAATAAAACCAAAGATCAGTAACAAATATTGAATCCAAAACATGCAAGGTGACAAATAAAAACTAGTAATTAATTAAAATATATTGTTTTTATAGAAGTGTATTCATGGAAACATTCTATATTGGCATGGTTGAGAATGAAATCCTAACTCTTATAGACCGATTGCATTTGAGCTCACATTAATAAACCTGCTGAGCATTGATTGTGAAGATTCAATTCAAAGTTTTTTAATAGTGCAAATCAAAAAAAGATGAGGAAATCTATTAAGTTTCATTGCTAAATCCATTTAACAAAAACATTCACAGAAAAATCCAAACAGACAACATTAAGTATCACATCCAAATTAAATTTCTTTAAGCTTTACTCATATGCTTTCTAGAGTTGAAACTTTGAAAAGACACTCAAGCAACCAACAACAAACTTATATTACTGCTGATACTGAAAGTATTTCCTTAAAATAAAATACAGGGCTTCCTTCAAATTTAACAAATGGGCATTTCATTAGGAACTAGTCTAGAACTTTTCTGATTGATACCTTATCAGTTCTTTCACATTGACCCAGCTAACCCAAACCATCAATCAGTAAGACCACCCAATATGGTTATATTAGCAGAAACTTAACCTCCATGACTTTCTTTATACAATGATTTTCCATGAGAGCTAGTAAATGTGAAGCATGCAAACCACACTTTAAGTAACGCATGCCAACCTTAATGACAGCCACTAATTTAACAAACCTCTACAAGATCAAGGCAAACTTGTCACTCAACTGACACTTCTTGATATGTCCATGTTCAAATCCCCACTCCCCCAACAATCTAAAAAAAAAAAAGAAACAACCCCATTGAAAACAGCTCAAATAGACAAACCCCATTAACAATAAACATGGATAACATATAAATCACTAATCATACAAAAACATAGATAAAGAAACAAGAAAAAACAAGAATGTGGAAGAAGATCCACAACCGTTCTGGATGTATGCCAGGAAATTCTGGCTGCCAGTTTTTTTATTTCTTACTGTTTTGACGAACTTGGATCACCCTATTGCACTAATCTATATATATATATATAAAACCGAAGCTTTTGAAGTTCCCACAATTTTCCACGTCAGCACAATATTAAAAAAAAAAAAAAAAACTTTTTAAGACTAAAAAAAAAAACCGGCATTATCAAAAAGGAAAAAAAAAAAACACCCAAAAATTTCAAACCGGCATTATCAAAAAGGAAAAAAAAAACACCCAAAAATTTCAAACTAACATTATCAAAAAGGTAAAAAAAAAAAAAACACCCAAAAATTTCAAACCGGCATTATCAAAAAGGAAAAAAAAAAAACACCCAAAAATAATATATTTGCCTTGAATCCTAACTAAAGCTATAAGATAGTTTAAATATTTTTTGACACAGCTTACGTAAATAAATATAGTATTTAATTTTTGTACAGAGAAATTGGGCATGATTTTTTTTTTTTTTTTTTTTTTTTGAGAAGGAAATTGGGCATGATTTGATTGTAGTAGTATTGTGTTTATTGTTCACTACGTCCTGCTACTGCCTGTTTAATATATTCATTTTATTCTTGATTTTGGTATAAACATATTAATTGAAGAAGATGGTGATTGTACAAAATTTCAAAAACTTATCAACTGAAGAAGATGGTGATTGTACAAAATTTCAAAAACTTGATGTTCAAACCAATGTGTAACTTATACCAACATCTGTACTTAAGGAAAACAAAATGGCATATTCAGGGACTACTACAAACCAACAAAGGAAGAAGATACAAAAAACACTTTAAAGTTGTCTTTCAATCTCTAAGATTTTCTATGCACAATTTGGTTTTAATGAATTTGTGATTTTAATACTAAAGACGTATTGGAACAAAGGAAATTTTTTTGCTTTTATGCACAATTTGGTTTTAAATTGAAACAAAGAGGAATTAAACTCTTATATTTAGTTATTTGAGGTTTTTTTTTTTTTTTTTTTTTTTACTATAGCGTTAATTGTTTGTCTATATACATTTAATTTCTAAATATTGTAGTGTTCAATATTGTTTGAATTGTAACTTATCATGTATAAATAATTTATTTTGAATTTTAAGTAATTAATATTTGCATTGGTATGTTGTTGAGATTCAATAGTTGTGTCTTTAAAATCAAGAGGAACTGAAAAACAATATCTAAACTTCAACGTTTTTTAAATATAATGAATGCATTGAATATTTAATAGAAGGCAGGAAATAAATGAAATTAAAAAATAAGAACGTGCTACTAGAGAATTGATGTTCAATTCCAACAGCTAATGTCAAATCATTTGGAAAAAATTGGTAGCTTTCCCGTGCATCGCACGGGTTAGCGACTAGTTGCAATTAAAGTTATTTTATTCCTCCTCAGCACAAAGCCCAGGAGGTAATTTTCCAACTAGCATGCAGTCGGGAGAGAATATTGTTAGGTAGTATGCATTAGCAACTCAAGCCTAAAAGACTCGAGTTCTATGTACTAGCATAGCTGAGGTGGAGTGTAAAATCCACGTGGAAATTGAGTTTTAGACACTCGAGTTCCGTTTTTTCCTTCTCTGTTTTCCCTTCACCCTGTTCTCTTTGGACCACCATGGCCAACGATTTCTCTAACTCTCAAAACCCCAAACCCACTTCCGAAGACAACAAACCCAAAAAATAACAAAACCAAGCAACAATACCAGACAAAAACATCAAACCCTAGCACGCTTCAATACCGAGATCAACAAACCCAAGCTTAGGGAGCTGCTCCGGTGCCAAGATCATGATTTTTAGGTTTGGGTTTTTGCTTCGATGCCAAGATATTATGAATCTGTGGGTTTGGGTTGTTGCTCTGGTGCCGAGATTTGATGAATCCGTGGGTGAGGTACAAGGAGAAAAGGAAGAACATGGAGAACGAAGGAAGAAATGAGAAAATGAAGAATCGGAACTCGAGTATCTAAAACTCGAGTTGTACGTGGAAAATTGTTTCCCAACTTCAAAACTTGAGGATTTAAGACTCGATTTCCACCCTGAACTTAAGTTTTTAAAACTCGAGATGCTATTTTCCAACTTTGTTTTGCCAACGTGCCCATTAACAAAATTCTTTGAAATTTAAAGTTAAATGGAAAAAAAAAATTCCAAAGCCCAATCCTCTCTCAGTATATGTTTTTGTTGATCAGGTAAGGATGCATTCTGTTGGGACAATACCCAATTGAGTAGTTGATATTACATATAGGGAACAACTTGATCCAAAAGCTTAAGCTTATGGGTTTGAGCCCAATTATGTTTTATTAATCACTCACATTTATCATTAGTATTCAACGTGATCCTTCACTAACACATGTATACCTAACATTTTTTTTTTTTTTTTTTTTACTGATTGAGACTTGAGAAAAAGTAATAAGGGAGTTTCAGTCTAATCCATTATGACATGCACAAACTAGTAGGTATTGTGAGGCAATCCATCCCCTGGTGTTTAACACTTTTAACTCGGTTAAAAAAATGTGGATTTTCAAACAGCTGAATAACTTACGTGATCATGTTGAACATTATATGAAAAGATATCTTTGAATCAATATATGATTGTCCCATAGGATGTATATTTTCATTTATTACTGATATACTTAAATGTATAAGCCTTATTCTTATGATTATTGTTGTCATCACCAGTACCATAATTGCAAATTTAATGGCTGATATAGATATGCATACTTGGAGTAAACCAATGGTCTATTTCATTTGGGGGGCCACTATAAATCTAGTTGGAAATCAAGCCTTAGTCGTGGGTGGTAGCTATAGATGATAATATCTCCTCTTATTGAGCAATGAGGTTGAAATCTCAGAAGTGACTCTTTGTTTATTTGTTCCTACATGCATCAAATACAAAGATAAAAAATTACTACTAATAGATTCTATGAATGACCATAAGCTCGACTCCAAACTTTACATGTTGCAGCTATGTCAACAATCTATGCGCCAAGAACCTCACTTGTATAAAGTTATGGTGTGATATGTTGTCATTATATTTCTTTTAATACTTGTTGCATTACATGTCTCACAGCGAAGATCTTAAGTTTTTATGGTATGTTATGTAGGGTGTTCATTATACAGCACCTAGTGTCAGGTTTTTTAGACACCAGGGATAGTTTAGTTTAACTGCAAGTTCACCTTGGTAATTGAGGGTAGTTGGTTCCACCAATGAATATTTCCAATAAGCAATGAATACACCAATTCATATGCCCAATCGATGATAGTGTATTTCCCAGGTGGCCATGAGAGACTACCACATAATGTACTTACAAGGAAAGAGCGGGAAAAAAAATACTACCACGTGATTTGTTTCCTAAACTTTCTATTTCCCACGCTTATCGTGCAGCGGTTTCTTATAGCCAATTGTGTATTCATTGCATACCTATATAATCTCACCTGTCACTATCAGCATATAATCCGATCATGCGCCAGTTTGTCCAGGGCAATCATTCATGGAATCTTATTCAAACTGACAAGTGAACAAAAACTTGATGAAATTGATCTCTCTTTTCTTTTTTCTTTTTACCTGATAAGTCTGATCTTTCTTTGCTACATACTTTATACCCACCGACCTATATATGAACAAAAATTCTTGTTATGAAGAAATATGAATTTTTTTCTAGTAAAATAACCCTTTAACATTTGCCCCTTCAACCATGTCTATCAATTTTGATTCAACCAAGATCTTTGTGTATTCATGCTGTACACCCTTTAATTCACTTCTAAGTTGTTGCACCTGCATCAAAATATAAAGTCAGCTTTAAAAAAGAGACTAACAGGCAACAATCTTAACTAATTAAAGCAGATGTAAAACAATATTTGATTCTGTTTCCACAGCATTCTTCTCTTTTCTTCTTCTCCCTTATACTTTTCTGGTCATTAGTACGAACTTAATAATGAAATGAACAACTATTTACTTGGATATTTTCCCAGCTTTACAATTTGTGCCATTGGTTGAGACAATGATAGTGACATTTGTTGTTGAATGATTATCAGTAGGCTGAAAGGCCCTCTGTCACATTGTTTTTCTTTATTTTCCTTTTTGAAGGGAACAAAACACAAGGTGTTCTTAACATGAAGTTGGCAAGTTGCCCACGTGGGTGGAAAAGGAAGGGTATTGAAGTTCACAATTTTGAAAGGAAAGTAAAGATCCTGCACCCCATTTTTCTCAGGAAATTATAAGAATCATATCTAGATCAATATGATCAAGTTATTTATTTTCCTTTTTTTTTTTCTTTTTTTTTTTTTTGAACGAACAATAGAGATCAAGCTATTTATTTTCAAGGTGAAGTAAATGTTTCAAAATTATTAAATGAGAGGCTGAATGTAACACACATGGAGCTAAGTACCTTCTGGTAAAGTTCTTCCTCCCTTTTCTCCGATTCAAATAACCTGGAAAAACCAAGACAAGTGACAATTCCAAACGACGATATGTTTTAATGAAATTTCAAGTTCGTCAAACAGAAAAGTTCTCATAAAGCCAGGTATAGCTTATAAGAAATGTCTAGTGTATGTTTTCTATAAAAGTAATTATGTACTGCTAAAAAGTGAATTTCAAGCAATGACTGAATTCCATTAATTCAATATAATCAGATGGGACTAGGAGTACGGTGAGTTTATGTCAGGGAACAAATTTTTCAGCTTGAGTTCAGCCCATCATGTGCACCAGAAGTCATAGATCAAAAAGAGTTTAGGATGGTCAAATTCAACAGCTCCAATTTTTTCCCCAAACAATTGAAAATATCAGCTAACAAAAAACTTGAACCACCAATTTTTTGTTTGGAAAGAAGCTTATGCAATATACATGTTAACAAAGATGTTTACTTGTTAATGTTTTAGACTAGGTGCCAGAACTCAAGACAAAGATAGCCCAAACAGGGACAAGTTCAATCTAGAGATGGCTAAGCAAGCCAAATGCCTGGTTTGCAACTCATGTTGGATATTTGTTTTTGAAGTTTTCGTTCCAGATTTATAATATTTATTATTTGTTAGAAATTCTTTAAGAAGGTTCAGTATCCATTTGGGTTCTCTCAAAGTAATAATGAATAGGTTAGGCAAAAGTTGGGTGGTGTTTTACTTAACCTAAATTCCTATAAATTTTATCTACAACCAGCTCAAAAAATAATCAGGATAAACCATAACTGCTAAGTACTCACCGTAAACGGAGCTTTTCATTTTCTCGAATTAGAGTGGCCATCTCCTGGGTAACTTGCGGTGGGTTCTTAATGCTATTTTCAGGCTACCAACACAACATGGAAAGGAGTGGTGATAAGAATCCCTCATTAGCAGTAAATGCTGACTATTAAAGGAAATTCTATATATGAGAAGTAGAATTCGATGTAAAACAAATTGGGTGTGGGGGAGATCAGACAATTAGATATTCACAAGAGAAGAATTACAATTTCCAATCCAACAAACAGAAACCACATTAGGCAAAAGAAAAAATGCATAAAAATTGAAATTTACTGACCAAACTAGCCATTGTCTAAACTATTTGGGGCCAACTGCATGGTCTTGTTTTCATTGTTGGAAAAAGTGTCAAGTGCACTTAAGCACAAAGAGCAAGCGTACACTTGATATAATATATAATAACATTTGATAGAAATATACATAACATAAAATTCAAGAAGATAATTAGATCAAAATGCCAATATATTTTTCCTATTAGCTAAAATGGATGGTGCAATTGCACAAAGTTTGTAAGTTCAAATTTTACATAAGTTATTTCAATTTCTTAAAATTTTATATAATAAATTTGAAAACAATTATTAAAAGGAATATGATAATAATCTAGTGATAGAAAGTTTAAGCATAACATTTTATATAATTCCCTTGAGCTTCCTAAAAATACATAAATATGATAACTATGATCAAGTGAAGTATATGGTACAATAATAAATACTCAAAAGGCAAAAACCAAAAAGCACAAGAATAGTAAATTATCCATGTTCGTCCCTTTTAATATGTAAACAAAAAATTGTTTGTGTATTACAACACCTAAGAACAGTTTTTGTATAATAAATTAATGTCCATGTCAATCCTTCAAGATGAAGCAATTAATTATAGTGATTCATATATTTTTTTTTTTAGCCAAAAAATAAAAAAAAAAGTGCACCTAGGTGTGCTTTGTGCTTCTTCAAAAAGCACCAGAAAAGTGTGCCTAAGACATGCTTAATTAAAAGAGCTTCCATTTGGCCAAGTGAAGCACATAGACTTTGGCGCTTTGGTCTCTAAGCTTTTAATCTTTAAGCGTGCTTTGATCATTTTGATATAATTGTAGTACATAAAAACTCATATATATAGCTGCCATATACCGACTCAACTGGTCATGTTTCATCTCTTCTTAACCATTTTTTTTTCTAGAATCAATAGTGTGATGGCTAAAGAAGTGCTAAGTTAGCAACATGCAAGCATTTATCCAATGAATTTTCCACATGGGCTGTACATGCAGTCAAAAATGAACGCACCAAAACTGACCAAAATTCCATAGCATGATGCACTAAAAATATGTATTTGCAATTAATGTCAATCATTTTTTGATAACCGCAATTACTATCAATTAAAACATTTAAGCTCATAGCCCTTGTTAATGATTTAGAGTATAGGCATTTTATAAGATGTGAAAGTGTAGGGATATTACAACCTGGATCAAGGGTACACGTTTGATATTTTGAAACTAGATGAATTTCATTAATAGTTAAATTTTTTTAGACAAGGATCTCTCAGCAAACCTGAACTTCCTCATTATGCCAGGTGTCAGTTGCATATGCCTCAGATTGTGTGTGCCTTTTTGCATGTTCTAACTCCACTGGAAGATATCGCCCCTTCCTCTTTATGTTTGAATCTGCTTTCAAGGAAATATGAACTTATCAGATACACAGCAATAAGTGGCATGTCTTTGTACCAAGGAGCTGGTTTCATCAACAGAATCTAAGCATTCCTGTCTGTCAGTCACTGTCATTTAAAACGTATACCTTGTTTGAACTTGGCTTGGCATGACACATCAGATTTTCTCTGTGCTGTGGCTGAGACGTGCACCGTTGTGGCTACAGGATCTTCTGACAATCCGTCTGCAGAAGAAGCTGCTCTTGGCCTATCAGTTAGAGGGAAATCATGATTCACTAACACAGAATGTTCTAGATAACTGACTTGTAGAAAGTGACTCCTGAGAAGGCAATACTGCAGGGTGAATTTTCTTCCGTGGTTGATAACCAATCAGTTCACAGTGCAAATGCCTGCTAAGATATAACAGAAAATTGCCTCTAGTATGTAGAAAGTCAATATATCAAATGCAGGGGTTTAACAACATTTAGCTGGATGCTAACAATCTAGACATAGAGAGAAGACAAATAATGAAGTGGTCTGTCAAGGCTCAGGTTAATTCATAATCTCACTAAGTGATTTTAAAACATCAAGTTTTATACCTCAAACAATATGAACCTGGAATGAATCCCATATTTACAAAGATCCATTCAGATATTCTACATATTCCTAGCCTACCCACCCCCCACCCCACCGCCCCAAAAAGAAAAAAAATCTGTCAACACTTCAAAGATTTTTTAACATTCCCCAACCTCCTTAATGTGTCTGTCAACAAGATTACATTTGACTCTGCAATCTAGGTAATTGGATTTCAAAATATATCCCAACCTGCAGGTAACACTGTCATACTTGTTTAATTGTACTTGATGGGTATTTGATATTTGTTTGATTGTACCATGTCTTGTAGCTTAAACTCAAAAAATTTGAGTTATTCTTCGTATCAAACCAGTTTCATAATATTATCATAAAAATTCCCTCAACACAAAAACCTTGGAACATGTAGCTCACCAGTACTCATGCGCCATTTGCCTTAAACGATCTTCAAGCCTTTGAAAGAGGGAAGTCTTCTCAAAATCTTGCTTATTGTGAGTAGGCTCAATAAAATTAGCTTCCAAAACACCTATCAGTTGCATTACATAAATCATCAAATATTCACCACGACTTAGCTAAATACACCTTGAATACAAAACCTTGAAACAATATAGTTGTAGTCAAAGGTTCTCACCTACAACCCCTCTCCCAACGTATTTTGTACATTTGACTGCAGGCCAAAATGGCTGCTCAAAAACAATTAAAAGTATGAACAAGGGAACTTAAGAATATTGATGCAAGGAGCTTTCTTTTACTATAAGTATGCAGAGCATGCAATCTTTGAAAAACAAGTACATAAATCCCACTCTATGCCTTTTTTCAGTATTTATTAAAAATAAATAAATAAATCCTTCCCACAACATTTCGTGAAGACTTGTTCAAAATATTTATGTAACATATTATAGAATGACAACCACTGGCGTAGCCTTATGCAGAATAGTATGTTTAGCAACACTGTCTAACCAGATCAAATGATTTCCCAACAAAAGCAAGCAGCCATTTTGCCACATGCCAACACGTTTAATAGATCATGATTACATTTCCTGAACTGGTAAGTCATCAAATATCACAAATTATGTACTAGCAACATTATTATCAAGATATCTAAGGGAAGCCAATAATTTAAGGACTTAACAAGCTTGATTAAAGGAGTTTAAGTGTGTAACAATTCAATAGAAGAATCCTTACCAGTATAAGGCGGTTCCGATTGTAGATACTGAAACCATGAATATTTACCCCTGGAGCTTCCTTTGAAAACCCTATAGTAGTAAGAACTTCAACCTGAACAATGGAACCATCACTGATGCGGCAGCTACAAATAGCTAACAATAACCCATGCATGCATTAGTGAAGAAATAGAAGGGGGGGGGGGGGGGGGAATCTACTAGAAAAGCATTACTTATTTTAATTATTATTATTATTTAGAGAAAATCAAAGGTTAGTCAAACGAAAATAATCGGATGGGTGACAAATTTTAGCTTTTACAATTTTATTTTAATTATTATTATTTTATAACAATGCATGTATAGAAATTTAATTCTTAAATTTTGCTAATTATTTTTTATTTGATAATATGTTTTGGGTGGACGAAATTACAATATCTGCAAAGAAAATTACTTTAATAGATTATCAACAACAATTTTTATCCTAATTGGTCCAGTTAATCATTGTTAAGTTTTTTTTTTTTTTTTTTTTGGTTACGTTTTCTAGTGTTTTGGATTGTAGGCAGAAAAAATATGGTTTGAGAAAGTTTGTTTAAAAATAAAAGAATAATTTCTAAATTTCATATTTTTTTTAATGATTTATAAAATGTTATAAATAACTTTTATTAAAAAATGAATATTTTCATTAACTTGCCTTCTGAATTTTTGAGAAAAATTGTATTATTTTCATTTTGATACAACAAAATTTATATTTATGATTTATGATAGTTCCTATATTACATTTATGATTGTTTTATAATAAATAAAAATATGATTACAAAATACATTACTCATTATTAAATTAGTTTAAATTGTAAAAAAAAAAAAAAAAAAAAAAAAATTTAATAAAACCACCATAAAAAAAATTATCACGTGTAACGCGTGGATTCGTGGCTAGTTAACAATTGTTCTACAAGTATTGGTTTTCCTAAACATAACATGGATAGTTTTCTAATAATAAGAAAAGAAAAATGTGCAATCCAAGCCCATTGACACTTTTCCTACCATGAATGAATCCTGTATTTAAACTTATGGCCCTTCATGCTGACATTTTTATTCTAGTTTGTCATTTATTAACATTCGATATCCATCAACTGTATATTTGCTTAAAACAAAACCAAACGAGCAGCTACTGTAAAACTGATATTGACAAAGCATCCGAATCGTAGGATGCAATTAGTGGCAGGTGGCAGGGACTTTAAATAGACAACACAAACCTCCTTACTTCCACAAAGTTGTGGCCTGTATATGATGAATTCAGGAAATTTTAGATCACTGAGAATACTGTGGTGCTCAACAACTTGTCCACGCAATATTATTCTAAAGCATGATGGTAGTCTCATATACAAGATGGACAAGTAAGCCTGTGGAGCATGAACAAGAACATGTTTTAGCGAGAAAAAATTATTTAGCAAATCAACCTCAATGGAAATCATATACTTACACGGAGCGAATAGCGGTATAGGTTAGCTATATGCTGGTCACAAATTGGTTTGCCATGGTCACCTGCCTGAAATAGTTTTGGGTCACCATTGATACGAATATCCTGCAACAACCAACTTATAAATAGCAAAACTATCAACTACGTTCAACAGTTTAAAAGGAAATAAGAGCAAGTGATGAAGCACACCTCAGTATCGGAATCAAAATCCAGTTCCAAATAACCCTCCTCATTTAACCAAAGATTGTACACAACAATTTTTGTTCCATGATGCCCTATATCATCAAACTGACCATTGGATTAATAAGATGATATACATATTAATGGAAGTATAGATCACACATGGGTGAAGATATGGATGTACATAATGTTTATAAAGGCATGGAGAGAGAATTCAAAGACATCATTACGTCAATAACTTTAAGACAAGTACCCACAAATCAAGCCAATGACATCAAAAGTTGAATTAGTTCCACTGAACATATTATGATTAGCAATGAAAGGTTCAAAATCCAATAGTGAATAAATTCCATGTATATTTTTACAAAGGACAACCACAGAACCAATATTGTATATAAGTAAATGAGCATATACATTATTGTTATCATTTTGTGTAGAATCAAATAACCAATAGTTGATAAATCATTGTAAGGCAGCTACATAATTAGGAATCAGCAGCAACTGTAGGTGATGAATCAAGTATTTTAGAAGAGGGAGAGAGAAAGAGAGACTTGGAGCACAATTGCATGCTGCAATAATGGCTGCAGGAATAGTGATTAGCCATTAGGTAACGTGAGAATGATTTTATTCCTTCTAATTAGTCAAGATGATTTTAATGAACTCTCCATATCACACTACTAACTTCATGTTCTCACGTCTTGTGTCAAATGTGATGGACGGATTCGAATTATTCAATTTAACAAAGCAGTCCAGATGGCACCATCAGTGCAATCTTGTCAATGTCAAATATGCAAAACCCCTTTTTGAAGAAACTAAATTTTGGAAGAATGTTTTTTGACACTTGAAACAATCTCACCAAGTTACAACACCAACTTGTGCTTGCAAATGTCGTGTCAGTGAATCCATGCATCACTTTTGACTCAAAAGTTATGCATGGATTCACTGACCAAAGAACCTCCAAATGCTCCTTTTAGGGCAATCTCGTTGGTGTCAATTATGCAGAATGTTACCAGGCAAGTACATATTAATGCTATGTTTTTGACAAAGCTAAATTTTTGGCAGAATGTTTCTTTTCTGTTGTTTACCTTTTTTTTTTTGGGGGGGGGGGGGGGGGGGGGGGGAGTGGTTGCTATTTTGCACTGCAGCTGATGTTGTCATGGTTGTTATCATTATCTTTATTGTTACCTTCTCTTTTTCTTATTCTTTCTCTCTTTTGGAGATTAAGGGACTAAAAAGAATGGCAAAACATGCTATGCTTTTGAGGAAAATAAAATTTTGGCAGATCATCTATTTTTGGGAAGAGGGGGTGGTGCTATTTTTGCACAACATTCTTCTTGTTATTGTTGTTGTTATTTTAGTTTTGGCTAAGCAAGGGGCAAAAAATAATTAGAAAACATGATATGTTAGGAAGAAACAGCATGCAAGTTATAATTTGGAATATTGTTATATGAAGCATTCTATTCTGAAATGTCTGCAGGCTTACTTGCTTCAGCAGCTCCTCTTCGGTTGAATAAGGAGACCACTGCAACTGCATGGACAGATTAGAAGAAAAATATTCTTTACCACGAGAAATTACAGGCCCAAATGTTCCAGATGATGAGTTGAACTCATAAGTCACCTGTAATAAATGAAAAACCTATTAGTGAGTTTAGAGGTACAACATTATTGGTAAGACTAAATAAAATTATGCATATGACAAAGGGCACATTAGACAGCCCTAAACCTGGAAAAATAGAACCAAAGAAGTTACAAATAACTTCACAAGATTTTGAGTCAATAAATGATCCTAAAGTGGAGCCAACTTCATGATCCAACTAAAAAAAGATGCTGATAGGACATTGCAGTCTTTTTTTTTCTTTTTTTTTTTGTCATGAAATTTAATTTTTTTTTTTTTTTTATAATTCAATTGTTACAACAAGTGGGGTAGAGAGGATTTGAAACTTGGATCTACTTATAAAGAAGACAAGGCAATGTCAGTGAACTACAATGCTCTTGACTTCTTTGGTCATGGAATAGTATGACTATTCCATGAGTTTGTTAACAAAGTAGTAGCCTAAGCCAAATCCCAATTCCTCTCTGCTTGCTATGTTTTAAGAAAAGCAATTTAAGACTCCAAAAAAAAAACACACACACTCTTTGCATGCTGTTGTTTAAAGAAAAGCAATTTAAAACTTCAAAAAAAAAAGAAAAAAAGTATCAATTATATGCTTGGGTCCTTCTATAGTGATCTCCAAGGGGCGCTTCCCAATAATATAATTCAGGGGACGCTAGAGTCAGCCATATTTTTAATTATCACGGAGGACAGACAAAATAACATCTTTACCCGGTCATATTTTTAATGATACATTATGGATTGAAAATTACAGTCAGAGTAAACTTGCAATAGATGTAATTGAACAGCTGCTGTAAGGCCAAGCTCACCATTGGTACTACTATTCTGTCATAGCCCATTTGTGTCAAAAATGTATAAGAAAGTAGTCCAACACTTTGAGTTGATGACCTGAACATGGTCATACCACCAATGTGAGCACAACCAAGAAACAGTCAACTGTGCATATATCAAATATCCAAATATGAAAATGAGTGTAATCTTTATTTAATATGAAAGAGGCTGGACCTCACTTTCAAAATGCTAATATCTCCAATTTTCAGGATTTGGAATAGAAATAACTCAATAAAGAGAATTGAAAATGAAAAATGAATATAAGAACACAGAAGAATATAAAGTTACCATGGAACCTGTTGACGGCCTACTGGTAAAATCTTTAGGGGATTGTACCAGACAAGAAATTATAATCCTACCTTTATCAGGGCTTGGGGACTATCAAATAAGGGATGAATACCCATCCCAGTCTATAGCTCATTGTTACCTTTGTACTAATGAAAAGATGATAGATTAAATAACTTCAGATATGCCTGTGTCATTCTTAGGGTTGTATTTGAGTGAACATAGTAACTAACCAACTGGGAAAGTGAATTATATTCGTAATGTTCATAGAGAGTCATACCCCATTTTTAATTGTCGACTGAAGATAATAACATCAGCTCCAAGTCTCATAGAACTTGTCTTGAAGCCATTTCCATCTGAAAGGATGCAAGTGAACCAATAAATAAAGAAATAAGGGAAAACATGTGAAAATTAGAACGGAGAAATCCAACGCATACATTGTCCAATGGTAGATTTCGATTTCTTATCTGAAAATCCAAAGCTCATGCAATGACTCATAGTTTCTGGGTCTATTCCACCACCGTCATCTTTTCATTGTTAATCATCAAGTTTGAGAAGCGAAAAAATTAGATGGCAATCTTGTTAGTGTATGACAAGAAAATAACTAGTAGATTCAAATTTCATTTAATCAAATGAGATGAGTTTGTACATGTACCTTGGATTAGCAAGGCCGGACTGGAATCCCGTGGATTTGAGATTTTGTTTATAAGGACAAAAGTAGCACCATTTGGTATCTAGCTCATACAAACAAAAACAATACAAATAGTGTATGAAACCCTTAATCAGAACCTAACTTTGACTAGAAACCATCATAAAAACACATATGCGAGAGAGAGGGAGAGGGAGGTGACAAGGAAACAGGTCATCTGTGGTATTTTAATTCTCAATATTCCTTTTCTTTCTTCTTTTCCTTTAACTGGAATCTGGATAAGGTAACCTCACTGATAACATATGAATATTTCAAGACAAACTATAGTCGTTCAAATGATAACATAAAGGAACCTACCTCATCAAATGCATTATCAATTAGCTCCGCAATGGCTATACCAAAAAAACAGAGATCACAAAAGTAGATTAAACAGATTTAAAAGATTGAGGAAAAATAATGGGGTTGCTATAGTTGTAGATATGAACACAATGTAGTGCATCAAACGAAACTTATAAATCAAACATACCACCAAATAGCCACTTATGTGAGGTTGCATTGGAGTGGAGAAAAAGAGGGTGTACATGCAAATGATTCTTCAAGTCTGCAACCAAAGCATTACATAAAGTGCTCTCAGTAAACAATCAAAACAATAATAATAGTGCAAACACGCATGTGAACGATTATATTTCTTAACACAAGTCCAGCAGTTTTTTTTTTTTTTTTTTTTTTTCCTCTTTCACAGCCCACTTCATATGACTAGCAATCAATCTGACAATATTTTTGCTTTGGTCTCTAGTCTTATGATATCATCAAAGTCCATTTAGTAGGTGCCTATATGATACCCCAAATTGTGCAGACTTGATTGGATTATTTGAGCAAGTGTTGTGTGGGCATAGGTAATTCTTGGGTTTAACAGTGATTATGAGAAACCATAATTGCAACTTGACTAGTCGTTTTTGGGTTTAAGCACAGATGTGGCTAGACCTTTTCCTTAGGTGATTACAGTCTCAGCACCTATGTATGTTTAGTTTATTCATACATCAATATTTCTACATATAAATCTATTTAAACAATGGATAGAATTCATGAAATACATGAATCAAATACCAACGTAGAAAATAAAAGAGCAAAAAGTTGAGTAAGCAATGATAAAATAATGTTACAGCTTATTTACTTTGATTTGAGACTATCAAACCCTTCTCCTTCACTCTTTCATATTTCCCAGCTTTCCAGAATTGCCGGCAAATCGGCGCAGATGAAAGACTTGTCTGATTGACAGCAGAACTAACCATGATATTATTACCATTATTGATGCCAAAAGCATTTAAGCTTCTGTTCTCTTCAGATTCTTTTCGTTTAGAACCTCTTTTGTTCAGATGCTGAATCTCTTTTATTCTAAAATTCTGTGTAATCCAAGATGTCCCTACAACTGAACCCAGCTCCTTTTGACCATCATTGATATTTGATTCTCCCTTTTCATAATCACTACATAAATCTATGATGTCTGAATTGTTCATCTTGGTCACTGCAGAACAAGATACACAGGTAAACAAATAAAACCAAAGATCAGTAACAAATATTGAATCCAAAACATGCAAGGAGACAAAAATAAAAACTAGTAATCAATTAAAATATATTGCTTTTATATAAGTGTATTCATGGAAACACTCTATATTGGCATGGTTATGATTGAAATCCTAACTCTAGTAGACCGATTGCATTTGAGCTCACATTAATAAACCTGCTGAGTTTTGATTGTCAAGAATCAATTCAAAGTTTTTTGATAGTGCAAACCAAAATAAGCTGAGGAAATCTATTAAGTTTCATTGCTAAATCCATTTAACAAAAACATTCACAGAAAAATCCAAATAGACAGCATTAAGTATCACATCCAAAACTGAATTTCTTTAAGCTTTACTCATATGCTTTCTAGAGTTGAAACTTTGAAAAGACACTCAAGCCACCAACAACAAAGTTATATTACTGCTGATACTAAAAGTATTTCCTTAAAATAAAATACAGGGCTTCCTTCAAATTTAATAAATGGGCATTTCATTATTAACTAGTCTAGAACTTTTCTGATTGATACCATATCAATTCTTTCACACTGACCCAGCTAACCCAAATCATAAATTAATAAGACCATCCAACATGGTTATATTAGCAGACAACTCAACCTCCATGACTTTATTTATACAATGATTTTCCATGAGAGCAAGTCAATGTGAATCCAGCAAACCACACTTCAAGTAACGCATGCCAACCTTAATGATAGCCACTAATTTAACAAATCTCTATAATACCAACACCAATTGAAACCCACTGAAACCATTGATTTAACAAATCTCCACAAGACCAAGGCAACCTTGTCACTCAACTGACACTTCTTGATGTGCCCATGTCCAAATCCCCACTACCCCAACAATCCAACAAAAAAAAAAAAACCCATTGAAACCAGCTCAAATAGACAAACCCCATTAACAATCATGCATGAAACAAAGTGGTCAAAAATCAATGAAATTTTCAGAACATATAAATCACTAATCATACAAAAACATGGAATAAAGTACTGGGTCACAAAGAAACTAGAAAAAACATACAAGCTCTTGTGCCCATCAACCACCCTTGACCCCCAAAAGACTCCCAACCTCACAAGTCACACCAAGCTACTACTATAGGGGAAAAGCAAAAGCTGTGTGTAAAGTGTAGTGGACAAAAATGGGTAATAGGAAGAACTGACACAACATTTTTTTTTTTTTTTACAGTGGCTGTTCGTTCTGTTTTTTTACTGTGGTAAATGTTTGTGTGCAAATGGCAACACTATTTTTGTCCTTTGTTGGATGACTCCTCATACTCGCTAGTGATTGCTTGTTGCAAAAGCTAACTGAAAAATAATTGTTTGGGATCTAAGTTTCCGGATGGATTTTAATACTATTACACAAGTTAATTAATTGATGATTTGATGTCAACTGTATATCCCATGTTACTTTCTTCAGATCTCAACGGTATCTGCTAAATTACGGCGCTTTTTCATTCTTATCTTTTACCTTAGTTTTTTACAATTTCAAATAATTTTTTTACTCCACGTGAAAAAAAATAAATAAATAATCATAATATTTTTATAACAAATTTTAAATGACACAATATTTTCATAATATTTATATATTTTCACAACAAATTGTAAGTGACAGGTTTATTTTAGCTGTTATTAGTGGAAAAAATAATAATTTCAATGATACTGTTAAAATTAAAATCAATAACAACTTACTATCTAATATTTATTGTGAAATATAGAACTCCTCAAAATATATATAGTAAATTTATTTAACAGATTTTATCATATTTTGTTAAGTTTAGACGATATGGTTGATGGAATAAAAAAATTTATGACAGTGGTCCGCCTCGGCCGTTGGCATTGCTATTTCTTTTTTTTTTTTCTTTTTTTTTTTTGAAGAGTTGGCATTGCTATTTCTAATCACTTATTTACTACTTCAATCAATTATGAAAAGATGGTTAGCTATATGGTATTGCTATCATTACTCATCTAATAAATATAACCACTTCCAATAGTCAAATATAAATGTTGAAAATTTCTAGGAAAAATGCCAGAACCATAATATTTAATTCACACAACTTTTGCTATAATTTGGTGAGTTGTGAATGGTGGATTAAAAATGATGGATCTATATGGGGTTTTTATTGGGAGGTCACTGTTCAAATTCTATACCCACAACCAATGTGGTTGAAAAAAAAGTTGTAAATTTATGTGAAAGTGACAAATAACTAATTATAATCTACCATATAGGATAATTATGAAAATGTGTGTAAACTTAGTCGTGATTCTAGAATAACTCAAAAAGGTTGGGAGGGTATAACTAGTTGAGTAATGTGACAATATTTTTCACAATAATTAAGTTGACAAATTTATATTGGCTTCTTCTACCAATAATTATGAAATTTATTTTGACTATATAGTTAATGGTGAGAATTAGCGATGGAGAGTGGAAGGTTTTGGAATCATGTTAAGAAAAAAGTAGCACAACTTTTTTCACGACTTGTTGAGATAGCACATTTCCATAACTTGATAAAATGACACATTATAAATGGTAGAAAATAAAAGTGATGTTAGTAATGGGTCCATGTGAAAGTGACTATTCACCACTCAGAACTTCAAAAAAGCAAATTGTAATAAATAAATAAATAAAACAAATTTAATAATGGAGTTTGGATTGAGATCTAGTGTGCACAGTGTACAATATCTTCCAAGAGTTGAGATTAAAATTTGGAAAGTTAGCTTTTATTCACATTCCTTTAATAATTTTGTCTAAATAAAAAGATGAAAAAGTTATTAAAAAAAATGTGAGGGGGAATGAAGGAGTTGCATTTGTGCAATACCTTTGTTGAGGTCTAAAAAAATCATAGTAAAATAAGCCCAAGAAAGAATAAGCTAAGCCCAAAAAAGAATGAGTTAAGCCCAGAAGGAAAAAAAAAAAAAAAAAAGCCAAGTCCAAAGGAATTATACGAAAGGTCCAGAGGATCCCGAAGCCCAGAAAAGAAAAACATCCAAAAAAGATCACGGCAAAATATAAGAAGCAAGGATCCTCAGGCACCATCAATAGACGCGGATCCTTTCAGGCACAAAGAAGAAGGAAGATCGGGACAGCTCGATAGAAAGAAGACAGAGAAAGAAAAAAGAAAGAGAAAAACAAGAAAAACAAAAAACGCGAGCGACTTCTCACGGCACAGACAGAAGAGTCCTCGGGGAACCAAGACAGGGAAGAAGGATGACAACAAACGATCTTTAAAAAAGGCAGGATGGGATTCTGCCCAAATAGGAAAGAAAAAGAAAAGCTGAAGGCACCAGAAGTGGGGATGCCGAGAAGGGCATACCTCAGCACTCCCAAAGAAGATAGCCAACAAGAAGCTTTCAAAAGAATCAGAACTAAGAAAAGGAAAGAATAAGAAGAAGCGGAAAAGGGACTTACCAAGACAACAGGGACAAGACGTGCTCTGTTCGCAGGAAAGCAAAACAGGAGAACCAATGGTTCCCCGGGACGCCCAGAAAACTCCATTATAAAAGGAGGGGATGGGTTGTGAAGAAAACAGCGAAAAAAAAAAGAAAGAAACGTAAGAAAAGAAGAGATTCTCTAGGAAAAACTATCAGAAAATCTGTGCAGAAAGAAAATTACTAAGGGAAAAACGAATACTGCTTCCCGATATCCTGTAAAAGCAACTATGGTACATACTCGGATTCAACGAGAATCAAACTTCGCAAGTTTTGAAGGCTGAAATAGCCATTCAAGGCTGCAATGTTTGAGCTCGATTGGACCTTGTATCACGTCCTAGTGAGCTTTCTGTAATCAAACAGATAATGCCTTAATGAAATACTGTTTCATAACTCCCAGGATCCCCACAGTACTTTTTTTATCATCTTGCTAATCCTGCTTTTTCTTTTCTTTCTGAGCTTACGTTGTTAATTTTTGGCACTCCTCGATATCCTTGTTTGTCATTTTTTTGTATGTTGTCAGGAGTATTCTCTGCATTCACTTGATTCTTAAACAGCCATTTAGCTGCGGTGAGTCAAGACCCAGTCCACCAAATCCTCTCTTTTTCATTCAGGCTCGGGATCCTTGGGCCTGAGTATCCCGAAAAAAGACACTCTCACATTTTGGCAACTCCGCTGGGGACTGGGCAAAGAAGAAGGAAGAAACAATCCCTTCACAGAGAATGCCTCCAAGACAAAGAAATAGCAAAGGAACTAATGTGCCACCTACGGCCTCTGAGCCTGTAGGAGAAAACGAGGAAGTCTCCAGGCAAGGAGGTGGGATACCCTTGGTGGAACAGGAGGTTGTGTCGGAACAAAGACACGCAAGACAGGAACCAGACCTAATGGCCAGGATGACAGCAATGTTAAAGGATCTGGAGCAAGAAGTTCGTCTTCTCAAAGAAGGCAGGACACAGGAAGTCAGAGACAACATTCCCCCTACTGGCCACCAAGATGGGACCCAGCCAGAAGGAGGGTCAGCAGTGGGAGGAAGAACCAACCCTCAGTATTTGACACTGGCAGACGTCAATGCCCTCCTGGAGTAAGAAAGGGAAAAACTCTCAGGGATCCCCAAGTAATTCTCTCGGGATCCCCCGTTCCCTTCAGAATTTCTTGGCAAACCATATCCTAAGGGATACGAACCCCCAAAGTTCCATCCTTTCGATGGAAGGAATGGAAGTGCCGTGGAACATGTGAGCAGGTTTGTCCACACTATGGGCCCCTATGCAGGAGACAAAGAATTATGTCTAAGGGAATTTGCCAAATCTTTGGTGGATAGGGCATACACCTGGTACACCACGCTGAGACCCGGGTCCATCAAGACCTGGGATGAGATGATGGAAAAATTCTGCGCCAAATATTACCCTGGTGAAGACAAAATCACTTTCCAGAACCTGCAGATGGTGAGGCAGAGACCTGGAGAAGATCCTGTTCAGTTTATTAAAAGATTCGAAGATGTGTCTCTAGACTGCTATGGAGACCATGAAGAAAAGGAGCTCGTAGAGACCTGTATAGCCAACATGCTTTTTGATTACAGGCTCAACCTTGAAAATTTATGTATCACACAGTTTGCTGACCTGCTACAGAGAACCAGAAGGACAGCGCAAACCATAAGAACAAAAAGGCTGCTCGCGTCCCAAGCTATGACAGCATCAACAAGAGAGAAAAGGAAGAGACCAGATGGGAAGGTGTTTGAGGAACCACCAGTGATCCCATGCATAGCTGAGGAGTTAAGCCATGTCCTAGACAAATGGATTGGAGATGGGGTTGTCAGGCCATTCACTGTGTCCAGGCCACCAACCGAGGAAGAAAGGAAGAATCCTTTATTTTGCAGAATTCATAATTATGTGAAGCACTCCACTAAGGACTGTTGGACCCTTCACAGGCTCTTCCACAAAAAGTTGAGGGAAGGAACCTTGGAACTCACTCAGAAGGAGCCAGAAGTGCAGAGGAACCCCTTGCCTAACCACAAAGGGAAAGGGGTGGTAGCAGTAGTAATACACGGGAACCCAGCAGAAGCAGCAGAATCCGAAGGATCCTTCCACCCGAGCACAGTCAGAACCCTCCAGAAGAATCCTAAGTTCAAGTCATTATTCAATCAATTAGGATTCGGACCAGAAGTAAGGAGGGTGGCCACAGAGTCTCTCATGAGCATAGCAGCAGATTCAGGGATGGAATGCTTTACAGCTGAGTCACATGCTAGTTGAGCTTTCCTGGAAACAACCAATGCAATAACCTTCACTGATGAAGACATGGAAATTGAGCACCCAGACCACCGTAGACCCCTTTATCTCATGGCCACCATAAACGGTGTTCAAGTCAGAAGAGCACTGGTGGATATGGGGGCATCACTCAACCTCATTGCCTTAAGTACCCTAGAAGCTGTTGGGTTAGTCGACAAAAGGATCCTAGGGACCCCCATGGAGATAACAGGATTTGGGGGATCGGTGGAATCAACAGAAGGATACGTGCAGCTAGCCTTAAGGGTAGGGCCAATAGTAGCTTTGACAAGGTTTCATGTGATTAATGCAGAAGTTTCTTATCACGTGTTGCTGGGACGCCCGTGGCTTCATAAACATCGCCTTATTCCATCCACGTTCCATCAATGCATTAAAGGGAGACTGAATGGGAGGCCCATAAGGATCCCTGCTAATCATAATCCTTTCAACCAGGGAGAAGTGAACTTTGCAGAAACGATGTTTTATGATGAGTTGGAGCCAGATGATGAGAACCCCATCCCGGGGACCCCGGGGGCACCTATCCTAGAAGAAGAAGAAGGAGGAAGGGGCACCCGTGACCTGAGAAATCTCTTAGAAAGAAAAAGACAAAAGAGGGAGCCCAGCTCTTCAGGATCCCGAGAATGTGTGGTGGTGCGGGAACCTGGGGGAAGGTTAATTTATCGTTTGTGAAGGTGCGCGGGACCCGAATGCATTGTGCAGGAAGGTCCCGGACCACCAAGCTGCATGATGGCCCAAGCAGAAATCCCAGAAGAACCAGTTAAGGAGGCCCAGATTCAGCCTGAGGAAGAACTAAAGGAAGTAGACCTGGGAACAGAACCAGGATCCCGAAGACCTGTTTTCATTAGCAGTCGATTGGTGGCTCAAGAAAGAGAACAACTGGTAACCTTACTTCAAAAATACAGAGATGTGTTTGCATGGACCTATGATGAGATGCCTGGTCTAGACCCAGAGTTGGTAGTCCATTCTCTTAATGTGGAACCAGGGGTGAGGCCAGTAGTCCAACCAGCCAGGGTCTTTCACACTGAGGTAGAAGCTCAAATAGTCCAAGAGGTCAAGAAATTACTAACGGCTGGTTTTATCAAACCCATCCAACACCCAAAATGGCTTTCCAACATTGTACCTGTGAAGAAGAAAAATGGTCAAATCCGCTGCTGTGTAGACTTTCGCAACTTGAACAAGGCATGTCCTAAAGATGAGTTCCCCTTGCCCAACATCGATCTCCTTGTAGATTCAGCTGCAGGAAACTCAATGTTCTCGTTTATGGATGGGTACAGTGGATACAATCAAATTCGCATGGCAGCCAAAGATGCAGAGAAGACGGCATTCAGAACTCCGATTGGGAACTTTTACTACACTGTAATGCCCTTTGGCCTCAAAAATGCGGGGGCTACGTATCAACGGACCATGACAACCATTTTCCATGACATGATGCATGAGGAGATGGAAGATTATGTAGACGATATTGTGGTCAAGTCAAAAACCAGAACAGGACATTTCCAAGTACTTGAGCAAGTCTTTGAAAGATGCAGGAAATACAAGTTACGAATGAACCCCATGAAGTGCGCCTTTGGAGTGTCTGCTGGAAAGTTCCTTGGGTTCCTGGTACATCACAAAGGCATAAGCGTGGACCCAGCCAAGGCCACAGCTATTGCCACGATGAGAAGACTAACTACTGTTAGGGAACTCAAAAGCTTCCTGGGAAGGGTCTCCTATATCAGGAGGTTTGTGCCTGGTTTAGCCTCAGCTACAGCAGGCCTATCCAAACTATTGAAAAAGGGAAATGAATTTACCTGGGGAACAGAGCAGCAGGAAGCTTTTCAAAGAATTCAGGGCATTATGAACCATCTGCCCACCCTCCAGGCACCAGTACGTGGGCGACCTCTGTTGCTATACTTAGCATCAAACTCTCAGGCAATAGGAGCTTTGCTGGCACAAGAAGATGACCAAGGAAATGAGTAACTCATATATTATGTAAGCAGAACACTCAAGGATACCGAAACCAGGTACCCCAGAATAGAGAAAGCCTGCCTAGTAATCGTTTATGCATCCCAAAGGTTGAAGAGGTACTTCTCAGCTCACCAAATCCTCTTGGTAACCAAGTCCCACCCCATAAAAGCACTCCTGCACCAGCCCCTTCTCACGGGAAGAATAGCACAATGGCTAGTGTTGCTCTCACAATATGATATAGGTATAAGAACCCCCAAGGCAGTCAAGAGCCAGGCCATAGCAAATTTGCTAGCTCAATTCCCAGGAAAGGAAGAAGGCCCACTGAGCGAAGAAATTCCTGGTGAGGTAGCAGTGATGGAGATCCCAGGGAAGAAATGGACCATGAGGTTTGACGGGTCAGCTACAGCAACTTCAAATGGGGTAGGAATTGTACTGAGCTGCGAAAATGGGGATATCATGCCCTTGTCTTTCAAACTTGGTTTCTCATGCTCTAATAATGCAGCTGAGTATGAGGCATACTTAACTGGGTTGGCTATAGCACTCAGCATAGGAGTGAAACATATGAGAGTGCTGGGAGATTCTAATCTGGTAGTCTCCCAAGTGAAAGGTGACTTTGCACTACGGGAGCAAAGTTTAGCAGCCTACAGGACTTGGGCACAGAGGCTGGAAATGGAATTTCAAACCTTCAGCATAGAATACACTCAAAGAAGTGAAAACAGGTTTGCAGATGCTCTCGCCACCCTGGGATCCCAAATACCATTTAATGGGAGGGATACGCTGATAAAAATAGGAAGACAGGAACATTCTATTGTAAGGATCCTCCAAGGAATGTACCCCGGGGAATCCAAACAGTGGGACTGGAGGGACGAAGTCAAAGAAAGGATGAAAGAGGCGAGCCCTAGAGGGAACATCAAAGAACTAATGGATTACACTCAGATAGAAGGAGAATTGTATAGAAGACTGCCAGGAGGAATACTGTCCAGATGTATCACCGAGAAGGAAGGAAAGTTGAAACTAGAAGAATTACACGCCCAAGCATGTGGAGTTGCAGAAAAAGTCAGCCTATACAGAAGGATGCAACGCATGGGGTATTACTGGCCAGATATGGACAAGGAAGCAGCAATCATACAGGGGAAATGCAAGGAATGTCGTTTGGCAATCGATAAAGAAGAAAGCTACGCGTTGTTTATTGCAGAAGATTGGCGGGTTCCTTTCATAGGATACCTGGCTCAAGGGATCCTGCCAACTGACAAGGAACTGGCCCACAAGCTCAAAAAACTAGCGTGCAGGTATTTCTTGCAGAACGACATTTTGTTCAAAAAGGGATACCATGGGGATCCCCTCAGGTGCCTGGGACCAAAGGAAGCTAGAGAAGTAGTCAGAGAGGTGCACTCTGGAGATTGTGGAAGTCACCCAGGGAAGAGAAGGCTGTATAAGCAGTTACTGTTATTGGGGTATTACTGGCCAACGATGAAAAGAGACTCTGAGGAGCTGGTCAAAACATGTCATGCTTGCCAAGTCCTAGGAGATGCAATTCACACTCACCCAAATGTCCTACAGGATATGACGACGCCATGGCCTTTTCATACTTGGGGGCTCGATCTCATAGGGCACATAAATCCTCCATCCAATGGTATATATGGATCCTGGCAGCCACGGAGTACTTTACAAAACGGGTAGAGGCCATTCCTTTGAAAAAAGCTACTGGAGCAGCTGTAGCAAATTTCATTCGAGACCACATCATTACAAGATTCGAGATCCCCAGAAGATTGATCAGCGACAATGGAACCCCATTCATAAACAAAGATGTGAAAGGATTAACTGAAGCATACCACATCAAGCATGGAAGATCTACCCCATACTACCCACAAGGAAACGGCCAAGCTGAAGCTACTAATAGGGTAATATTAAAAATCCTTAGGAAAATGAAGCATGAGTATGGAGGAAAATGGAGTGACCATCTGGCAGATGTGCTTTGGGCGTGTAGGAGCTCTGTAAAGACAGCCACAAGATTCTCCCCATTCTCCCTGGTTTATGGAACAGAGGCCATCAGCCTTGTGGAGTTAATCATTCCTACACCAGGGGTAGTTCTTGAGGAAAATCAAGGAGAAAGTGAAGATGCAAGCAATGAAAAGAGATTAGTAGATCTGGAAGGAGTAGAAGAAGAAAGGGAACTGGCCAAGAAAAGGAGCCAAAGATACCAGCAAAGAATGACCAGAGCATATGCACAAGCAGTACGCCCAAGAGTGTTCACCAAAGGGCAATTAGTGCTAAGAATGGCGGAGCACGTGAGGAGGAACCTGCCAGGGCCTTCCAAGTTCACCCCAAAATGGGAAGGACCCTACATCATCAATGCAGCTCATGAAAGTGGATATTATTACCTTGCCAAAGAAGATGGAACAGTCCTGACAGAACCCATAAACGGGAAATGGCTGAAGCAATATTATGCATAAGGACAAGGGGATCCCCAGTACCTCAGGGTCCTTTCACCAGCTTCACTATCTGCTAAGTTCCTTTTTATTTTTGGTCTTTTTATTTTTCAGCCTTTATCAAGAATTCTGGTCTAAGATAATTTTGTTCAGGAACATGTGATAGATTGACACTTTGTGGTCAATGCTGCACCAAAAGACTTTTTCTTTGTTCCTAAAAAAAAAAAAGATGATCATGCTTTAATGGAATTCCTGTTTCTTCAACATTTAAGTTTTTCTTTACTGCAAAGACCAAATGTGGATAAATTTAAGGAAGGATACCTGAGTCAAAAAAAAAGGGGAGAATATGTAATACCCTTTTACATATGGCCCAGGATCCACCTCACAAATAATTTCAGATATCCCACAAACAGTCCCAAGTGCATAGGTCTAGGATCACAGAATAAAAGAAAATATCTAGGATACCTAGCCTAGCACTTGGCAAAGGGGGAACCTGTCAAAGTTCATGAACTGGGACCGTATCTCAAAAAAAAAAAAACATACATAGAGAAGGATACTAGTGTACCCAGTTCAGTACTTGCACAATAAATCACCAGGTACCTGGACCAGAACTTATAGTGAAGCCTGTGGGAACCATGGTCCAGGACTCAGAAAAGAAAAGGGTCACGAGAAAGTAAAGACAATATATATATCCAAGGAAAAAGGCAGATTCACATACTAAGAAATAAGAAGCAGTTTTGAGAAAGCAAAGAGCAGAGCAATGTTCAAAAAAAAAAACTTATACAACCCCAAATTGTTCATGTAAATGAAAAAAAAAAAAAAAAAAGCTAAGGAATGAGGCCGGCCAACAAAGAAGCATCTGGAGAAATAGCAGGAACAGCCAAAGTAGAAAGGATCCTCTGCCGCTTGACTTTCAAATCTTGTAAAACTTTGTGAGCATGAGCCAAAGCTTCCTCAGCAACAGCTATCTCAGTGTCTATACTCTTGAATGATTGCCTTTGAAATAGCATATGAGCCAGCAGACGCAAGTGATCCAGCAGAAAAGACAAATTAAACTTGGCCTCCAGAAGGTCCTGCACCACCCCTCTCCACTCCAGAAGCTTTTCTTCAGACAACGAATCTACAGAGGAATTCCTTAGGGAAATCAACACAGCACACAGCAACTCCATTAAAATATTGCCTAGAAAAACGCCTCCCCTGAAGCCGCTGGTAAAATCCCCGTGACTCTTGAGCAGGTTCTCTAGCAACGGCAAGCCTTCCATAGGAACAGAAAAGCGCAGGAAGCTGCCATAAGAAGACCCAAAAACATGAAAGTGGCTGGCAGGAAGACTGTTGAATTCCAAAAGATCAAAGCGAGCCAGGAAAGAGGAAAGCTTTGAGTCAAGATCTGAGTCAGCCATCTTCGAGGCATCCCCCATCGCCGTGTCACCACTTGCAGAGACCGGAGGACTTGCAGCCTTTTGCTCTGGATGAAGGTCAGCAACTTCAACAGGTCTCGCAATTCCTTCAGGGATAACAGGCTCAGAACCTGCAAAGCCTGTATCAGTATTCAAAAAAAAAGGAAGAAAGAAGAAAAAGAAAAGGAAGAACAGATTTAGAAGAACAAACCGGTTCCAGTTTCTTGAGGCAGAACCTCTTCTTCCTGATCTCCTGACTTCCCCGAAGATTCTGGGAAGGAACATAAAGCAAGTTGAAGAAAAGGTGAAGGACCAATGGCAAAGTGGCTAAAGGAAGGGATAGATGCAGGGGGCTTCGCCATAAAAAAGGGGGGGGGGGGAAAGAAAAAAGAAACACGATGGGAGCAGCTTGCACTCACCTTCTGAGCTCTCTGATTCTAAAGAAGAGGCAATACTGGGAACAGATTTCTCATTGGTTTAACCTAAAGAAAAAAAAAAGGGGAATTCTAGAAAAACTGGAAAAGAAAGTAAAAAATATAAGGCTATTTCAAGGAAGCAAGGTTTACCTGTTTGTTTGGATAGAGGAGTGTCTCCCAAAGCACCTTTATCTGACAAGGATTGAGGAAACACAGTCCTGATAGGACTAGGAGTGCGTTCAAGATGGGGACTTTGAGATGATGGGATCCTAGAAGTTTTGGGATCCTGAGAATCCTGGGAACCTTGCATCGGTTGCCCGGTTTCCTCAGCGGGATCATCAGTAGGGGGCTCCTCCCCCATAACAGGAAAAACGACAGAAAGAGCTGTGACAGTTTCCTCCCCCAGAGCCTTGCCAGTCACAGGAGGGGATACCTCCACCTAAAGGAAGAAGAAGCAGAGAATGCAATACTAAGTAAAAAAAAAAAAAAAACACAACAGTAGGGAATGCTAACAACACAATGTCAGAGCAAAAGGGAAAGAATAGGAGAAGGGGGAATACACGTACCACGTCGTCTCCAGAAGATTGGCTCTTACCCTTCTTGTAATCAGACTTGCGCTTGGACTGCAAAGGAAATCACCACTCATCAGCAAAATAGAAAGTGAGTGCAACAACAAAAAAAAAAAAGAGAGAAGAAGGAAAGAAGTCTTGCCCTTCTCTCTCTCTCTACAGATTCTCTGGAAGTCTTTTGCTTACTACGAGTACGCCCAGAGGGTCCTAAAGGAGGCTGGGATACCAAACCAGAGGATCCTAAAGAACCATGGACTGAAGCAGTCACAGGAACCTGGGGAAAAGAAGACTCTACCTTGGTCTTCTTCCGGGTCCTTGAAACTAAAGGTTCCCTGACATCCTTGCCTTCCTGTGATGCCAAGTGTGCTTGAGATTTCCCCGTTTTCCTTCTTTTCGCCTCAGAGCCTATCTCCACACCCCCTGTACTTTCACCAACATCAGCAGCTTTCATTTTCTTCAACTTGACATCTTTACCTTTAGCAATAGCAGCACTAATTGTCTCTGTTGCACCCTTTTTGATGGGCACCCCAGAGGAAGCACCAATGATGAGACTATCACCCAGCCAGGCCTCAGGAAAATCCTGTCCATAAGCTACCCAGCCTCCCCTGGAGGCATGCCACTCTGCAAACCCAGTTTTACTGCTTGCAGCAGCAGAAACAATCCCAGTAGTAGGAAGGGATAAACGTCTATTGGCTGTCGGAGCACAGACAATGCTAGAATTCGGGGCTTCCCGAACTGTACCAGTGCCAACATAGTCAACAAAAGATTTTTGTACTCTTCTCCAATAACTGGTATAGCCACTGGAAGCAAAGACTCCTCTCTGGGAGTTAGGCACTACAAACTGGGGGCTCCTCCGCGACCAATAAGAAAAGGCCTGCAGCCTCAAGAAAGGATCCAAGGAAGGAAGGGATGGCACCACATCCTTAAAAACTGGCGGAATGTCCTGATCAAAACCAAACTGTCGGAGCACCCGGTGTGCTGAATAATGAGTATATTTTGGGCCACTTGAAGAAGGCACAGGAAGCCAGGAGGGGCTAATGCAGGCAAGATAAGCCAGACTGCCCTCATCACCACGGCGCAAGTCAAAGGTATTACCTGTTGAAGATAAAAAAGAAGACAACACAGAATCACACGCAAAACCAGGACCAAACTCACGAGGGGATCTCCAATACAAGCTCCCTGCTTGGTCAAACAACTCCACAAGATTGAGGCCATCACCTTTCAAGCTAATCCAACGAAAAATAATGGGAAAGGCATCAGTAGAATTGCCACAAAGACCCTTCACTATGTCGGGGGATCCTTGGAACTTGTCCTTCACAAACTTCAAATTTCTACACTTAGCCAAAGTAGCTGCAGAACGGTCCCACATGAAAATCTGAAGAATGGCACAGTGAAGAGAAGAAGTGATCACATAGCAAGAGTCACCCTCAGCCTCATCTCCATGAAGCTGGTCCAGTTGAGAATAAACATGACCCAAAAACAAAGGGGCCAAAGGATATTGGGTACCTCGAGCCAACTTGATTGCCAACGGAAAAAACGAAGACTTAACTCCGTACCCAGGGAATTCACTAAACAAAAATTTACTAAGCCAAAAGGCCAGGAAACCGGCCCACCTCACTTCTTTATCCTTTTCACGAGAGAGGGTCATCACCCATCTCCCCATCCTAGCCGGCTTACCACCAGGAGAGGCGGAGCGACCACCAAAATGACCAAATAATTTCTCTTCTACCACGAGATCCTCACCAGAAAGATCAATATCAAAAGGATTTTCTTCACCAAACACCGGGAGGAGGAAGTTATTAACCACATCCTCCAAGGTGATTGTCAATTCACCAGTAGAAAAGAAAAAAGTATGAAGGGAAGGACACCAACGACGTACCAGATGCCTGAGCCCTTTGGCGTCTCTGAAACCCTCAAGGTTTCTGGAAATAGCCACTGCCTTTAGGATGCCAGCACGCTCCAAACGACCCACAAACTCAGCATCAGACAGTTCCTTGTCTACCCATATAGGCCAACCCTGAATCTTTCCCGGAACAAAATCAAAGAAAATAGGAACCGCCTCTCGAATTCCTTGTCTGATCTGGAGATCGAAAATCTCTCTAGGGTCAGGAACCTGGGCGGAACCAGCGAAACCCGCTTGGCCAGAAAATAGCCAAACGTGAGGGGATGGAGGAGCCTCACCATGAGATATATGAGGAAAAAATAAACTGAGAGAATACCAAGGATCTCGTAAAGGGAAGGCCGGACGTTCAGCAACCTCGCGAGAATCGCTCGGAGTAGAACCAGAAGAACCTTCCCCCTCAGAAGGACTGGGAATACGCTCTCTCCTCTTTCGAGAAGAAGAAGAAGCCATGGAAACAGCACACACTATGAGAAGAAAAGAGATTGAAAGTGCGAAAAAGGGGAGACCAGAGTAACAGAGAAGAAGAAAAACTCAAGGAATGAAAAAAGTTCAGAGAAGCAAAATGATAAGATGAAACGGCTACAATAAAGGCGCAAGTAGCAGTTGGGAAAAACAGTTTATGAAAAGACGCGCCAGTTGCAAAAATTTAATTTTGAAGAGGAGATTAATCAGCAGTTATTAATGAGAAGCAATGGCAAACGAGATAAGTGGGTAGGAGAGTTTTACCTCAAATACTCAACTGCCACGTCCCGTGTAAAGAGGAAGCTGCGAAAAGTAATAATTATAAGAGAACACAACACGCAAAAAAGGAGGCGACCAAAAGCAGCAGAAGTAAGCTGGGATCCCACGAAAATCTTAGGAAACCTAAATCACTCACGCGTGGGCTTCAGGCAACCCACGAGCTCGGGGGGCTAAATGTTGAGGTCTAAAAAAATCATAGTAAAATAAGCCCAAGAAAGAATAAGCTAAGCCCAAAAAAGAATGAGTTAAGCCCAGAAGGAAAAAAAAAAAAATAAGAAAAGCCAAGTCCAAAGGAATTATACGAAAGGTCCAGAGGATCCCGAAGCCCAGAAAAGAAAAACATCCAAAAAAGATCACGGCAAAATATAAGAAGCAAGGATCCTCAGGCACCATCAATAGACGCGGATCCTTTCAGGCACAAAGAAGAAGGAAGATCGGGACAGCTCGATAGAAAGAAGACAGAGAAAGAAAAAAGAAAGAGAAAAACAAAAAACGCGAGCGACTTCTCACGGCACAGACAGAAGAGTCCTCGGGGAACCAAGACAGGGAAGAAGGATGACAACAAACGATCTTTAAAAAAGGCAGGATGGGATTCCGCCCAAATAGGAAAGAAAAAGAAAAGCTGAAGGCACCAGAAGTGGGGATGCCGAGAAGGGCATACCTCAGCACTCCCAAAGAAGATAGCCAACAAGAAGCTTTCAAAAGAATCAGAACCAAGAAAAGGAAAGAATAAGAAGAAGCGGAAAAGGGACTTACCAAGACAACAGGGACAAGACGTGCTCTGTTCGCAGGAAAGCAAAACAGGGGAACCAATGGTTCCCCGGGACGCCTAGAAAACTCCATTATAAAAGGAGGGGATGGGTTGTGAAGAAAGCAGCGAAAAAAAAAGAAAGAAACGTAAGAAAAGAAGAGATTCTCTAGGAAAAACTATCAGAAAATCTGTGCAGAAAGAAAATTACTAAGGGAAAAACGAATACTGCTTCCCGATATCCTGTAAAAGCAACTATGGTACATACTCGGATTCAACGAGAATCAAACTTCGCAAGTTTTGAAGGCTGAAATAGCCATTCAAGGCTGCAATTTTTGAGCTCGATTGGACCTTGTATCACGTCCTAGTGAGCTTTCTGTAATCAAACAGATAATGCCTTAATGAAATACTGTTTCATAACTCCCAGGATCCCCACAGTACTTTTTTTATCATCTTGCTAATCCTGCTTTTTCTTTTCTTTCTGAGCTTACGTTGTTAATTTTTGGCACTCCTCGATATCCTTATTTGTCATTTTTTTGTATGTTGTCAGGAGTATTCTCTGCATTCACTTGATTCTTAAACAGCCATTTAGCTGCGGTGAGTCAAGGCCCAGTCCACCAAATCCTCTCTTTTTCATTCAGGCTCGGGATCCTTGGGCCTGAGTATCCCGAAAAAAGACACTCTCACAACCTTGAACAAGATCTCAATCCAAAAGAAACCAAAGAGAGGTCTTAGCCTCTCTATCCAAGAATATCAAATCACCCTCTTGCACAGATGATGTCGAAGCTTTAGTAGCTGCCAAAGCTATCCTCTTTGCTCATGATTGTGGTTTTTCTTCTATTATTCTCGAGGGAGATTCGAAAGTTGTTATCAAAGCTCTACAATGCAACGAGGACTCCTTTGTTTCTTTTGGTCACTTACTCTCTTCTTTAAAGAATACTATAGATGCCTTTAACTTTTTTTTTTCTCATACTCGTAGAACAGGTAATTCTATAGTTCACTTCCTAGCTAAATATGCAAGACATGTTAGTGATATTTTTATGTGGATGGAGGGTGTTCCACCACATCTTTTTAATGTTCTTCTTGCCAATTATGGCTAATTTTTTCAATGAAATTTTGAGGTATTTCTTTTCAAAAAAAAAAAAAAGATCTTAATCCGAAAGATACTATTCGTTATTCGTTATATATATATATATATATATAGAGAGAGAGAGAGAGAGAGAGAGAGAGAGAGAGAGAGAGAGAGAGAGAGAGAGAGAGAGAGAGAGAGAGAGAGAGAGAGAGAGAGATGATCGTAAAATTGATAGATGAATAATATCGAGATGATAAAGGGGAAGAAACAATTTTTCTTCTTCTTCTTGTGTAATGGGTAAAAATTATAGAAAAAAAATGAAAAATAAATATGACTTTACTTTGTTTGTTTCTGAGAAATATTGAATTATATATATAAAAAAAGAAAAAAGATAGTGTATATAAATTAATTAGTATGTCATTATTACATAACTATTACATAACTAAAAATCATATGAGCAATAAAACGATTAAAAAAAAACACTAAAAGAATTACCTTGTAGGAAATGACTACTCCTTTTGAGAGAAAAAAGAATGAGATTTTTTTTTTTTTTTTTTTTAAGATTAAACAAAGGAAGAGAGACATTTATTTTATGTTTGATTTTTGTAACTGACTTGATGTTTAGAAGGAATAAGGAGAGATGGAAATGCCTAATTTTAAGGGATATGGTAACTATCTAAAATTTAGGAGTGTTTAAATTAGTATTTTTACATATCTAACCTTATTATTTAAACTTTTTAAACATATAACTTTGAGGGTATTTTGGTACACAAAATGATGAAACCCAAATGAAGAATCCTGTTATTAGTAGTACTAGACTAATCATATGTGCTTTGTGCTGCAGTAAGACTCTTTTTTATTTTGGATTTAGTGAAATAATGTTTAAAAGTGAGATAAAGATGGTGTTATAATTTTTAGGATCTTGATAAAAGTTTGAAAACCTAAAACTAAGGAACTTGTTTAAAAATAATAAATTACTCTTTTAACCATTGTGTGGGTTCTTTAAAAAAAAAAAAAAAAAAACAGCACACAGGCCCAAGTTAAAGAACAAAGATCCTAGGTCTGATACTTTATGCTTTAAGGGACTGGGTTTGGTTTACCGCAACTAAATTGAGCTGATTTCGAACTAAGTGGTGCATAAAGCACGGATCCTACAATACATACATACTAACATACAACAAGCATATACGTATTGAATAGCAAGGAACAGTAAAGAATGATATATGAGCAAGAAAAAGTAAAATGAAACGTTAGGGATCCTCAGTATAATATGGAATGTCTCATTATTTTCTTATGTTTTGTGATACATCATGCTCACTAGGACGTGTTACAAGATTCAAATAAGTTCAAAAATCACAGACTTAGATTGTTCTTTAGGCCTCTAAGACTTGCGAAATTTAAATTCCTTTAGATCTAAGTGTGTTTTCTAGTGGTTATTTGAGGATCCTAGACGCTATTTACCCTCCATTTTCTCCCTTTTTTGAATTCTGACAGAGTTTTCTCAAGTATTTTTTACTTCAATTGACTGTGGCTGAATGTCCTTCACTATTGGCTGCTTACCCTTTTATAGTGTCATCCTAGGGTTTCTGGGGTACCATTGATTCCCTTCATTTGCTTCCCTGAGTACCAAAACCAATGTTATGTCTGCAACATTGGTGGCTGATCCCTTCCTCATTCTTCATTATTTTATTCTTTTGAATTCCTTCTTCAAAAATCCTATAGTTGACTTTCCTGTTCTAGGGGGTCCTAAAAGGCTGACCTTTGTTTTTTTCTTCTCCAAGGCTTCTAGATTCCACTTTTTCAAACCCACCTTTTGGCTGCTTTTTTTTTTGTCATTTTTCCCCAGTGAGTTGATTCCTTTTTGTCAAGCTGAAAGATCCCTAACCACCTTCCTTCATGGTCCTTCGTCTTGAGTTCCCTGAGGTACCAGACCCTTTCTCAAGAGTTGTTGATTCCCAAGCTTTTTGATTCCTTTTATGCATCATTGGGTGGCTGATAGGGACATATCTGTTCTAGTTCCTTGTGTTTCTTGGTATATCCCCTTGAACTGTTTTGATCCCAACTTGGGTTTGCTGCATGTCCCGAGGATCCCAAGCTCCTGGGAATTCCCAAGTATCCTGATTCAGTTCTTTTCCTGGGCTCTCCAACAATTTTTCTAACTTTTAAGGGTTGGGCCAGGCTTTTTCTTTCCTTTGTTTCATGAGGTCCGAAACTTGCCCATTCATGGATTTGGGTCCCTCCTTATGGACCCTTAATTGGTTTGAACCTCTCTTCCTTTTTTTTTTTTCTTTATTGGAAGCCCAAATGCTTTATTTTCTTGGACTTCGATCCTTTGTGTTGTTTTGGACCTTGGTTCAACATTGTGATTTTTTGGACCTCAACAACCATTTTGTGTTTTTAAATTTAAAATTATTCAACTAAAAGTTATGGGTATTTTAAAGAGTTTAAGAATTTGTATGAGGATATTTTAGTACGCAAAATGATAAAACCCAAATAGGGAATCTTTTTTTTTTTAATACAAGAAATCTTGTTATCAATAGTATAGATAGACTAGACTCATCACATGCGCTTTACATGTGCAATAGGACTTTTTTTTTTTTTTTTTTTGGGTTTAGTGAAATAATGTTTAAAAGTGAAATGAGGAACTTTTTTATTTTTTTATTTTGGGTTTAGTGAAATAATATTTAAAAGTGAGATAAAGATAATGTCCTAATTTTTAGGATATTTCTGTACGTAAGAGTTGATAAAAGTTTGAAAGCCTAAAACTTATAATTTAAAAAAAAAAATAGTAAATTACTTTTTAAATCGGTTTGTGTTTTTAAATTTAAAATTATTTAAATAAAAAATATGCTTATTTTTTAGAGTTTAAGATTTTGTACGAGGATATTTTAGTATGCAAAAAGATGAAACCCAAACAAAGAATCCTGTTATTAATAGTATAGTTAAGTAATCTTCTAATTTTATATAAGAGAATATATAAATATATATATATATATATATATATATATATATAATTAGCTAAATTATCTCACATGATTTTGTATAAAAGTGAATGTATCCCATTTAAATTATTTTTATATTTATTCTATTTTCTCCCCCAATATATATATATATATATATATATTTAATAGAAAGGCAGAAACTTCATTAATTAGAAAAAGAGAATACATCAAGATGAAGAGCTTGTTCTAAGAAATAAGGACTTTCTTCCATCCAAACTGAAAAAACCAACAATGCCAATTGCATGTTTAGCTAAAAGGGGTGTAAGGTTGTCTATTTTATATAAGAAGAAATCTTAAATTTGTCTTCTTTTCCTAGCAGGCGGGTTTTCTCCTCTTATTTCTCTACATATTTGAGAAAACAAGTTTTGTGTGCTTGCGGAAAGAAGGCTTATTCATCCTTCTTTCTTTTCCTTATGTTTTCTTCTATAATTTATACCAAACAGGTGAGATAACACCTCTCCATCTTCTTTTCATTTTTCCGTCCTTTCCTCTTTCATTGCAACCAAACAGACCCTTTCTCCTATAAAAAATAAAATTAAATAAACCATTTCTATTAAACTCTTCGGGAGTATAGTAAAAATGAATGTGAAAATTATGATGGAACTACATTCCCTCCTAAACATTCATCACAAGAAGAGGAGAGGAGAACACTTATTCTTGAAATGAAGTTAGAAATTCCAAATTTATCTTTGATAGGGAGAAAAAAAAAGTTAATGATATATTAGTAAAAATAATTATATATCTCTTTCATTTTCATTCCATCTTTTATGAACCCGCACTAAATAAAATACATCATATACAATCATTCATTTATAAATTATAATTTACTAATCTCATATTATTTCATTCTTTCATAAACTCCCAAATAGATATAAGACATTTGAGTGAACAAAACTCCCACTATTGTGAAGTTAGGGAGAAATAATTAGTAGCTAGCCTTACATCTAATCTTTTTTTTTTCTTTTTTTTTTTAATATCTTTAAGAGGTTGGTTCCCGAATGCATTTCCATCTTTTATAAACTCTTAAATACACTAGAAAAAAATACATCATATTTCATCCATTCATTTATAATCTACCAATTCCATTCCATTTAATTATTTTAGAAACTCCCAAATAAAGGACATCCTCAATGCAAAAAACTCATACTTCTGTGAGATTTGGAAGAAGTGATTGGCATGCAACCTTACTGCTAAAGAAATGAGATAAGGGCACCAATAAGATAGAAAAAAATGAATCGTAAATAGAAATAGAGTTATGGTTCGAATTTGATAAATAATATGGATGATATTGTCTATAATTATAGTCAAATGAAAGACTTTCTCAAGACTTTTATTGATCCACCTGAGATTTTGAAAATGAGTTGATTGAACTTGAAAATTAACTCATTGAAATTAAATAAACAAACAATTGAATTGGATTCAATTGGATGGTACCGATGAAATCTAGTGCAGTGTTAAACCCCATTTATTATGGAATTATTATTGAAAATATTTGCAACAAAGTTATAAATACATTGTGGTTTTATCTATGGGGGTGAAAATATAAACTTAAAAATGTTGGCCATTCAAAAATCAGAACTATATAATATTCAAAAAAATAATAAAATTAAATACCATAAAAAAAGCTACCATATATTTAGCGTTAAAAAAATTAAAAAAATAATAATAATTTTCTAATAAATTTCAATTCAATTATATATGATCTATCAATAAATATATATATATATATATATATATATATATATTATCAAGATATTGGTAAATTTTGCTACATGGTTGAATTTAATTAGGGGAACTTATGGTCTAATACCTAATTATGAATTGTATCACATGTGGGTCCCAAATAGTATACAATACTTTATTTGTTTGTTATCATTTATTTTATTTTATTTTTTTGGTAGCAAACCGCTGCTATTTATTTGCTAGTTGATACACACACATATTTCATTGATCCAAGCCGAGAACCTAAAAACGACCGTTTCCTAGTCCAAACGGCAACAATGTTACCAAAAATAAATCTAGTTTCTCTTCTCTTCTCTCTTGTATGCTGTCTAAACCCAACCGTTAGCTTCTTTACACGCAACAGTTATGATTGTTTTATTTAAACACTCTGTAAGTTTCATGCATTTATACATGGAGCTATAGGATGTTTCTATAAATTGGGATATTAAATGTTGTATAGAACACCCTCAGGCCTCGTCTGTATTCACCTCTCTCACCTCTAAAGAGGAGGGAGAGAGTGTGTGTTCAGTGAAACAAAGTTCATATTATATCCGGTCTATTTGGTTTTGGCTCTCTCTATTTATATATATTTTTAACTTATATTGGGACTGACACTAAAGCTATAACAACATGTCTATGAAGAGTAGAGGAATGGGAATAGGAGTGTATGCTAAGTCTATTAACTTGGTCCTTTTGGTGTGCTTAGGCTGCTTCTGTGCTGGATTGGTTTTCATTAACAGGTATGTATGTTTTCTCAATTGGGTTTCTGTTACTTTTTCTTAATTTTCAGTTTTTAGTCCCTAAAGTGGTTGGTTTAATTGAATTATGCGTTTTTGCCTGGTGAGTATCAATAAACTTATAGAATTAGCCATTAGGTGAGACTCTGAAATAAATATGAAGAGGTTGTTAATAGTTAAGCCTTTCCTAACAGTTTAAGCTTTTGGGACTAGTGGAAATTTACCATGGTATGTCTTGTGTTCGAAACTTGTCTCCACTCTATTTTCCATTTTAAAAGTTGGAAGTCCAACGTATTAAGCCCTGCTTATCAAGGGGAGTCAGGACACATGTGAGGGCATGTTTGATGATTAAATGGTTAAATTCATAGTTTCATTACAATTTGAGCTTTTGGACTAGTGGTAATTTATCAGATAGTTTGTGTTTAGCCGGTTATTAATGGCTGTTCTTGTGAATTGAATGATTGTTGCATTTCATCGAGAAGGGTTTGAATTGAACTAATGTTATCTAGTTCAAAAGGGTATGTGCGCTTTCTGATGTGGTTTTTGAATTTGTGTTTTTTGGACTCACATTAGGGACAATTCTCTCCTTTAGTCCCTTTGCACTAGTTTTGTTTGTATCTATCATTCATTGTCATTTTATTAACAAAGTGCTACGTGACTTTCACTTTTCATTTTTGCTCTTTTAATGTTTCATGTAATTACTTCAAAAGAGGTTTAGATTTATGCAATAGGTAAAGATGTTCTTTTTCTTGTTCTGGTGTTTTTTTGTCAAACTCCATTAAAATATTATATACTTTTTAAATTGTGACTTAACCCTTCCTTCTACAATGAGCTTATAAGAGTCTTGCCTTGGATGAGATTTAGCTAAATTGTCCAAAGTTGATCTTCCTTATCAGTCTTCTTTCATTTTATTTGGCTGAGTGAAGCTACTGTAAATAAAAAAGATTTTTTTATTTATTTTTAAAATTACCTGTTTTATATGGTTTTAATTACTGTGACTTGTGGAACTCAACCCAACTAGGCCAGATATTCGGAGGGGGTGAACTGGAGGTACTTGACATTTTACGTCTATATGATGAACACTTGATATTCAAAATTATATTTTCCCCCTTAATTCTCACTGAAAGATTATCAAATACTGCTTCTTAAGCTTATTATTTTACATTTCTATATCATTACTTTAGGCCACATTGATTTTATGCTGTAAAACCAGGTTTCCTTATCAATCAGTAATGAGCTTATTATTTACGTTACATGTCAAGGCAGCTGCTTGTTAGCATATACATGTCATATTAATCAAAAAATTATGTATCAGGATGTGGACGGTGCCTGAAGCTAATGATATTGCAATAACTGCTAAACTCGAAGATGCCCGTATAAACTTAAAATCTGAGAATTATCCAAAACTTGTAAGTAAATGTACCAAACTACTAATAATGAGCCATATCGTTCTCCACTTCTTTGGCTATTGATATTTATTATTGTTTCACATGAGAAGGTAGTTTTCTTCAAATATACAGCTCTGACTCAGAAATTGTCAATATCCTGAAAGAAAGTATAGGCTTTTATTCAAGTCCTCCTAGGAAAATAATTTCTTTTGGAATCCAGATTTGACAACTAATTTTAATTTTTAATTTTTTTAGTTTTGGGAGAAGGGGGTTGGGTATGGATTAGTGAAAAGGGCCTCTGGTACCTGAGTTTTCAGAAGTCCTACTTCAGTAATAATGTGCATACAAATTATGGTTCCAGATATGATTGACCAAAATATTGCAAGTCTCACTCTTGCTGCTTCTCAAAATCATTCTAGTTGCTTCTTGCAATCATTATTCCTTCCAATCTTAGCATTAAGTGTGCTTTGTTATCTTTAGCTTTAATTTTGCTTCTTAATGTAAATCACTTGCTTTGTTACATGTTTGTAATGAAATTTTCTCTAACTTTCTTGGTTTTAGCAGAAGGTTGTACAGCATAAAGGAAATAACAGTGTGGGGTAAGTTTCAAGGACCCAGCTTGATATTTATACTCTATTCTGATGCCTGTTTAGACTGGATTTCACTTATATTCCTCACGAGTGACCTAAATGCAAACCTTATCATTGTATATGACATGCAGGGTCTTGGATAAGACAATAACAAATTTGGAGACGGAATTAACAGCTTCTAGGGCAGCACATGAATCTATAATGCATGACTTTCCGACGTCGCGAAACATGAAGAATGTTGAAACAAATGTGAAAAGAAAATACTTTATGGTTGTAGGAATCAATACAGCTTTTAGTAGCCGCAAGCGAAGGGAGTCTGTTCGTGCTACTTGGATGCCACAAGGTGCATTAACTTGACTCCATATTTCTCTTTTACCTTCTCTCCCTCTCTCTTTTTCTCTCTCTCTCAATTTAAGAATCTTTTATGAATTGTTTCAGTTATTTGTCATATCTCATCTGTGATGGTTCTCATGGATTAAACATTATTAGGTGAGAAGAGAATGAAATTGGAGGAAGAGAAGGGTATAGTGATTCGCTTTGTTATAGGTCGCAGGTGATTTTCGTATGTCTTCACAGCTACTATCAATTATTACCACACTTACTGCTTGTATATATTCTTTTAGCACATGTGCTATATATTCTGTTTCATTAATAAGAAATGGAGTTTGTGGCCTTAGCAAATAAATTGTCTGCATGAACTTATGATCTTTTCAATAGCACAATTTTCTTTTAAGGTGGTGCTCTGAATAAATTAGCATAAATTATTTGGTTGCTTATTAATTGGCCTTTTGTCATTAGTTCGACATCTGGTGGTATACTTGACAAAGAAATTGACTCAGAAGAGATGTTGCATGGAGACTTCTTGCGCCTAGTGAGCTTTTCGTCTTACCCCTTTTAAGCTGTTATCTCAATCTGCCTGTGAAACTCCCAGTTACCTTTAAAATTTTTGTTAGTGTGAAGATAGACTGAAAAGAAATATTAATAGGATCTAATTTGTTTGGTCATATTGTGAAAGCAGGACCATGTTGAGGCCTACCTGGAATTATCAGGCAAGACTAAGACTTATTTTTCAACTGCTGTTGCGTTGTGGGATGCAGAATTTTACATTAAAGTTGATGATGATATTCATGTAAATTTAGGTAATGTTAGTTCCATTTTTTCCCTTCATTTCTTCCTTCTTCTTGCATTTTCTTTTGCAATATATCTTAAATTTATTTTAGTATTTGAGTTTTAGGATCTAGTTCCCCCACCCTCTTTTTATGAGTATTCTGATTCTACTAAAGTGATACAGCTATGGTTCTTGGGTGTGTATGTGTGTGCTCTATATGTGACTGATTCTGGCATTAGTAATAGAATACATATGACACTGTATTTCGCGTATGTGATTGTTTCATTATAACAGCACAAGCCTAGCTTTATCATAAAGCAATAAGAATCCATGTGATGTTACCAAACTGGATCAGACGTGATGCTATGATACAATAGTTGAACAGGACTTTTCAAAAGAAAAAAGTCCAACAAACATATCATACCTAAATAATATGTTTATATGGCTATGTGCATTGGAGAATATTTCCGTGGTCCACTGGATGGTTGTAGGTTGTAACATTGTTGTTTTGGCTCTCTATGTGATAAGTATTACTTGCAAAAAGATATTATAAGAAAGCAAGCATTTTCTGTTGAAAATTGAGTGATTGATAGTAGTGGAATTCCAAGCATCTATGATCTATATATTGCATTTAAGAATTGGCATTTTATCCCATTGGTTAAGAAGTTCATTAATGAAGTTACATTATAGATTGGTATGGTTGGCTGGTTCAATGAATTGTTCATTTTGATGAGCACAACTTCAATATTAACCATACGGCATGCCTGATGTGTCACGTAACAGAATTGTTTTCTTAAATTACTTACTCCTTTCAAATTTGTTACACCATGTTAGAAACATTTCAAATTACCACCATATTGGAAACTTGATTGTGATTGTTATAAGTTTTTGAGTGAATTAGTTCAAAAGTTTCTCTTAGAGGCTTCTATTGAACCATAGGATTGGCTCTATCTTGGGGTATACTTGTGAGAATAGGAATATATTTTAGGTAACATGACTCTTGTTATTACATTTGATCCTTTGTCTCATTTGAGTTTATTTACCTTTAAACTTACTGCAGCTATGCTAGGAACAACTCTAGCTAGACACCGTATGAAACCTCGGGTTTACATTGGCTGCATGAAGTCTGGTCTTGTCCATGCTCGAAAGTAAGCCAATTTATCCTTTTTTTTCCCCCTGAATTAGCAGAATATATAGATATTTGTAAAAATCTGGTTTTCTTTGCATCCTTTCTTTGGAACAGGGGAATGAAATACCGTGAACCAGAGTATTGGAAATTTGGTGAGATGGGAAACAAGTATTTTCTACATGCTACAGGACAATTATATGCCATCTCAAAAGACTTGGCTATGTATATATCGACAAACCAGTAAGTTTGCAGTGTCTTTACCTTTTGGTTTAAAAGAAAGCTCAAACTTGTGATTGAATGGGCTATAGATGTATTAAGATATCACAGTTTTAATGGAACCAAGAGGTTCTGGTTCCATTGCCATGCACACTTCCAAGTTTATGGACTTTGTATTCCTCCTTCATCTTCATTTGTTAAATGTCTATTGCTATATATCAGAAAATTTTAAGCTGGCCTGTAGAATGGCCTTAAATCATTGGATGGTAATTTTGTTTGAAATGATCTCAGGCCTATACTGCACAAATATGCCAATGAGGATGTTTCGTTGGGAACTTGGTTAATTGGTTTAGATGTGGAGCATGTGGATGATAGGAGTCTCTGTTGTGGTACCCCACCTGGTAATTTAAACTTTTATTTTGTTGTTTTAATTACTTTTGGTTTTTCTTTTTATGGTTTTACCACCACTTTTTTGTTTTTTGAATATCATGTCTTGAATTAAAAGCAACTTAGTCAATGTTAAGCCACAAATGAAAGTTTTGATGTCTAAATATGTTATATAGTATGTGAAGTTACAATTCATCTTTTAGGGAACGGGAATATATCAGTGTTTCTGCCTTTAAACCTGGATCAACAAGTTATTGAAGCTCTAAGACCGATAGCTGTTTATTGTTTAGAAATAAATACATAAAACACTTGATGGGGAATACACTTTGTTGCATGTAGTATAAAAATATTTAAACAAACTATTTAAAATTTCTGTATTTGTCATCTAGTCCCAGTAAAACCTTAATGTAAGACCTTTATTTTGTTAAGAATTAAGATGTTTAAAATAAATAAATAAAACTGGATTTTCCCTTAGGTAATATTACTCTATATTTGTTCAATATATTCATTTATTTAGTTGCATTACCACATACCCCTTTAAGTTAATGAATTGAGAAATAAATTATTCAATCCTCCTCTTACAGTTTTAGTTTCATTCAACAAGTTAAATTTATTAAATCTAATCAGTCTCTAAGTTTGTCTGCCCATAACAAGAAGTGAGAGAGATATGGTACACTGCTTTCTTCACAAATATGTCTCTGTTATCACCATTGCTCTCAATTTTCTAAGATGACAATGTGTAGTATTCATATGGGTCATTGTTTCTTCCCTGCCTCTGTGTCTTAATTTAAAACATGAATATATTGTAGCCAGTATTTGTATTCCAATTGAAGGAAAAGAACAATTATGCGAAGGTTGGCATTTTGGCCTAACTGTTGGTCCAGAATCCAAATGCTAGTTGAATTGATTTTGGTCCACTATATATTATGGACCTCTCTGGTCCCTTTTGTTACAAATGATTTTTAATTCAAATGATTTAGATGACCTGATTAGCATATGCTCCATGGTCTTTCAAGAGGTTAAAACCATTAGCTACATAGACCAAGAACTTGGTCTGTTATAGTACAACCTCCATCAGCTGTATGGTGCTGAGAGATTTTTATTTTTCAGAAGAATGAAGATAGATTTTTTTAAAAATGAAGTGCTGCTTGCATGGATTTTCCTATAGGCTCATGCATTTGGTCCTGATGATGTAATTGTTCCTGCAGATTGTGAGTGGAAGATACGGGCAGGCAACATCTGTGCTGCTTCATTTGATCGGAAATGTAATGGGATTTGCAAGTCTGTTGAGAGAATCATGGATGTTCACCAGCGCTGTGGCGAGGATGAGAACGCTATATGGAGTGCAAGCTACTGAGAGACAGGGAGCCGTTCCCCCAAACTCAGGAAGGACATACAGGTACCTGAAAGGCAAGCATGTGAATGGTCCTTTCGAGCCAATATCTACATATCATGTACGTATAGAGAATGTATATAATTCTGGCACATAGAATTATTATAGTTAAGGAGAAAAGGGAGGCCTTGCTACTTAGGGCTTCCGCATTTTTGCAAAGGAGATCAACCTCTCTAAACATCCAAATAATGAATAGACAGTCACAACCCATTCTTTATATGGTGAGAGGGCTTTATTGTAAGTTCTCTGACATAGCCATTGAGCTCAAAAACATGTAGTACTCTTTGTAAACAACTTTTACTGCCTTTTGCTTCATGAATAATACACTGTATGTCATTCTTTCATGACTTCTCTCTCTCACCTTAAACAAAAATTGAGTAGTTATGTGATCTTTTGTTTTAGCTTTATCTGCTGGATGTCACAATACAGGTTTAGTTGAGATGAGATATATTTATGATTTATGATTTTGACAAAAAAAAGAAGAAGATATATTTATGATTTATAGAGTTCATAATAATTTCTTTTAACTGTGCATCCTGTAATCATAGGTTGTGTATAGCAAATTAGTAGATGTTGAAAATCTATTCTCAAAATTAACTTTCTTTGTAAGTAATGCGTATTTTTGGAGCATTGATTTGGTTTTTTAAGTGGTATTTGCAGGTTGATTATAGCAAGCAAATCCAGCATAAATTCCTTATTTGAAGAAGCAATCCCACTGTCTTCAACTCTTCATGCGCTCATATTCTCCATAAAATTATGAATGCTAAACATAAGATAGAATGACTTCTTCAACAAAATATGACAAAAAAAGAAAAAGAAGAGCATGGAATCCTCCTGAGCCTCAATTTCATCTACTTAGCTTGCATTTAAATTACAATGTACATGTGCAAGACATCAACAGCTATAGGAAACCATAAATTTGATCAGCAAATTCATGGAACCAAGTTTGATCAGTTAGCCTTGGTAGTAAAATCTATCAACGTAAAACACCCGGTACTATTTTTCTGGTTTAACCAAAATTAGGAGGGTTTATGAAATGGAAGATGTTTAATTCTAATTTTTCTGCCAATACGTTCAACAAACAACCCTTCTAACTTCCCTCTCCCCTTTGTGTGTGTGTGTTTGTTTCTCAAAAAAAATACCCTTCTAACTTTAGTGGACCAGAATTCATGACTAATAACAAATAAATAGTAACAATCAAACGGAATATTACCTAAATAAATGCAATTAAGAAGTGGAAAATGGAATATTGGCCGTTTAATAAACCTAGTAACCCATAGCCATAGGCCTCTCTCTGATAGCGATGACTATTATCATCCCATTTTGATCATCCTATAATTTTTCTACACATCCCGAAGATCCTTAAAAAGCGTTTTTCCCTTCTCTAAACCAATACTTGGGGGCCCTTAAATCGAAAGAAATGAATCCAATCATTGTATAGAAAAATCATCCATTTGTGTCTTTTATTCCAATAATAGGATTAATCAAAATTATTTAAGTTCGACTAACTTTGCTCAAGTTGGATGGAGGGGTAACTGAGGTCAAAATGTGCCCATTTCGTTTGACTTGGCATCAAATCCATGAATTTAGCTATTTCATATCTAAATCTCACTCTTGATCAAGTTTTACCAACCTTGATAGAGGCTTGACTAGGGTTCAAATGCACTCATTCACCTTAATTAAGGCTGCATTTGGGAACAAACAACTAAAAAGCTAGCTTTTATTTTATTCAACTTATTTCATGTTGCCCAGGTGACATTGTTGATTATTGGATAAAATATTATTTTGATCTCTAAACTTTAACAAACGTTTATTTTTTATCCCTAAACTTTAACAAGTTCATTTTTGTTCCTAAACAATTGAAAAATTCATATTTCGTCCTTAAACTATTGAAATGCTTTATTTATGTCCTTAAATTTTATTAAAAGTTTGTTTTTCATCCCTAAACTATTGAAAAGGTTCTTTTTTATCCTTATTTTTGTCTTTATATCATTCAAAAAACTTTTTACTAAGTCTAGGGATAAAAAAAGAACTTTTTAAAGTTTAAGGACAAAAAACAAATTTTTAGTAAAGTTTAGAAACCAAAATAATATTTTACTCTTGATAATTTGTGGCCCATGTGCTATTGTTTCAAGAGCAAACTATTAGTATTTGTTAGTATTGGTGTGCCGGCTTACATTATTTTACGTAGTAAGTTGGTTTTCTTTTTTAAACATAAGTACTATTTGTGGGTTCCATGGGTCTCATGTGACCTTCTCTTTACTTTTTATTTTCTTATAGCTTTTTTCCTATTATATTATTATCTTTGGTAAAAACTAAATAAGTTATTCTCAAACTGACCTTAAATATCAATACATTGAATTTTATTAAATAAAAAGTGAGGTTTAATTTGATAGCAACCGTTAACTATGAGTTTAAAATGTATTTACCCAAAAAAAAAAATTTGCCAACATGTTTTAACATTGAAAATCACTTAACTCTAGGGTAGGATCTATAATTCCAAGTAAGTTGAAGGGTACAGAAGAAGATTCTACTTACTTCTACTCGGCCCTACCACAACTATCCGTTTCACATAGTTCATCGCGTAAATCGGTAATTCCGCATCTCTTTTCCCGCCAAAAAAAAAAAAAACCCTCCCTCTTCCGCTATTTGATCAAATTGTGAAGATATTTTGAGTGTTAGGAGAAGATTTCTGTTTCTGACTGTGATTGCAAAATTTTCGGATCAAAGCTCGAACGCCATGTCATTTTTGTTTCACAATATGGAATGCGACATGTCGTATTATAAATTTATTTCTGTAAGTGATTGCACGTGGGAGTGTTAATTATTGCTGTGTACTCACGTGCAAGAGTTAGTTTCAGGTCTGTTAGTAGCAGTTGGTAGTTAGGCTTGTTTTTAATCAATGAAATACAGAATTTCTTCATTAATTTCTTAATATATTCTCTATATAAAACTCTCTCTTTTTCCCTCTCTCTCTAAAACTCTCTCTTTTTCTCTTAGAAGAACACAGTGGGTTCTTTCTGGTTTCAAGCTTTGTCGACTGGTTCTTTCACCGTTAGGTCTGTTACAAGGCTTCTGGGCTGGTAAGTTCTTTCACCGTTAACACCAAATAATGAGCTGAGTTAGATTTAAGTTTATGGATTAATCTTTCAATTTCAAGAAATATATAAGTTTATGTATTTTTGTTCCTTTCTGCATTAAATGAATATGGGTTTTTATACCTACGTGAATATAGTAGAAGCCGTGCTTGCATGAGAAAGTTGTTTATGTATATCTTTCAAGAAATGTTTGAACGAGTAGATATATACTGCCTTTATTGTGAAAAATTTCTGTAGTTGTGCGTTACAAATAGTAGTAGTAGTAGTAATTCTTTCTATATGTATACTTTGGATATGTTTCTTTAGGAATAGAAAAAAAAAAAATTTACAACTCAATAATCAATTCTCTCATGTCTTGCACCGCATAGAGCTTGTGTTTTAAGTCGATCTCTGTATATGTGTGACTTCGCACTTACAAATAAGTTACAGAAAACACTCAAAATTAATTGATCGATGTTGCCCCCACATATATATAGCTTAATATATTATTAAGTGCATATGTCTTGCATACAGGGATGGAACTAGGATTCGAAGTCAAGGGGGCCAAACATGAATAAAAATTTTTTTATGCGAATCTAACCTAATTAATGTCTATTGAATATATATAAACAAAGAATCAACAAAAGAAAAGACATAAAAAAATTGTTTCTTAGTACATTTAAACTAAATTATCTATTAAAATGGAATTCAATTATTGTTTTAATTTCCAATAAATCATATATGATGGACTTTGTACAGAATTTAGTTGCAATCTCTCTTTTAATGTTCAAAATTATAGAGTCCCTTAGAAAATCTTCTTTCATAATAAAAAGAACTCTTTATGAAAAAATTTGGTTGAGGATTTTCATAAATTGAGATATCTTCATTAAATGTAGGTAATGTTGCATCACTAGCAATTGACTTCTAAAATTAATATTTGTATTTATTTTTGAAAAACTAATTAGTTGCAAAAGACAAAATAACTTTATAAACTATCACGACATAACTATATGCACAGGTGATACACAATGTTAACTTATAGCTGACAACAACAAAAAATTCTAATAAACAGTCTACAATAACTAAAAATCATACTTGGAAAAAAAGAAGAAGAAGTTAAAGTGTATAAAACTGTTATCTAACTGTGTAATACCATGAATAAGTTAAAAAGTAGTATTAAATATATATATATATATATATATATATAATTGAGTTCGAAAATTTCAAATTTGTCAATTTTTCTACTTTGCTTAATATGTTAAATTGACAATATATAGTGGCAGACAAGATACCATTTCTAATACAATAATATTTATATTCCAATTTAATAAAAACATTTATTGTTGTTAGTAACTTGTGGTTGACATTCCACAGTTTTACTATTAGCTTATATATAGGCTCCTACAAACCACACACTTGGGGTTAATAATTCCACGCACAACAGTAATGGATCCATGTCCATTTATCCATACAAGAGAGAGATATGGAGGGAGAGTGATTATATATTTATATTAGTGAGTGTGAGCAACGGCAAAGCAGTGGGAGTAGTGGCTAGTGGTTGTTCTTCCTCAAATTTTCTCCTTAGGTGACATGCGGTTGGCTTGGAAGGTTAATTGTTAGATTTCTCTATCTCTTGAGTTTTTTTTTTTTTTTGGGAGCCTCTCTCTCTTGCCTCTGAGTATAACTGTTAGGAATTTCAGATTTGTGAAAGTGGGTTTGTATTTGTACTAAAAAATTTGTTTCAGTAGGGGCGATGGGCCAAAAGAGTAGGCCATGCATGTAACCATTTTATTGTCTTTGGATTAATTTAGTTTGAGAGGGGTCAATTTTATTTCATTCTTCTTGAGGGAAAGGAGAGGGGTGAATGGGCAAATATAATTTTCTTGGGGGGAATATAATTTTTCTTGAGCTTATTTTCTAAAATCTTAAATATATATCTACTATTTAATTTTTTAAAAAAAATTGGGGGGGGGGGGTGTGGGGGCATAGCCCCCCTCAGCCTGTACGTGGTTCCGTCTCTGCTTGCATGCACAAGCATGTGATAATGGAGAAAAACTTGCATTAAAAATAACAACATAATTTTTTGTTATTGAAACAATAATCAAGATTAGCGTGCTCTCATGCTCTAGAGCATGTGGAAGCAGTAGGTGTCTTGCTGTCTTTCATTTGCAAGAGGTGTAATGACCTCCATTGAGTGTGGTCATTTTTTCTCTTTTTCGTTCATTTGTCTTGTCCTAGTTAGGTAGTACGTTAACTACTTAGGTTCCATATGAAATGGAAAGTGTGGAAGAAGGGTTAATGGCTAAGGAACTTGAGAAACTATGGAATAAGCTCTCCTTTACTAAGGAGGAGGATGAAGATATTGTGCTTGGGAGTAGTTGCACAAGAGCTGCTAGAGAAGTAGGGAAAAACTATGTAGTGATGAAGATTCTGGCGCACAAAAGCATCAGCTTGGAAGCTCTGAGGAAAAATTTGAAAATGATGTGGAAACCAAATAAGGGAGTCCAAATCTCTGAAATAGAGGAGGACCTCTATCTGGTGGAGTTTAGCTACAAGAAGGACAAGAAGAAGGTTTTAGATCTATGTCGGTGGAGCTACGACAAACAATTGGTCCTTATCCAAGAATTCGAAGGGGAATTAACGCCGAAGGAGATAGTTCTGAAGTGGTCTCCATTTTGGGTCCAAATCTTCAATCTCCCATTGAAGAGCAGAAAGAAAGAAACGGGTGGGTGATAGGGTCGAAGTTAGGTAAGGTCTTGGAGGTGGATGTGCTAAAATTCAGGATACAATGGGGAAGGTGTCTACGTGTCCATGTTTAAATAGATGTCACCAAGAGGTTAGTATGGGGAAAGAAACTCACCATTGAGGGAGGAGAGAGTCGGTGGATAAACTTTAAATGCGACAGGTTACCGAACTTTTGTTATCAATGCGAATGCTCAACCATGCCTTAAAGGAGTGCCCCGATAAGACAGGAGTCAACAACCAGGCAGCGGAAGAGTGTCTCCGGTATGGACCTTGGTTGAGGGGTGAATCGATCAGAAGGAATGGGTGGGGAACTACTCAAACCAAGTTCGGGGGGAACACCGATATCACTCAACGGGCAAACGGAGTTGGAACAACAAAACATGCTGAGTTGACTCGTGCATCACACCATTAGTAATTAAAGCTTTTGTTCAAACAGTGGAGGAAACTCACCATGGGTGGATCGACGGACTGGAGGAAACTCAAACAGTGGATCATCGAATTGTGGGTAAAGCTTGAACTGGCATGAGGGAGAGGGCGACCTGTGTTTGGCGTGTCTTGCTCTATGGAGCTTGGTCACAACTGAGCTTGGAGAGTGTCTGTGAGGAATGCGTGTGAGAAGGTTCGAGAGAGTGTGTGAGAAGTGTAAATGATTTGAAGGTAAAATAAAACTTAAAATGGTTTTACGGGCCAAAAGGGTTATTTTACGGTCAACGCGGAAATTGATTTTCGTTTAACCCAATTTTCTGTGCTTACCAAACACATAAAGGGGTGTAAAATGATTTCTTGAAACCCTTTTCAGTAAAAACAAACAGACCCTTAGCCCCCAATTCGGGATGAAAATCCTCCATAGGAGATATCAATGTCAGAAGCCAAAGGAAACTTACCCGAGGCTTTACATGAAAATGGAATTAGATTGGGAGAGGTGAGAAAGATGGATGGGACAAATACCTCTTTGGATGAAACATCAGAGAGACTAGCTAAAACATAGACAGACAAAAAGGTGGCTATGCAGTGGGATGAGACAAAAAGCCAGGAGAGGGAACCCATTTTTGAATTTGGTCTCGCGCCAAACCAGTGGGCCAATAACCAAGAAGGGGCGGGAAGTGGCCCAATTAGTAATTAAAGCTCGATGGCCATGATTATGACTCAAAGTTGGGGTGGGTTGTTGAGTAGTTGGGCCTAAAAAGTGGACATTGTAAGAGGCTCGCAAAGGGAGTAAAATCCAAGCCAGCCTAAAACAAAGGAAACCTAAGGACCCTGAAACGAGAAGACCCAACACCATTAGAAGAGCTTGATCCAAATCTCCCAAAACAGAAACGAAGTAAGGGAAAAGGGAAAGCTAATGAAAACCTAGAGAATGAAAACCAGAGGGATGGCCGTGTGGCGGTGGTTGCTAAGCAGCATCGTTGAGCTCGATGAGTCAATTTGCGTGGAACTACAGGGAATTGGGGTCATCTTTGCCGTTTCGCATTCTCATCAACGAGATGAAAGTGAAAGACCCCACTTTGGTCTTCTTGGCGGCGACGAAGGCTGGAGTTAGTCGGATGAAGGGAATACGATAGAAGTTAGCGTATACTTTGGGGATTATCATCCCTAAGGATGGCAGGAGTGGCGGACTTGCATTGCTGTGGAAGGAAGGCACTGATGTCAAATTTAAGAGCTGCTCAAACTCATAGATTGATGTGGTGGTTCACGGCATGCTCTCCTTGGATCCATGGCGTGTCATCGGATTTTGGCAAAAGGGATATTTCATGGAAGCTATTAGATGCCCTCTGAGCTCAATGTGACATGCCGTGGGTTGTCTTCGGAGATTTCAATGAAACAATACACTTTGATGAAAAGCTTGGGGGAGTAGATAGAGATGCAAGACAAATGGAAGCCTTCAGGGAATGCCTAAGCAGATGCGAATTGGTTGATCTCATGTTTATCGGGCAAAAGTTCACATGGTGCAATGGTCGCTTCGGGGAACAACGAACATTACTTAGATTGGATCGAATGGTAGCCAGTGAAGGCTGGACAGAGAGGTTCTCTGAAGCAAGGGTCTTACATTCTTCCATGCCAATATCAGATCACTGTCTGATGATCCTAAATCTCAGCAATAGGCCACATCAAAAACCAGGCAAGAGGAGATTCCTATTTGAGGCAATGTGGACAAGGGATGAAAGGTGTAGAGAGGTAGTGGAATTGGCGTGGAACCCACTTGGAGGAGACCCGAGTAGTCCGATTATGGATAGAGTAAAGAGATGTCAGGTGCAGCTTCAAAGGTGGATCTGGAAAGAGTTTAGAAATATAAGTTACTTATTGAAACAGAAGAAGGATCGGCTACAACAATTGGAATCTCTTAATAGCCTTCATGAAAAATGCAGAGGAGATACAGAGCCTAAAAAAGGAAATAAATGAAGTTTTAACTAGGGAGGAAATTATATGGAGCCAAAGATCAAGGGCTTTGTGGATTAAATGGGGCGATCGTAACACGAAATTTTTCCATGCCAAGGCTAGTCAAAGGCAGAGAAAGAATTGCATCATGGGACTGATGGACTCGGAGGGGAGGTGGCAAGAAGATCAAAAGGAAATTGAAAGTACCATTTTAGAGTATTTTTCCACCATGTTCAAAACAGGCCAACCTGCAAGTTTTGATGCCAGTCTCATTGCCATCCAAACCCCAGTATCCCCAGAGATGAATGATATGTTGACAACAGAATTTAAGGCGGAGGAGGTTCAGAGTGCACTTAACCAAATGCACCCCACTAAAGCACCGGGCCCAGATGGTATGTCCCCTATTTTTTATCAAAAATATTGGGATATAATTGGTAATTCTGTTATAGATTGTGTGCTAAATACTTTTAAGTCGGGTGTGATGCCGAGCGGCCTAAATGATACTTACATATGCCTCATCCCAAAAGTCAAATCCCCTAAAAAAAATCACTAATTTTAGACCGATTAGTTTGTGTAATGTTATTTACAAGATTATTTCTAAAGTACTTACTAACCTGCTAAAAAGAATCCTTGTAGAAGTGATAAGTGAATCTCAAAGTGCCTTTGTTTCAGGGAGGCTTATAACAGACAATGTCCTCGTGGCATTCGAAACAATGCATTGCATTGACAAGAGAAGAAAAGGGAAAGACGCTCTAATGGCCATAAAACTCGACATGAGCAAAGCCTACGATAGGGTGGAATGAGGATATTTGGAGGCGGTTATATGTAAGATAGGATTCCATGAGAGATGGATTGAGCTGATTAGAATGTGTATTAGCACGGTATCCTACTCGATGTTGATTAATGGGGAGGCAAAAGGCAAAATAACTCTCTCTAGGGGCCTTAAACAAGGGGATCCAATAACCCCATATCTGTTCTTATTGTGTGCGGAGGGGCTGTCCATGATGATAGGAAAGAAAGAGATGGAAGGAAGCCTTAGAGAGGTTGCGGTCAGTAGGTGTGCTCCAAAGATATACCACTTGTTTTTCGCCGATGATAGTATAATTTTTAGCTGAGCCACAGTTGTTGAAGGACAAAGGGTATTGAAGATTCTTGAAGATTATGAGATGGAGTCGGGGCAGAAACTAAATAAGGATAAAACTTCCTTATTCTTCAGCAAGAACACTAGTAAAGAAGTCCAGGATCGAGTTAAACGGATGTTTGAAGCCCAAATCATTCAGCATCATGAAAAGTACCTTAGGCTGCCTCCGTTAGTTAGGAAGATGCAAAAAGAAAGCCTTTAATCACATCAAAGATCAAGTGGGTAGGAAAATTGCAGGGTGGAAAGGTAAGTTGTTGTCAAGTGTGGGTAGAGAAATTCTCATTAAAGCGGTTGCTTAAGCCACCCCCACATACACAATGAGTTGCTTTAAATTACCGGAGTTTTGTGTAAGGATTTGAAAGCTATGATGAGCAATTTCTAGTGAGGGAAAAAAGAAAAAGAGAGAAAAATGGCATGGGTTGCTTGGGAAAAGCTTTGTACTCCGAAAAATGAATGAGTTATGGGCTTTAGAGACCTTAGGGTGTTCAAATTTGCGCTTCTTGCAAAGCAAGGATGGAGAATTCAACAAAACCCACAATCTTTGGTCCATAGAAAGTTCAAAGTGATATACGTCGAAGGGTGCTCTTTTAGGGAGTCCCAAGTGGGGAGAAACCCATCCTATGCATGGAGAAGTATCATGGCAGCAAAGGAAGTCATTACAAAAGGCTTTAGATGGATTATAGGTAATGGGGAGAGGGCGAACATATGGAAGGACAGGTGGATTCCTACCCCAAAGTCCTTAAGGTGGTCAACTCAAGAAACTCAGTCCTTGAATTAGAAATGGTGTCAAGCCTCATAGATAGGGAGTTGAGATCATAGGATGCAAACAAGGTTAAAAGCACTTTCCTTCCCCCATGAGGTTGAGCTAATTCTTAGCATCCCTATCAGCCCTTGCCTCCTAAACGATTCTCTAACATGGGCATGGACTCCTACAAGTCACTTCTCTGTGAAAAGTGCGTATAAAGTAGCTTAAAGATGGTTGAAGGAAGGAAATGTTAGTGCTGAAAGTGGTGGTAGCTCTGATAATACAAGGTTGAGAACTATGTGGAAAGAGATATGGAAACTTAATTGCCGAACAAAATAAAACACTTCATGTGGAGGTCGTGCAAGAATATTCTCCCAACCAAGCATCGTTTGAAGTCAAAAGGAATTATCAAGGAAGATGAATGTGATTTCTATGGTTTGAGTGAATCTTCAGGCCATACACTGTGGGGCTGCAAGGTCGCTGTTGAAGTTTGGGGCGCAATAAGACTTAAAATGCCATTCATTCAAAACACATCGAGGGATTTTATTGATATTGTTTGTACAATCGGGGAGGAAAAACCTGAGATGGATTGGGAGCTCTTCGCAACAACGTCCTGGAGTTTATGGAACCATAGAAATCTCATCATGCATGGAGGATAATGTAAGGAGACTAGCAAGATTGCTAGGGAAGCTGCTTAGTACATCAAGGAGTTTAGACAAGATGAACTACCTAAGGTGAAACCCCCACGCCTCACCCATGTCCCCTAGTCCCCATCGAGGCAGAGCTTTTACAAAATAAATGTGGACGGAGCAGTTTTTATGGACATAGGATATAGTGGGATAGGGGTTGTTATCAAAAATGATCGGGATCAATTAATGGGGGCAATGTGCAAGAAGATTGAACTCCTTTTAAAGGCACTTGAGACGGAAGCTGTGGCAGTGGAAGAGGGCATCCTACTAGCCTGGGATTTGGGATTGAAAGATGTTGTTATTGAGAGTGATTCAATGGTGGTGGTTTCGGCTTTGTCAAAAGCTACCCCTCCACCGTGGTCTATTTAGAAGGTGATGGAAGGATCACGTCAAAATCTGAGCTGTTTCAACAATTGGAGTGTTGTTCATGTTCGTAGAAATGACAATAAAGCAGCTCACATGTTGGCTAGAAGTGCTAAGTTTATCCTAGGTAGTGTTATTTGGGTGGAGGATACCCCTCCCATTATTGCAAAGCAAGTTCTCAATGATGTAATCTATCTGAATCATGATTCTGTTTAATGAAAGTTAATGGAAAGTTTATTATCACCATAGTGTTATGAATCCAAAACCATAAATCTAATCTATATTTTCTATTTGTGCAAAGACTCTCGGTAGATACGAAGAGTAAGAATGGCAACGGGTCGAGTTCAGGTCAGGTTTTACTATACCTAGACTTGACCTGCGGGTTGAAACTTATGACTCGAACTCGATTCGTTTATCAAACAGATTTTTTATCCAGGCTCAAGATCCGCCCTGTGGGGCCCCATGAGCCCCGTCCAGCTAGGCCAAATTTAGGCCTAATTCTCTGCCCAAATCATGGCCCAATCACAATCTATTTTTTTAAAGGCCCAGATGCCAAAAATAGTCCAAAAATAGGCCCAATTAGCTTAAAATATGAAGAGAAAAAAAAAGGAGGAAAAATCTTACACCATGGCATAATTAAGAACCCATGATGCATATACTTATATTGGATTGTCTAAAATATATAGAAACACAAACCAACTTCTTTTTTTTTCTCTTCTTTGTTAATACAGATTTTTCACTCATAAAAAAAAAAATAAAAAATACAAATCACCATCCCAAACATAAAGAGAAACACAAATTAGCTTCTTCTTTTTTGGGCTCTTCTCTATTAATACAAATTTTTTACTAAAAAAAAAAACACAAATCACAAACAGAAAGCACAATCCCGTCCTCCGATCATTTTATCTCTCTCAGATCTTATTTAACAATCCCATGCTCCTTCGTGACAAATAGCAACCACCACGAGATCTGTGCTCCTCCGTGACTGGGTGAGGGTCGGTTGAGAGAAAACGAGTGAGAGTGAGAGAGGACCGAGAGGTAAAGGGTGGCGAGGCTGTGTGAGGCCGTGAGGCTAAACGAGGTGAGGAGCGCGAGGCTGAACAAGGCCGTGAGGGGAGCGCCTAAGGCCTAGATTCTCACTGCTGTGGGTTGTTCCTGCTGCCGCCGCCGATGCTTCTGCTCTTGCCGTCGTGGGTTCTATTGGTGGTGGGTTTTGCTTGCTGTCTTGGTATGGTGGTGAGGTTTTTTCATGTGGTGGATTTTTTCTTGGTACCACCGTGGGTCTTACCTCACCTCTCTCACTGCCACAACCACAAGCCACCCCACAATCATACTCTAATACTTCCTTCTCTCTCAGCCTTCTTTCGTTTTCCTTAAACCCCACTTTCCAAATTGGTCACAACCCCATTTCGTGGTCCACTTTTTCTTTCTTTTCCTCCATGGAAACTCTCTCAATCCGCCACTCCTCTTTACCTACGCGGCAACGCTGTCATTTTCCATCGTAAGGTGCAGGCTTTTAATCTTAACCTGCTGAGAACTATCACTGCTTTTCCCACTAAGTTTGGCCAGGCTTTGTTGGACTATAGGGTTGAGAAGAAGAGAGAGTCAGTTGATGATGGGTTTTTGGAGAGCTTTGTCAATGTGCCCAATTTGATCTCTATGGGCCGATTGATTTCTGGTCCTGTGCTTGATTGGTATGTTTTATTTTTTCTTCTAATAATTTACATTCTGTTTGGTTGATGGGAAATTTGAGTATTTGATTAGAGGGTTTGTTAGTTTTGTTAAAAACCTGAGATTTTTGTATTTACCAGTGAAAATGCTTGTGTGGGTAGTGGTGATTAATTTCTGGTGGGTGGATGGTGGCAGTATTATGTGGAGGTGGCCAGTTTTGATCGTGGAGGTGGTGTTAAGTTATTTTTGTGGTTGGGGTGTGGGGGTTGGTTTTATTTGTGGTTGTGGGTGGAGAGATAGAGGTTAGGAAGAAAGAGAAAGAGAAGTAGTTTATAATTAGGGGTGTGCAAAAAACTAAGAAACCGAAAAAACTGCTTCAAACTGATTGAACCATTGCAAAAATTTCGGTTCAGTTCAGTTTTGGTTTTATTATATAAAAAACTAAAAATTTTGGTTCGGTTTTCGGTGGCAAATTTGAATGCACCGAACCGAACTGAAATATATTATTATACTAGTCACTAACCAGTGCAATGCACGGGAAAGCTATTAATAACTTCTCTAATATAAAAAAATTTAAAAATAAATAAAATAAAATAAAAATTCAATATCATGGTATAAATTATATACCAAACCAATAAAATCTATCACTTACAAAGTAATAAAATCTATCACATACAATGAGATATCATGATAACCAAGAGCTTGAGATCATATTTAGAAAATATATAACTGATATAAGTACACTCCAATATAATTAATTACAAAAATATAGTTAATTCCATACTCATTCAATCAAGTATCTTTCATAAATTACATTAATCGTTCTTGGTGTATCTAAATTCTAACATTGCCAGTAAACAAAGATGCTAGACCTCAATGGGATTGAAAAGGCAACATAATGCCAATTTACACAATTTCTGAAATCATTATTTCCACTATTGAGAGAGAGAGAGAGAGAGAGAGAGAGAGAGAGAGAGAGAGAGAGAGAAAGGGGTGGCTGTTGTGTTGCATCTCTTAAGAAGAATCTACCTTGTACATTTTTTGATATGTAATCAACAAATAACAAAATAGATGTACCACATTTAGAGTATGCACATTTGAGAGATTAAAAGTAAAGTAAAATGAGAAAATGAACCCACCTAAAGTTTTTTACTCTCCCTCTTGATGTTGACTTTTCCAACATCTTCCAAAATCAAATTTATGTACTCCTCAAAGCCCTGTAAGGCATAAAAATTAACATTTGACCAAATTTACATGTATTCACTTAAAATTGTGAGAGATGCTAAAAATTAGGTTGATATAAACCTTTTAACCAAAATTCAACATTTTAATGATTGCACATCAATCGGCAATTTTGCCATTGTTACTTGCAACATATATCTTTTTACTCAAATATGGTGCAATTTTGGCCATCAAATTTTGCTCAAAAGCCAAGATTAGACAACCTCCATCCTGCATTACTCTAAGAAATCTATAGAATTACCCTAAAATCAAAAAGAACATGCCACAGCCATATGGATAGGAGGCAAAAAAAAAAAAAAAAAGTACATGTTCACAAAGATTTCAAAGTAAAAAATATACATTATGTAAACAGAACTTTTTCCACCACTTCTACACCTTCTAAAACACCAAAATAACCAAACCTCCTAAAATGAAGTCATTTAATGCAATCTTTTTTAAATTAAGTCATTAAAATAACAGCATATGACTAATAGCAGGATTCTTTTGAAAACCAATTCTAAATAGTTCAAGGCTTCCAAAATTTGAGACTTTCAAGTTTCTTCTAGATTAGATAACTCTAAGTTGGGCTGATTGTACTCTTTCGGTAGTATTGCCTAGCAGATCTACTATTCAAACATTGCAACGGTTCCAAATCAACCCTTCAATATTCTATCATTAACGTGGAATTTAGCCAGTAGCTTCAAAAAGAATTTGATTTGCAAAATTCAGCCAGTAACATTATACGGGTCTCTTTCAAAGACAGAAATCGGTCAAGTGCATTTATAAATATAATAAGTTTAGAGAATAATTCAGTGATATAACAATAGGGGAAGTGGTAGCATAAATAAAATCTAAATGCATCTTATAGGGAGTAACAATTAGCATAGCTGATCCTTTTGGAATTTGGATAAAAAATATCTTTACAGCTTTCCATAACATTTTAAATCACAATCATATCATTGAAAAAATTATAACATTATAAGAATAAACTATACAATGTATAAAAAGAATTGAAATGGACCAGAGCTGATATTGTACAAAATTACAATAGAAATTGCTATGATAAGCCTGAAGATTGAGCTAACCTACACTTTGCTCTTACAAGGAGATGATGTGTGATTTGCTAGAGCTCATTGGTGCACTGAGAACTAACATACAAGCAGGTTTAGAACACAAAGAGCCTCCACAAAGCTAATCAAGCTTGCTGTCCAGAATTCTTCACAGGTTTGATACCCAATAAATTAAATCAAAACCAACCAACCAAAATACAGAAAACTAAATCCTATGAAATGCAAAATTAAAAATATTTTTGTTAGCGTTCATATATTTTGATGAAGATTAAATCTTTCAAACATGGAAGACTCATAGCTTGTCTACAATTATATGGATAACAACAAATAGAACCCAAAATATATTTAAAACCTTATTCAGAAGCTTTGAATTAAAAAAAAAAAAAAAAAAAGACAAAAACACAAATTAGTAAACCAAAGTGCTAAATTGGACCCAAAAACCACAATTTCACTCCTACTAACAAATAAATAAAGAGAACAGGTTAGGGAGGAAATCCTAAATTAAATTAAAAACATCACTAACCATTCCTCAAAATGCCAAGAGACAAAACCTAGGTAGAATTTGATCTTCTATGGTGTTCCCCTGGGAAAAACAAAAAAGAACAAAGAGGAAACATATTAGCAATTGAAATCTATAATTGCAGCAAACCCTAATTAGGAACCCCAAAATCCCAAAACTAATAAAAACCCCAAATCAATCCTTCAGCCTCAAAGTCATCTTGATTTCGTCCTAATTCAAGAATGTTCAAAAACTTTGGAAACAAAAACCACAAATTAATTATAAGCAAATAGATTAGGACAACAGCAACAAAAAAGGAAGAAGATAAGGAAGATTGAGGATTCAAGGTGATCTTGCCAAGGAGTTCTTGAGAAATTGAAACGGGAGATATTGGGGCGGTCAATTCTTGAAGAGGTTTTAGGGTTTTATCGGGTTTGATTGAAAAACAAATCATGAGAATGCTGAAAGGGTAGAGAAGAGAGATGAGGGAGAGAAATAGAGAACAAAAAATTTGGGGAAGGAGAACAAAAAATTTGGGTATCGAGTTTGATATTGCCGTGGAAAATAGAAATAGGTTTTTTTTAGTTGATTTTTTTTATAATAATTATGATGATTTAAAAATAATGATGATGTGGATTGAGAAATAGAAATAATTTTTTAAATTTAAAAATAATGATGACGTGGAAAATTGTTTTTTTTTTTTAAATTTAAAAATAATGATAACGTGAAAAATTGTGAGAGATTCAAAAGTTTCGGTTATATATATATATATATATATATAGATTATATTTTATATTAAATATATAATATAAAGTTTGTAAATGTGGGCTTGGCCTTGTCAAAATTATTCAAGCCCACTGCCCATTAGATAAGTTAGATTAACTAAATAAATTTAAACCAATTAACTTAAATTAAATGAGTGTTTGGATTCAAATGAAATGCACGTTTTATGTTTTGCGTTTTACCATTTTTTTTTCTTGCACGCGTTTCTAGTTTAGGAGACAAGAGCACTATTCACGCATTGTTGAGTACTGTTCATGCATTGTTTAGCTCTGTTCACGGGTTAAAAAAAAAATTAAAAATCAATCTCACGGTACTATTCACACATTTAAAAATTATTTTACTACAGTATTTTCAGTTTCAACAAAAATAAGTTGTATCAAAATAGACCTTAATTAAGTTAAACATAAACTATTTTTATTTATTTACTAGTATTATGCCCGTGCGATGCACGACTTAATAAAAAAATTACATATCAATTTTTAAAAATATTTTTTTTTGATAATATAATCAAATCTAATAAAAAAAATAGTAAAAATATTTTTAAAAATTAAGTTACATGGAAAATGTATATTATGTAACTTTTTTTTTTTTTTTTTGCAAAAAAGATATTAAAAATATTTTTAAAAATTATGATAAGTTTTAAATTTCTAAAGGAATATATATATATATATATATATATATATATATTTATATAAAGGAATATCAAGGTATATCTAATACCTCACCAGTGACATGAAAACTAAGCTCTAATAGGAATGAAATTAAATTAGCTGGATCCACACCTCGCTCTTGAACCAAAATTAGAAAATCCAGATATAAGATGGAAAACTGGTATTAGAGATGGGGAACTATTAAACAAAGGAACTGGGAGTGAACTACCAAAGAAAATCTCACTATCCATACCTCAGAATTAGAGATGTATTCTATAATGATGTACCAAAGTTGTGCAAAAAAGATAAAAGAAAAATGATAGCTATTCTCACGAAAAAAGCTGTCAGATCCTTCCTTCTACAATTCTTGATCACTTAATTTTGAATTTTTATTGATTGATTTTAGCATTCTTAAATAGTAAAGTAGAGTAGACTTTAACTCAATTTCTCTTCGATTCAAACTTAATTTGTGGAGGTGTAAAAAATAAAATTAAATATCATGTTGCTGTTTTAGTTATTTAGTTATTTATATATACGTGTAGCAATAGGTGTAGTAATTTAAATGAAAAAAAAAAGAATAGATGAAGATGAAGATTTTGGATTGTAATCAAATTAAAAAGAAATAGAGATAAAGAAAAGAATTTGGATTGTAGTTAAATTAAGATTTTTATCAACTTAGAAATAATAGGAGAAGAAGATAAGAAAAAAAATTATATCCATTTAGTAGACTTAGAGTTTTAGTTTAACTCAATTTCTCTTGGATTCAACTTAATGAGGTGTGAAAAATAATCACGTTAACTCAATTAAATATCACAATTTTCTTTTATATATTTTACGTGTAGCAATAGGTGTAGTAATTTAAATGAAAATAAAAAAAAAGGATTAGATGAAGATGAAGATTTTGGATTGTAATCAAGTTAATAAGGAGAAATAGATGAAGAAAAGAATTTGGTTTATAATTAAATTAAGAATTTTATCAACTTAGAAATTTTAGAAGAAGAAGATAAGAAAAAAAATTATATCCATTTTTTCTTTTTAAAATCTAAAAATTTCTTTAGTTTTTTTTGAGAGTCGAAAAATTTCTTTAGTTTGGTGCTGCCACTTGACGCAAGCATGACGTCTAAACTCAACTTTTATTATATGTAATATGATATGATAAGATATAATATGATTTATTTTGGTTGAGAATCGGTTAAACAGAAACTACTAATTGAAAATAAAAATAAAAACCCTACCCTTACCCTACCTACCCCCTTTTACTTAAACGTCTCCCTCATCTCCCTCACGCCTCCATCACTCTCTCTCACACAAAGCCTCCATCACTCCCTCTCACACACACCAGCCTCCATCAGTCGATATCTGCCACCGGCCTCCACACTCCGGCCTCCGCGGCTACTCCACACGCTGGCTTCCACAGCTACTCCACATACCCCACAGCCCACACGTATTCACTGTCACTCCACATGAATCTGCCTCTGCTGCCGCTTCCACATGCCGGCCTTCACACGCCGGCCTCCCCACGCGGCTTGATCTTTTCATTCTCACGGTGAGCTTCTCTCTTTTTAATTTCTTGATAACCCTCTCTCTTTTTTGTATTTTGGGTTTTGTTTAATACTGAATCAATGCTATTTTTTGTGAATCTGTGACTGTGTTGTTGAGTTGTTATTTTCTTATTGAAAAATCGATAAACCAATGTGATGTTGAGTTGTTATTTTCTGTTGAGATGTTATTTTCTTTTTGTGACTGTGATGTTGAATTAGAGTTTTGGAAAAGTCGATAGCCCCATGTGCTGAACCGAAAACCAACTGAAACCGAAATACCACCGAAACCGATTGATTTCCAATTATTTCGGTCTATTTCGGTTGAGAATTTCACAAACCGAAAATTTCGGTTTCGGTTGGCCAAAACTAAAAAAACTGACCAAACCGAACCGAACCGATTACACCCCTAGTTTATATTATTTTATTAGGTAGTATATATTAATTTATTGGGTTGTATATAAAAATAGAAACTGAGATGTTGGGTGTAATGTAAAGTGAGTTGGTATAATAGATAAAGTAGGGTTTTGAACTTTTGATCCCTGGCTGCTAATGCTCTAATAGGATATGAAATGATAGAGCGAAAACAAAAGTTAAGAGTTTTTAACCTAATCAATGCAATAATTCTTATGTGAATTTAGCAATAATCCTTTGTATAAAAATGTTTGACATGACTTGCGAACAAAACACAAACACATCATGGGCTTTTACGAGTTAGGGTTTGGTCTTAATGGGTTCGGGTGATATGGATAATGTGACATGATAAAAAATGACCCATTTAACACAATTTATTCATGTCAACCTGAAATGACCCATTTAACACAATTTTTTAAACTTAAATACTCATTTTATTTTACATTCACTAAATACCTTTTATATCCAACCTATATTTTAAACTTAAAAAGAAGAATAAGAAGATAAGAGGGACATAAATGAGACATAAATGAGTGGAGTAAGTTTTGAAGAAAACAGAAATGAGGCAAGAAAATACATCTCAAATGATGTTTTAACTTGCCTATGGAAATGAAATTAAAAGAAAAGGAAGGGACACAAAACATTATGAAGAATCAAATCACAAGACAGTTGAACTTGACCAATATGTAAAACTAACATAGACTCTCCATTGGGAAGATTGATAGAGATATGAGTAACTGATGTGATATTGGTTAGAAGTGAAATGGAATGAAACATGTGGTCTATGGCACCACTGTCAATTATCCACTCATTTCATGTAAGATTGGGTGGGGCAACAAGATTGGAAGAGAAGACAGAATGATCTAGGTTAATGGAGGAAGTAAGACACAAGTGTGTGGGTGAATCAATACTCGCAGTATTAGGCAAGCTAGATGAATAGGTTGTGTAGACCAAGCAATGGTAGTGGCTACTTGAGTAGACCCAAGAGCGAACTCTGAATTAGACTAACTGCTAGGTTGTGAACCTAAGGCATGAGAATGAAGTATTGAAATAATCAGCTGGCATTGAGACGTAGAGAGGGCAGTCAATTCTTCTGCACCATCCATAGAAAAATCAGTAGATAATGAAACTTGATTAGCTGGGTTGTCTTTCCCTTTGTTTCTATAACTAGGTGGATAGACATGGATCTTATAGCATTTATCCACCACATGACCTAGCAACCCACAATGTGAACAAAACATATCTTTCTTTATTCCTATTAGACCTATTAGCATGACCATTCTTGACATAGGAATTGGAATCTCTAGAGAGCAAGGCTGTAAACTCAATAACAGTAGAATCAAAGCCAATCTTTTTTTGCTTCTCTTCTTGAGTAATAAGAGAGAAAACCTTGGTCAAATAGGGTAAGGGCTTCATCATCAAAATATGTCCTCTAACTGAAGCAAAAGATTTTTTTAAGACCCATTAAGAAGTTCATTATGCATTCCTCTTCTCGGTACTCAGCATGTGCAGCCATAGAACCACAAGTGCAAACTCCGCAAGAACAAGATGGAATAAACTTGTAATTGATTAGTTCATCCTTGATAATCCTGAACTTGGTATAGTAGCTACTTACATTGAGATTTTCTTGAGAAAGATTGCTCACCATCCTCCTTAGCTCGAAAGCCCTTGGACCATTGCCTTGAGAAAACCTATTCTCCAAGTTAGTCCAAACTTCTTGTGCAGTGCTCAAGTATATAACACTTGAAATCAAGTCTTCTGACTTGGAGTTGAGAATCCATGACAAACCATTTTATTGCAGCGTTTCCATATTGGGAACAATGGTTCTAAAGTGCTAGCAAGTGCTGTAATGGTGCCATTGATAAACTCTGTTTTGTTCTTGGGATCAAGAGCATAGAGGATGGAACAGCTCCAAGTAGCATATTTGTCATCAGTTAGAGGCTAAGTAACCAATATTGAGCCAAGATTATCCCCATTATGCAGATAATTGGGGCTTGAAGTCTTTTCACAGTGAGGCTTAGAAACTTGGGTAGAAACCCCTGTTAAATCAGGATTTACTGAGGTAGAAGCCGTGGGAGGTTTTCAAAGAATCAAAAGAAACCTAAACCAAGCTTCGTAGGAGAAAAGAAAGATAAAATTGAACACAGACAAACAAAGGTGAAGATCAAAGAATCATCAATGGAATTATTGATGTGAAAGGAAGAAGAAACGAGTTAGGAAATCAGGGATACTGTGCTAACTTGTGCTCTGATACCATATTGAATTTAGAGAGTAAGAAATGAAGAAAATGCTTGACTGATATTTCATTGATGGAAATGAGTGTATTTATACAGTAGCTAATACCAGAAATTAACCAACCAACTAGCTTTTAACAGAACTAACAAACTCCACTAACTGAAACATCACATGCGGAGCAGTACGTGTGTCACTTATTACAAACAAATGCTTAAACTACGTGCTGCTTATTAATAAAACCTATAAAATGACTTGTAGTAAAGTTAGCATATTTGATTTTCTTCTCAACACTCCTAACCTCTCTTTGGTTATCATGTTCTACCTTTTGTTTTTAAATTGATCTACCTATTTACTACAGGAAAAAGGGGTAGCAGAAATTGAGTTCAAGATTGAAGAGGCAAGTGCAGACGTAAGTCAAGGTGCATTGGAAGGCAACATGGTCTCTTTTGTTGGTATCCGAATATTAAAGACGCTAATTTGAACATGCATATCCTCCAAACAGCTGGGATAGAAGTGATTGTGAGCCCACTGATGGTCATAAAACCCAATAGTATTTGGCCGGTAATTGAGAGAATCGACTGTACTCTACATGATTACATGAAGCAATTACCGAGAAAATGGTGTTATGGTATATTAGATGATACCACCAAACCTGACAAGAATTTTGGTGGTATCATCTAATTTACCATAACACCATTTTCTCGGTAATTGCTTCATGTAATCATGTAGAGTACAGTCGATTCTCTCAATTACCGGCCAAATACTATTGGGTTTTATGACCATCAGTGGGCTCACAATCTCTTCTATCCCAGCTGTTTGGAGGATATGCATGTTCAAATTAGCGTCTTTAATATTCGGATACCGAACAAAAGAGACCATGTTGCCTTCCAATGCACCCTGACTTATGTCTGCACTCATTTGGTTTGAGGCGGTGTCGGGTCTAAAGATAAACCTGGGCAAGTTAGAATTGGTTCCGGTTGGGGTAGTCCATAATATTGACCTTTTGCTGGTTGTTCTTGGCTGCAAGCTGGGTTCTCTTCCAATGAAATATCTGGGTCTTCCTTTGGGTGCTAAATTCAAGGATAAGACTATATGGAATCCAATTCTGGAGAAAATGGAGAGGAGATTGGCGGGTTGGAAACACTTATATTTATCCAAGGGAGGTAAAGTCACCCTAATCAAAAGCATCCTATCTAATTTACCCACCTATTTTCTATCTTTGTTTCCTATACCTGCTAGTGTGGCTAACTGAATTGAGAGGCTCCAGTGGAATTTCTTATGGGGCAGTTTTGGAGATGATCCTAAAATTCATTTGGTTAAATGGGCTACTGTTTGTGCTCCTATTTCTTCGGGTGGCTTAGGGATAAGGAAGATAAGACTTTTCAAAATATAAACTTAAAAATGTTGGCCATTCAAAAATCAGAACAATATAATATTCAAAAAAAAAAATTAAATACCATAAAAAAAGCTACCATATATTTAGCGTTAAAAAAATTAAAAAAAAATTATTTTCTAATAAATTTCAATTCAATTATATATGATCTATCAATAAATAAATATATATATATATATATTATCAAGATATTGGTAAATTTTGCTACATGGTTGAATTTAATTAGGGGACCTTATGATCTAATACCTAATTATGAATTGTATCACATGTGGGTCCTAAATAGTATACACACAATCTCTCTCATTCCCTCAGAGAATGTACCTTATGCATGGGACATATACAATTATGCATCGTTCCTCTCACAATATGTGTTTCATACAACTATGGCTTTATAGTGGCCCAATTGCACTATGCTTCACTCACTCAGCTTATAAGACCTCTAGGAGAACACATATAAATACTTGGCGGATACGACCCATGTGAGACTAATATATTGTGGGGCCCACATGTTAATCTCACATAGGTTCTATACGAGGTGGTGTAATGGCATGCATATTTTTGCCTAAACTAGAGACCATCATTTATAAATATGAACTTTTATCTCTCACATTTATATTCCCATGAGTTTCATTGTTTCCTCTTGACCAATATCAAAATATATATATATATATATATAGAGAGAGAGAGAGAGAGAAGAAGACCAATATCAATTTGTTTGTTATCATTTATTTTATTTTATTTTTTTGGTATAACAATACTTTAACCAGTAAATAAAACAATAAGCAATTAGCAAACCGCTGCTATTTATTTGCTAGTTGATACAAACACACACATATTTCATTGATCCAAGCCGAGAACCTAAACGACTGTTTCCTAGTCCAAACGGCAACAATGTTACCAAAAATAAATCTAGTTTCTCTTCTCTTCTCTCTTGTATGCTGTCTAAACCCAACCGTTAGCTTCTTTACACGCAACAGTTATGATTGTTTTATTTAAACACTCTGTAAGTTTCATGCATTTATACATGGAGTTATAGGATGTTTCTATAAATTGGGATATTAAATGTTGTATAGAACGCCCTCAGGCCTTGTCTGTATTCACCTCTCTCACCTCTAAAGAGGAGGGAGAGAGTGTGTATTCAGTGAAACAAAGTTCATATTATATCTGGGCCTATTTGGTTTCGGCTCTCTCTATTTATATATATTTTTAACTTATATTGGAACTGACACTAAAGCTATAACAACATGTCTATGAAGAGTAGAGGAATGGGAATAGGAGTGTATGCTAAGTCTATTAACTTGGTCCTTTTGGTGTGCTTAGGCTGCTTCTGTGCTGGATTGGTTTTCATTAACAGGTATGTATGTTTTCTCAATTGGGTTTCTGTTACTTTTTCTTAATTTTCAGTTTTTAGTCCCTAAAGTGGTTAGTTTAATTGAATTATGCGTTTTTGCCTGGTGGGTATCAATAAACTTATAGAATTAGGTGAGACTCTGTGAAATAAATATGAAGAGGTTGTTAATAGTTAAGCCTTTCCTAACAGTTTAAGCTTTTGGGACTAGTGGAAATTTACCATGGTATGTCTTGTGTTCGAAACTTGTCTCCACTCTATTTTCCATTTTAAAAGTTGGAAGTCCAACGTATTAAGCCCTGCTTATCAAGGGGAGTCAGGACACATGTGAGGGCGTGTTTGATGATTAAATGGTTAAATTCATAGTTTCATTACAATTTGAGCTTTTGGACTAGAGGTAATTTATCAGATAGTTTGTGTTTAGCCGGTTATTAATGGCTGTTCTTGTGAATTGAATGATTGTTGCATTTCATCGAGAAGGGTTTGAATTGAACTAATGTTATCTAGTTCAAAAGGTTATGTGTGCTTTCTGATGTGGTTTTTGAATTTGTGTTTTTTGGACTCACATTAGGGACAATTCTCTCCTTTAGTCCCTTTGCACTTGTCTTGTTTGTATCTATCATTCATTGTCATTTTATTAACAAAGTGCTACGTGACTTTCACTTTTCATTTTTGCTCTTTAAATGTTTCATGTAATTACTTAAAAAGAGGTTTAGATTTATGCAATAGGTAAAGATGTTCTTTTTCTTGTTCTGGTGTTTTTTTGTCAAACTCCATCAAAATATTATATACTTTTTAAATTGTGACTTAACCCTTCCTTCTACAATGAGCCTATAAGAGTCTTGCCTTGGATGAGATTTAGCTAAATTGTCCAAAGTTGATCCTCCTTATCAGTCTTCTTTCATTTTATTTGGCTGAGTGAAGTTACTGTAAATAAAAAAGATTTATTTATTTATTTTTAAAATTACCTGTTTTATATGGTTTTAATTACTGTGACTTGTGGAACTCAACCCAACTAGGCCAGATATTTGGAGGGGGTGAACTGGAGGTACTTGACATTTTACGTCTATATGATGAACACTTGATATTCAAAATTATATTTTCCCCCTTAATTCTCACTGAAAGATTATCTAATACTGCTTCTTAAGCTTA